>NC_085140.1:128802442-129402442 GCF_024139115.2 Armigeres subalbatus
AACGAAACGAAACGAAATTTAAAATATCTATGTTGATTCGAAACGAAATATAGATTTACTTTCGAGACTTCGAAACGATACGAAATCAAGGTCTATTTAATTCGGAATTTTACGAAACGAAACGAAATTAAAATTTGTTTTCCGCGATGTTTTTATTAAATTGGTTTTACATTATGTGCGGAATTTTCATAGTCAAATAATTGTTTTGCGACCATAAGAGTTATTATAACAGAAGAAGCAGTCTCTGATAAATCGTCGCGTTCCCGTTTACATACCATTGACGATAAGGCAATACCCCAGCATTTGTGCTTCTTTGGAAGGCATACATCGTTCACTCTTTGTGCCATCATATGAAGTTTGTTAAGTATCCATTTAGTATGGCATTTACAATTCTTTTTGTTGACTTCATTTGTCATCAATTGTTTTATAATGGAGATAAACGGGAATGAAACGTTTTTAGAAAGAAGGGTGTTTTCCGACTGGATGGGATGTACTGTTCGGAAGTTGGCTTTCTCAGTCTGAAGTATCAAAACGGTGGTTTATTTACTTGCCCGACTTCCGAACAGTTTTTAGAAAGTGTACTGATGTTATTGTGCTTCCACTAGCATCAATCTAAAACCACTAAAACTTAAAATCTGAGGACGCCCAATAACGCTCTAAGATTCATTTGTTTTTTTATTTTTTATTTATCGCTCAAAGCCATTATTTTGCTTTCTAAAATCGATCTAAGCGCGTTCTAAACAATTCAAACTTTCAATTTGCGATTTCATGATTTTTCATTTAGATTTTTCAGAACTTAGTTTTTCAAGTTTGCAATCCAATAAAATATCTTCTTGAATCTATTGATCTTTTTTTTATTCTTCAATATATTAAAAGTTTGCTGAAACATCGGAATTATTAAAATTCAAGAAATTGGTTTCTCATTTCCAGTATGAGAGGTTGGAGAAAATTTTTATGGTGTATCATTCGCCACCATAATAATCTTCTATTGTAAATGGTTAGTCGTGGAAAACTGCCAAACTACAAATATTTCATTCTTCAAAGGTACACATACAAAACCACATTTTAACGAAAAATAATAATTTTTTAATATTAAAAAGGGTGTAGAAATTAGAAATTTAATTTTATACTTTTCTTTAGCATGCATTTTAGTTTATACTAGTTGACCCGGCAGACGTTGTCCTGCATAGTAGGCGAAAATGCGCGAAAATGCCCATGCGAAATTCCCATACGAATCTTTGTTTTAGTTTTTCACAATTTACTCAACCTTATTCGTGATTTTCGGATGAGGAAATATCATATAAACCCGTCGGAAACGATAACCATCATACCTGCTGAAGGAATGAAGAAAATCTATCGAGCCGTTTTCGAGTTATGCGGATACGAACACAGACCATTTCATTTTTATTATATAGATTAGGTATTTTCCAAAATCAAAACTTTAGGAGTTCTACACATTTGAATGTCACAAAAAAGAATCAAAATATCCCGTATGGGAATTGAAGGAATAAATTTTGGAAACTTTTTTTATATAAAAACTACAGAAAACAGCCCAAGATATTATTCACATTCTTCCTAAAACAATATTTTATTACGATTTTTTTACTGAATAAAATGCTATAGCTGACATGTTTCAATCACCGTGATTGTATCTATTTTAATAATAATAATTATTATTATTATTCATATACAACAGCGTTCTAATGTTATTGGGAGCACTGGCGGAGACAGAGGTGGGGCACCACGCGATGCAATCACACCATTGTTCTCGAAGGCTATTGTTCTTGCGTGCCCCACCAAAAAACAATAGCTGGCTCCGCCAGTGATTGGGAGGGACTTCTCAAGTTCCCAAGTGTGTGTAAGGCTTGTAAGCCAGGACACAGATTAAATACCTTGCCCCATCTCAGGAAGAGGAACACAATGGAGCCGAATAACTCCCAACGTAATAATGCATTCTGTTATCACTTGCTTAAAGTGATGATTCCTAAGAAACTTCCCTCACAAACTTCCAACTCCTTGACATCTATGAGAGCGTCGGTGAGTCGCTGGTATCTTGTTAAGTAGATGTCATATCATCATTTCCTTCCCTTTCCTTGTAACGGAGAAGATGGGCGTGGCCAGCAATGGTAGTTTTCATGCTTTTTAATAAACAGCATTCCATAAGCAATTGGAGTAAGGAAGTTAAAGATATACATAACAGCTATCAGTATGCAATCTACGAAATACCACGTTACCAACGTAACGTAAATTTTGTTTCACTTAAGAATTTATTACTTTATACTATTATTTACTTTATTTCACTTAAGAATTATGTTAAGCATTAAAAGTTAACTTGAAATTAGAAAATGAATGCATATACTCGGCGTGAGCAAACGCATATAAAGAATTGATAATAGCATATATTTGCTCACTAGAAGAATCCTGTGAACCTTTCTAAATTGTACAAAGATATGTATTTCAGATTGAATTTCACAAATGTGACCGGAAAGTTTTTACGGCAGCAATTTACCAGATATGAAATAATTTTCCTTCCACATACAAATAGTTGTATCAAAAGGCTATCATTCCTTCCAAATCCAAACTGTTTATACAAGGCTCGGTCCATAGTCTTATACACACAATCAGAGCATTGTAACGGCCATTCGGTCCGTTACAGTTTTGTAAATATTTAGTATAATTTAATATGAACTTGATTTAAATATAGAAAGTAGTTTAATTATTAGTTTTTGTAAATAGTGCCAAATTTGAAATTTCCCAGCATTTCCCGCTCGCGAAGCGAAGAACGTTCTAGACAAGGATGTTAACGATCATTCAGTAATTTGCGTTCGATCATTTAGTAGTTTGTCAATAACACATTCCAAAAGCTGAATTTCAAAATATGTTGTATGGTGGACTTCTAGTGCGAAGGTTTTTCTACAACTCTGTCTAATGATTCGTTGTTTGAATTCCACTAATAACGGGGTTATAGCTATAGTTTCAATAACTTAGACTAAATGATAACAAAATTCCAATCATTTAGTTTAAGTTACTGCAACTAGCGCTCTAACTCCGTTATTAGTTGAATTCTAATAACGAACCATTAGGCAAAGTTGTAGAAAACCCTTCGCACTAGAAGTCCACCATACAACATATTTTGAAATTCAGCTTCTGTAATGTGTTATTGCAAAACTACTAAATGATCGAACGCAAATTACTGAATGATCGTTAACATCCTTGGTTCTAGATAAACAGATCAACGTGCAAACCATGTGTTGGCAAAGGCGAGCGCATGTGATTACGTCACGGAGTCGGGCAGTGGCCATCCACCTGGGGAAAATCCCAACAAAGCCTCTTTAATAATTTTCGGGAAAGATCGGCAGGCAAAGTAGGCTGTAATCCGAATCTATTAATTGCTTCCTGCACTTCGATCGATAGGAGAGAGAAATGCGATCTAGGGACTTCGTGAGGTCAAAAACGAAGGCTAAGAATAAGGACAATCTTACATTTAATCTGAGGATTCTTGACTGTGACTCGTTCACTTTGATCTGGATTGTGGAAGAGGCAGGAGTTGTCCGATTTAGTTTCGCGTCGTGAGGTGATATTACAGGTAGACAAGTGACATGGTGTCCTCTTTGAATTTACTAATTCGAGTTAAACCTCTCTCCTAGTTATAGCAAAGACAGTCGTTCACTAGTTCCTAGTTTAGCTAAAAACTGTGCTGGTTGAGGAAAGTGTGCGAGTGTGGAGCGATAATCAGGTAAATCACGTGCTTTTAAATGTGCTTTGAATGTGCTTGTAACAGCGTGGCGATCACGTTTAATCTTCAGAATCGTGGCCGGTGTGCTGAAAGCCCGTCACCTCACCTGTTTACCAGTGACCACTCCTGACCCCACTCTGCAGCTTCGAAGTTTCCCGGCGGTCCACTTTGCCGGAAGGGGCCGCGACCGTCAATTTCGCGCCCAGGCAGGGCGAAGGCAAAGTAAGTCAGCAACAGCAACCGTTTTCCCGCTGTCGGTGACGACCGAGAGCGCAGCAGCAGCAGCCAGAGTGTAAAATAATCGAAAATTTTTGGTGAAGTCCACCTTTCTTCATTTGTCAGTTCACTTCCAGACACATTCATAGTCGGCTCTGGACTGTCAATATTCGATTGAATATTAGTCATTGAATATTTATGCACATTTTACAAATTGATAAGTTATCTGAAATCTGAACACGTTTCAAATGAGTAAAGTAATTTATCACATAGAACTAAATCCGATTTTCGTCCGCGAGGCACTTTCAACGGTAAACATCAACATAAACAATGCTAAATATGTTTTTTCTGCACATAGTAAGCACACTCAGTGACAGTCGAATGAATGAGTTGGTGGAGTAGTCGTTTGACTATGTCATTCTATGTTTTGAATATTCATGCGATGTTTGTCAAAATTCGGACCGAAGTTGCTTCATGAAGATGAATATTTTAAGCTCTGGCAGCAGCAAAGCAAAGTCCACATCTCGTTGGCGAGGGCGCCGTCGGCGCATGAAGTAATTCCGTAGCGTACACGCTTAAAATGACTTACATATTTTTTGTGTTCCGTTCACACAAAACGGGCCTCTCCTGGAACAACTCATATTATGAGTAATTACGATGTTACTCATTTTTGTGTAACCGATAGCCGATGATTTTAGGTGAGTTCATTTTACACAGCGAGAGAGCAGTCGAAAATCGAACCTAACCTCAATTGTATGTTTTCAAATTGATGGTAAAGTAAGCCAACTTTTCCATACTTATTCAGAGGCTTCTCCAATCGTTTCGATCAACAAAACAAAGTGCGATGCTTGTATTCGCACATTTTTTTTGTTTCGCCATCAAAGCAAAAAGAAAAACCTTCGAAAAAGTACGATTTCTTGCCTCACATTCTACACCCGTTCGCCATCATAGCGACCCGAAGGGACTTTGACAGTTCGAGGCAAACTCACTTACACATATCATGTACATGTGAGACATTACACAGCGACTGCTCGTGTTTCACACAAAATTTTCACTCATAGTGAGAGTTGTCCAAGGCGTCGCCGTAATGTGTAAAAACTATTCATGCGATGTCTACTTGACTTTAAGCGTGTGTAGTGGAAGATAAAGAGAAGCGAACAGAATTAGAGGAAAGAGAGAGAGAGAGTTTTTTTTTAAATTAATGATTGTAGGCCTACGAAATAAATCGATGTCAATGAATTGAAATTTGAAAGCATTGTGTTATTGTCGAGTTCTAATAAATGCAATAGGATACCACAGACAAACCGACTTGATTGGTAAAAGGAAAGGAGAAAAGGTAATGTAGAGGAGGTTTTCATGTCACTCGGTATCGGTTTTCAGTAGTTGTTCTTTGGGATTCTTTTACTGGGGAGGTTGGCCCTGAATCCAACCAACGGACACTCTCCATCCTTTCTAGATCAGATCGGGGTGAGCTGTTATAGCCAACCGATGATGATAGCAACTGTAAGCGGATATTCTGCCTTCAACTAGATTGTCTTTGCTCTTTTTAATGATCGAGCGTGTTTTGAAGGGGGAGTAATTTTTATTTGGAATACCTGTAGCCTGTCGATCTTCGCGCTTTCCTTCCATTATTGGAAAATAATAACCCTTTCCCCTGAAAGGTCTTAGGCCGGGCAACCCTAAAACAGGTGGATGGTCTCCATTAGGAGTGGCGCTTAAACCATCCGCTAGTCCTTTCGGAAGGCGCGGCCGGATCGTACGGTTATATCTGATTGCGATCGTTAGACAACAACGTCAACTGTTGAAGGTTCTCGACCTCAACAATCGATATCTTGGATCTATAGTGCTGTCGCATATTGTCCCATATTACCTCAAATTTTCTTCGGTTTGAAAGCGGTTTGGACAGTAAGCGATTCATCTTCTCGATCTCCGTCACAAAAGCAATGAACGGTTCTCCTCGCTGTTGCTTCCGTTCTTGTATCTTCGTTCTAATTCCCTGGTCTTTATTGGGATTTCCAAATCGGTACGTTATGGAAGTCTCGAATTCTTCCCACGTATTCAAGTCATCCACGAAGGTGAAAAACCAATCCGAAGCACCACCTTCCAACAACATATGAACGTCTCTCAGTAAGATCATCTTGCTTACACCTTCTCGCTCAGCAAGCTTCTTTGCTTTGTAAAGAAAACTCTCCACTGTCATCACTGATCTTGGTTCACCGTTGAACCTCAACTTCCACTTTTCCACTCGTCCTTGGCCTGCATATCGTCCACCAGGCTGCCTTATCGCTTGTCCTGCGTAGTTGTTCCAATCGTTGTAATTGGAATAATCTGAGAAGTGGTCACCCATCTGAGGAATTCTGTTTCGCCAACCCGGCGGATTCCTGATCGGTTCGTCATCGCTGTCGTCATCGTCAATACTTCCGTGGTGGGTCATCACATGGCTGTTACCGTGCTCCGGTCTTTTCACATGCACCGGCGCCCCTCTTTGTGGCGTTTCCGTTGTTGACCTACTCTATCTCTGCTCGGAACATCTTCCATTCTCCTCTGGCTTTCGCTCTGCGCTAGTCTGGCTGTTAAATCCGCTATCATTGTCCTCATTTCTTCCCACTCGCTTCGCGGCACAGTAATAAGTGTCGCTGGCTCCTCAGTGGTCTTCGGTGTAATTTTTGGAATTTTTGGGATAACTTCTTTTGGATGTGTTAGAGTATCCAATCCGCGACTATTACTCTCCTCATTCTGGTCCCTTGATAAAGGAGAATGCCCAGGAAGTTGCAAACTGAGCGATGGAGAATTTCTCGACATTTGTCCTCCACTCGCTTGTTCGCCGTTCCCTTGAATAATGGTATTTATTTTTGACACTAACGGCGATTGCGGCGGTCCGAATTGAAATTTCGACATCACTTTTTCGATCACTTGCACTAACTCCCGTTTCTTTCTTTTCTCTTCCTCCCCGTTCACTTGAATCCACTTCACTCTATACCAATAATGTAGAACACGCGACTCGTATTTTGACTCCACTCTTTTTTCTAATGCTTTCTCCAAATTTAGTACTCTTCCTTCAATGTGAGAGTATTCTTCGAAAATATTGTAAGGTGAACGATACATGTGTCCATCTTTTTGATCATTTTTAAATAAATTTCTCAAATGTCTTTGTTTCGCATTCAAATCAAGCTTAAAAGTATCTTCCGATTGATTGCGAATTTGCAATTCAAAATCTAACTCCTCCAAATTCAAGTCTTCCGCACGAGGGAATACACGACTCATTTTATTTTATAAAAATTCAAATTCAAATCAAAATATATTGAATGTAGGAAATGTAGGAAGTAATGGTAGATATAAAAAGTAATATAGAAAATAATTCAACTAATATTATAAGAGTATTATACGCAAAAAAGAAAAAAAAGTGTAATGATGTGTGCAAAGAAAAAAAAATTAATAATGTGTGCAAAGAAGAAAAAAAACTAAGTCTAAATTACGCAAAAAAAAACAAAATTATGAATGAAAAAAGCCTTGTATTGTTGGGCGCCAGATATAACCGTACGATCCGGCCGCGCCTTCCGAAAGGATTAGCGGATGGTTTAAGCGCCACTCCTAATGGAGACCATCCACCTGTTTTAGGGTTGCCCGGCCTAAGACCTTTCAGGGGAAAGGGTTATTGTTTTCCAATAATGGAAGGAAAGCGCGAAGATCGACAGGCTACAGGTATTCCAAATAAAAATTACTCCCCCTTCAAAACACGCTCGATCATTAAAAAGAGCAAAGACAATCTAGTTGAAGGCAGAATATCCGCTTACAGTTGCTATCATCATCGGTTGGCTATAAACAGCTCACCCCGATCAGATCTGAAAAAATAGAGAGTGTCCGTTGGTTGGATTCAGGGCCAACCTCCCCAGTAAAAGAATCCCAAAGAAAAAACTACTGAAAAACGATACCGAGTGACATGAAAACCTCCTCTACATTACCTTTTCTCGTTTCCTTTTACCAATCAAGTCGGTTTGTCTGTGGTATCCTATTGCATTTATTAGAACTCGACAATAACACAATGCTTTCAAATTTCAATTCATTGACATCGATTTATTTCGTAGGCCTACAATCATTAATTTAAAAAAAAAACTCTCTCTCTCTCTTCTCCTCTAATTCTGTTCGCTTCTCTTTATCTTCCACTACACACGCTTAAAGTCAAGTACACATCGCATGAATAGTTTTCACACATTATGGCGACGCCTTGGCCAACTCTCACTATGAGTGAAAATTTTGTGTGAAACACGAGCAGTCGCTGTGTAATGTCTCACATGTACATGATATGTGTAAGTGAGTTTGCCTCGAACTGTCAAAGTCCCTTCGGGTCGCTATGATGGCGAACGGGTGCAGAATGTGAGGCAAGAAATCGTACTTTTTCGGAGGTTTTTCTTTTTGCTTTGATGGCGAAACAAAAAAAATGTGCGAATACAAGCATCGCACTTTGTTTTGTTGATCGAAACGATTGGGGAAGCCTCTGAATAAGTATGGAAAAGTTGGCTTACTTTACCATCAATTTGAAAACATACAATTGAGGTTAGGTTCGATTTTCGACTGCTCTCTCGCTGTGTAAAATGAACTCACCTAAAATCATCGGCTATCGGTTACACAAAAATGAGTAACATCGTAATTACTCATAATATGAGTTGTTCCAGGAGAGGCCCGTTTTGTGTGAACGGAACACAAAAATATGTAAGTCATTTTAAGCGTGTACGCTACGGAATTACTTCATGCGCCGACGGCGCCTCGCCAACGAGATGTGGACTTTGCTTTGCTGCTGCCAGAGCTTAAAATATTCATCTTCATGAAGCAACTTCGGTCCGAATTTTGACAAACATCGCATGAATATTCAAAACATAGAATGACATAGTCAAACGACTGCTCCACCAACTCATTCATTCAACTGTCACTGAGTGTGCTTACTATGTGCAGAAAAAAACATATTTAGCATTGTTTATGTTGATGTTTACCATTGAAAGTGCCTCACGGATGAAAATCTGATTTAGTTCTATGTGATAAATTACTTTACTCATTTGAAACGTGTTCAGATTTCAGATAATTTATCAATTTGTAAAATGTGCATAAATATTCAATGACTAATATTCAATCGAATATTGACAGTCCAGAGCCGACTATGAATGTGTCTGGAAGTGAACTGACAAATGAAGAAAGGTGGGCTTCACCAATAATTTTCGATTATTTTACACTCTGGCTGCTGCTGCTGCGCTCTCGGTCGTCACCGACAGCGGGAAAACGGTTGCTGTTGCTGACTTACTTTGCCTTCGCCCTGCCTGGGCGCGAAATTGACGGTCGCGGCCCCTTCCGGCAAAGTGGACCGCCGGGAAACTTCGAAGCTGCAGAGTGGGGTCAGGAGTGGTCACTGGTAAACAGGTGAGGTGACGGGCTTTCAGCACACCGGCCACGATTCTGAAGATTAAACGTGATCGCCACGCTGTTACAAGCACATTCAAAGCACATTTAAAAGCACGTGATTTACCTGATTATCGCTCCACACTCGCACACTTTCCTCAACCAGCACAGTTTTTAGCTAAACTAGGAACTAGTGAACGACTGTCTTTGCTATAACTAGGAGAGAGGTTTAACTCGAATTAGTAAATTCAAAGAGGCCACCATGTCACTTGTCTACCTGTAATATCACCTCACGACGCGAAACTAAATCGGACAACTCCTGCCTCTTCCACAATCCAGATCAAAGTGAACGAGTCACAGTCAAGAATCCTCAGATTAAATGTAAGATTGTCCTAATTCTTAGCCTTCGGTTTTGACCTCACGAAGTCCCTAGATCGCATTTCCCCCTCCTAACGATCGAAGTGCAGGAAGCAATTAATCCATTCGGATTACAGCCTACTTTGCCTGCCGATCTTTCCCGAAAATTATTAAAGAGGCTTTGTTGGGATTTTCCCCAGGTGGATGGCCACTAACCGACTCCGTGACGTAATCACATGCGCTCGCCTTTGCCAACACATGGTTTGCACGTTGATCTGTTTATCTAGAACGTTCTTCGCTTCGCGAGCGCGAGAGAATTTGGAAGCTAGAAGAGCTTTTTGATTTTCTGGAAACGCGGTACAACGGAATGCTGGGAAATTTCAAATTTGGCACTATTTACAAAAACTATTAATTAAACTACTTTCTATATTTAAATCAAGTTCATATTAAATTATACTAAATATTTACAAAACTGTAACGGACCGAATGGCCGTTACAGCATAAAATAATCACCTTCACGAAGCAATTTCGGACCGAATATTGACAAACGTCGCATGACTATTCAAAACATAGAATGACTTACTCAGTTTTCTTCTTCACATATTCATTCATTTGATTGCTACTGAGAATCGTCACTGCGTTTAAAGAAAACAAAATTGGCCTTGATTATGTAGACTTTTGGCACTAAAATTATCCCTCAGTTTAACGTCGGGGTCAGATCTATGTGAGTAATTGTTGAAATCATCATTTAAGTGTTTAGTTTTACAGTAATTTATTAGTTTCCGAAATCTCACTGATATTTGATCGGGAATTGTCAATGTTCAGCCGAATATGAATATGTACGAAGTGAAGGTGACAAAGAAGGCCGATGGGCTTCACCAAAAATATTCGATTATTTAAAGCTCTGCACACAATTCTTTTTTTACACGATTTTTTTCGCTCGTCTTTTTGATCGTGTGACTTCAATTTGTCACCAAAATCTTTGCAATAAGTTTCAAAAAATCCTAAATAATTCAAAGAAAAATCACTTGATTATTAATATGCGCTAAACATCCAGTGTATACAATCAGCTTGACTGAACTATTGTCTGTTTGTTCTTGTATATGTGTTTGTGTATATGAGACATGCAAAAATTGTTACAGAATTTTCATCATCAATCGACTTCAATTAAGTGCAAGGAACAGCTATTATGGTCAGTATGAGCTGAAATCAATCATGAGTGAAGAACTATCAGCAATTTTTAAAATTTTCCAACCCGTTCTGTTTTTTTTTTGCAAATTTAATGCAAAGATCTGGAAATACCCGTGAATCTGCAATGTTCCGTACATATTGTGCAAATAGTCAAAAAAGAGCTTAGCTTAGCTTGATTAGCTATATACATCGTAGTTTCTAATCATGATCAGCCGAGATACAGCAAATATACACAGCTAACCAATTGTATAATCTATTTTGGAGAACAAAAAAGGTATTCTCATTGTACATGCTTCGGAGTTTCCATTTCATGACCAATAATTATGCCGGTCACGTGCTTACAGTCAATTTATCCCTTTATGCCTTCTTAACTCTTAAACGTTTCTTAACCATGTGGTTAAACCTGGTTTGAGGCCTAAGCGGAGGTGAAGAAATCGGTCATTAATGAGAAAGGGGCGTTCAAAAAAGACTTCACAAGGGCCCTTGGAATCACCGTCGCCACGGCTTTGCCTCTTTGACAAAGTTATACTGATCTGATTCATATCTGATAACATTTACACAAATTGAATAGAATAGTTGAAGATAGTTTCCGTCTTCTGTTAGGTATTTCATACAAAACACTGGAGACGTTTTATAAAAGAAAACTAAATACGTATTTGTCGACTCAGAATGGGGTTATGTAGTAAGCGTCTCAAAGAGCCTAGCAAGCAAAGGCATAGGATTACTAATCCAAGTTAGATTCTCGGTCTGGTCTAGGATTGGAAATATTCGCGATACCCTGGGCATAGTGTGTCCATTGTGCTTGCAACACAAGATACATATTCATGCAATGGCGGGCATAGAAAAGCTTTCAGCTAATAACTAAACTTGGCCTGCAGTTAGTTTGGGCTAATGGAATACTATGTTGAAAAGCAGGCCAAGTGCCAGTATTTAGTTCAGCGGCGCAGCCAAATTTTTTGATAATATAAAGGGTGGTTCAAGTTTAAATTTGTTTCGAAATTCCGTTAAATTTCGGTAGAAGCTATCTTTTTCTATCGAAATTTTTGTAATTTTACGAAACGAAACGAAATCAAGAAGTCAGATTTCGCCATGCTCAAATTCCGCGAAATTACGCGGAATTTCGTTTCGAACTACCTGAAACGAAATTTTTCGAAATACCGCATATGCTTAATTTGACGCCACAATACACGGTTCGAGGCCGCATCTCTCCATCATCGAATACGCCCCACGCTCGCGAAGTCATTTTGCACCTGGTCTGCCCATCTCGCTCGCTGCGCTCCACACCGTCTCGTACCTGCTGGATCGGAAGCGAACACCATCTTTGCAGGGTTGCTGTCCGGCATTCTTGCAACATGCCCTGCCCATCGTACCCTTCCGGCTTTAGCTACCTTCTGGATACTGGGTTCGCCGTAGAGTTGGGCGAGCTCATGGTTCATTCTTCGCCGCCACACACCGTCTTCTTGCACACCGCCAAAGATGGTTCTAAGCACCCGTCTCTCGAATACTCCGAGTGCTTGCAAGTCCTCCTCGAGCATTGTTCATGATGTACATGACACATTTGGTGCGGTGGCGAATCTTTCTTGACCGCAGTTTCTTCTGGAGCCCGTAGTAGGCCCGACTTCCACAGATGATGCGCCTTCGTATTTCACGACTAACATTGTTATTAGCCGTTAGCAAGGATCCGAGGTAGACGAATTCCTCGACCACCTCGAAGGTATCCCCGTCTATCGTAACACTGCTTCTCAGTCGGGCCCTGTCACGCTCGGTTCCGCCCACAAGCATGTACTTTGTCTTTGATGCATTCACCACCAGTCCAACTTTTGTTGCTTCACGTTTCAGGCGGATGTACAGTTCTGCCACCTTTGCAAATGTTCGGCCGACAATGCCCATGTCATCCGCGAAGCAAATAAATTGACTGGATCTGTTGAAAATCGTACCCCGGCTGTTACACCCGGCTCTCCGCATGACACCTTCTAGCGCAATGTTGAACAACAGGCACGAAAGTCCATCACCTTGTCTTAGTCCCCGGCGCGATTCGAACGAACTGGAGTGTTCGCCCGAAATCTTCACACAGTTTTGCACACCATCCACCGTTGCTTTGATCAGTCTGGTAAGCTTCCCAGGGAAGCTGTTCTCGTCCATAATTTTCATAGCTCTACGCGGTCTATACTGTCGTATGCCGCCTTGAAATCAATGAACAGATGGAGCGTTGGGACCTGGTATTCAAGGCATTTTTGCATTTTTGGTATTCAAGGATTTGCCGTACAGTAAAGATCTGGTCCGTTGTCTAGCGGCCGTCAACGAAGCCGGCTTGATAACTTCCCACGAACTCGAATTGTTTTGAATTTGCTAAATATTTCAATTTCAACCCTGTATACCTATGTTTGCATTTTGCAGAACATACTTACTTACTTATGGATCCTGTACACCTCCGGTGGTGCAAAGGGCCGACTTGAAAGATCTCCATCCTGAGCGATGCCCGGCTATCGCTTTAACCTGTTGCCAGGTTAGATTTCGGTCGACTTCTTTTATTTCTTTATTGAGGCTTCTCCGCCATGAGCCTCTGGGTCTGCCTCTGCTGCGATGTCCCGCTGGGTTCCAGTCTAATGCTTGCTTACAGATTTCGTTTCCGTCCCTACGTAGAGTGTGGCCGACCCAGCCCCACTTCCGATCCCGAATTTCTGTTGCTATCGGCCTCTGGTGACAACGACGATGGAGCTCGTTGTTTGAGATCCAGTTGTGAGGCCACCAGGCCCGAATTATATACCGCAGGCATCTGTTAATGAACACCTGCAGCCGTTGAGTGTTCTCCACTGATACACACCATGGTTCGCTAGCGTATAACAGCACAGATTTCACGTTAGAGTTGAAAATTCGTATTTTGGTGCGTTCACTTATCTGCCTGTTTTCCAGATATTTCTTAAACTCGCAAAGGCAGCCCTTGATTTCTTGATCCGTGCGCCTATGTCGATCTTGGTACCGCCGTCTGACGCCATTTGGCTACCAAGATATTGGAAGCTTTCAACATTCTCCACTGGTTGCCCGGCTACTGTGAAACTGGAAGGAGTCACCGTGTTTACATCCAACGATTTGGTTTTGTTGACGTTGATGACTAAACCTGCCGAGGAGGAGCGATCAGCAAGGTCGTTGAGCTTACTCTGCATATCAGAGCGCCGTTGCGCGAGTAGTGCAACGTCATCCGCCAATTCGAAGTCGTTTAGGTGCTCCATGGTTATAGGCTGCCATAACAGCCCGCGGTTTGGTTCACGGTCAATCGCATCTACCAGAATCTCATCGATTACGATGAGGAACAGTAACGGTGATAGAATACATCCTTGCCTCACACCAGCTACGACCCGGATCAGCAGAACATAGAACTTTTATTTATTCTATTTGGAAAATGGCTGAAAATGTATGTATGGTACGTTGTGCCGGGCACATGTTTGTCATCATGATATAGACTTCCAAAATTCGGAATAATTCTTCCTCTATAAATTTTTAGTATTCATTCCAGGGGCAGTCAAAATTTGGACATGTTTAAAATGGGGTCATCACTGTATCTTATAGATATTTGTTTATGGAATGATGCTATGACAATAACAAAGCAAAATATTGAAAATAACGTTTTTCCAAGTTGATTTTTTTTTAAATAATCAGGCGTAAGACTTAATACGTTTTTTTTGATAGACTAAAGATCAAAAATAGTGAAAAATTTGAAGTATATATCATTCCAAAATCTGAACAAAATCCACAGTACTTTCAAAATATTAAGAATGCATTTCATACTATTTTAAGCGCTTATTCAAACTACAAGCTTTATCACTTGATACGGACTATCTTGATGTCAAAGTTCACACATCTTAATGTGCATAGTTGATTATTATGGCGTTATAATGTTCGTAATCTGAACAGACTATAAGCATCATTATTACTTTCATCGCACTTTAGAAAACCAAGTAAACATTCAACGCATGGATAAGGAATTTTGAAAAACTGTATCCCATTTTAAATAAATTTGTTGCATCTCCGCTGGAATCCGTTACCACAGAGGCACTCTCCAACAGTCGAGATCTGCCCTGGCCTCGTGCTTGCGAATATTTTAGGGGAAAGGATGGACATTTATTTAAGAAAGGTGCCGAGAGCTCTATGAGGTCTCATAGGTGCCACACGAGGTTATGAAACTGTTAGTGTGGAAGGTATAACAGTAGGAATCGTTTTGATAGAATACGAAAAACAGAAAAATCTAAGACCTTTGTGCAGAATAGGAAAGGGACGAGCCTGTGATCGAGCCCACGACTTCCTGGTTATAGGCAGAAGCGGTAGCTACTGAACCACCGAGCTTGTCTCTGATTTGGGTAACCGTTCTGGTGTTAAGAAATCGATGCACATTCTACCTATACTGCCGCTGAAAGCATAACTGTCCCATGTTTATATGAAATTTATTTCAATATGGATAAGTTATGCCTGGGGTGGCAATAGAATCAATTCTAAAATATATAATCAGGACTTGAGAAGTTCCTGCGGAGAATACTCACATAATTTCAGATATATTTTTTTTTCAAATTTCTAGGCAAACATTGCTTTTCAAACAACAAACCTTATTATCGAAGGTCTTTACAAGCTTTCTGCAGAAGTCACGGATCACAGAAATTTGTGGAAATCTTTGAAGGTTTCAATTAATTATTTCTAGCTGCTAGGATTTTATATTAACTTTTAGAAATGGTTATGGATTTAGCGATTCGAAGAAAACTACCTAGAAACCGCATAGTTGTCATTTTTTTTTGAGCTCCGAATCCTTTACCGACCAGATTTTAAGCAAGATTGGGGAGATTTCAATAATTCTTTTGAGGTTTGTAGCTCACTACTTCTAATAATCCATTTAAACGTGCTTATATTACCTCTGGAAAACCTTTATACAAAGAATATTTTTATCAATAAGTCATCTTGTCAATAAGTGGACTTCATTTATAACGAAGTTGTAGTGTTCGTTCCAGTAACTTAGACTAAATGAATCAAATGTTGTTCTCATTTGGTAGAAGCTACAACAACTCTGTATTTAGTAGAATTCAATTTTTATTTTTTAATTATTAAATTGATTTTTCAAAGAAACATCGAGTTCATCACATCAAACCAATACCAAATTTTCAAAACGACTTATCTGCTTTTGTAAACAAAGATTCAAACGTCGATTAGTTGATTCTGATAGCACTCCAACGGAAACCAACACCACCAACATGTAGGCCAAGACTTCTGCTACTTGTTGATGGTGTTGGTTTGTGTGGGAGTGTTATCAGAATCGTCGAATTTACGTTTGAATCTTAGTTTACAAAATCAGATAAGTCGTTTTGAAAATTTGGTATTGAAACAACGGTTTGTTTGGCGGAGTTGTAGAAAAATTAGTGGCTGGTTATAATTGGAGAGAACAACCAATATGTAAGTAAGAGGCCTACGCCTACGCTCTCAACATCAGTCAAGTCACTGTTTTAATAATATCTCAAGGTTTCTAAGTTTTGAGAAACGGGGCCTTGCTTAGTCGTGCGGTAAGATACGCAGCTACAAAGCAAGGCCAAGCTGAAGGTGGATGGGTTCGATTTTCGGTCCGGTCTAGGACATTTTCGGGTTGGAAATTTTCTTGACTTCCTTAGGCATAAAAGTATCAAGAATGTTAACTTTGCTTAGAAACCTCGAAGTTAATAACTGTGGAAGTGCTTAATGAGCACTAAGCTGCGAGGTGGCAATGTCCCAGTAGAGGATGTGAGAGAATTTTGATCAACAAGAGTTTGTAAGAGATGTAGTAACATCTCCGTTCTTTGAGCACCTCTCGCTGATCTTTAATCAGTGTCTCCGGCTTAGCTACTTCCCATCGTCCTGGAAGTCAGTGAAAGTCATCCCCATCCAGGAGACTGGGAAGGATCCTTCCTCCCCCAAAAGTTATCGTTCCATCAGCCTTCTCTAAGGATTACCCAAGCTATTCGAAAAAACTATTCATCACCGGTTACTTGAGTCTGCCGAAAATCTCAACATCTTGCTCGAGGAACAGTTTGGTTTCCGACGCGGTCGGTCAACCGTACACCAACTGACTCGAGTTACCAACGTCCTCAGACGGAACAAGTTTGTCTTAACAACCTCTGCCATGGCCTTATTCGATGTCGAGAAGGCGTTTAACACTCGTCGCAGGCGTCCCCCAGGGCAGTATCCTCGGGCCCCTGCTTTTCAATATGTTCACCTCCGACATGCCAGAACCTCCAGAAGGCGGCATTCTGTCTCTGTTCGCAGATGACACCTCCATTGTCTACAACGGTAGAGTGATCAGAGCGCTGGTGGTAAAACTTCAACGAGCAAATCATCCTCCCTGTGATCGAATACGGCATGCCGGTCTGGGAAAGCTACGCTAAAACTCACCACCTCAAACTTCAACCGGTCCAACACAAATTCCTGAGGATGATCCTCAACACCCCTCCACGACAAGAGCATCTGAGGTCCACCGTCTGGCCGGAATAAAAACCCTCCTTAGCCGTGCGGTAAGACGCGTGGCTACAGAGCAAGACCATGATGAGGGTGGTAGGGTTCGATAGGCAATTTTCGGATTGGAAATTGTCGCGACCTCCCTGGGCATAAAAGTATCATCGTGTTAGCCTCATGATATACGAATGCAGAAATGGTAACATGGCTTAGAAACCTCACAGTTAATAACTGTGGAAGTGCTTAGAGAACACTAAGCTGCGAGGCAGCTCTGTCCCAGTGTGGGGATGTAATGCTAATAAGAAGAAGAAGATGAACGCTTTGGTGAGTGCAAAGAAAAGTTTAGGGTCCTTTGCTTGCATTCGGATCAGGCTCAAATTAGGGCGCTAGTTCCAATCTAGGTTATTAAATTCCATTTAATGTATATAGAGTAGTTAGGTTATCAAATTTTAAATTTTTACCGATACCTTTTATAGGCTTAATTGTAGGAGTATTATTTTTTCAACCATATAAAATTGTTGGTAAAGTCAACATCATAAATTATTAGAGATGAAGGATCATAAGGTCAACCACTGAAAATGTAAAATACGTGTAAAATCAAATATGTTGAAATAAAAATAAATTTAAGTTACAGAAGTTAATTCGTTGACCCTGCTGCTCGTGATATTACTACCACGAGGTTGGCAATGGCGCCGGTTCATAATCGGCTGGATACGACTTTCGGCACTAGAACTGGCGGAAAAATGCTGCTATCGGGCTTCAGTGTTCCACTAATTCGGGGTGTTTTTACTTTACCTACGCCTGGAGGGCCTCGCGTTGGGGTCGTTTGTTGACGGACGACCTTCGGCAGATCACTGAATAGTTTTTTTTTTATGTCTTTATTAGGGAGACTTTCAGCCCGAGGCTGGCTCGTCTCCGGTGGGAAAGATCACTGAATAGTGTATTCGAGAGGAATCTAACCGTGGTTAAGTTCACTCGCGGCACCATGCACACTAGGTCGGTATATTCACGGTCAATCACTCTACCAATTTAAGCTCTTCGACCTGTTGCGACCTCTCGCTTTATCTACCGATATCTACGATAAAATTAAGGAGAACCGGGGCTAACTAGTAGCCTAACAAGTCGCGATTACTACCGAATTCACGAACTGTAATAGTTTTTTATATGTACGAACAAAATGCCACAACTTATTGTGGAACATAGACTTTTAAAAATAACCTGCTTAAACTTCCACTGCCGAAATTAAACACCGTTTGGCACACTATCCATGATCTAATAGAGAGCTTCCATGTGGGTCGATAGGCCTAATATAGAGTTAGAGGATCAAATCGCATGGGTGATCGAATGATACAAACTCGTGGGCATTCTGCTAGATGGTGTTAGTTTGGCGCCGTCTGATGATAGTTGCGATCAGTGAATATCTTCACAGTCGTGCTTCCTAGCTATATTCGAATTTCAAACATTCCCCACCTCCAATTGGTTAACCGGATTTAGAGAGCTCTCACTTGACGGCAGAAGAACTATTTTTGCCGTGCTGCTAGAATTCTATTAATTCTTTTTTTTTAATTCAGCATTATGATCAATCCCAATCCGGTGAGCACAATTACTCAAATTTCATTCAATTTAGCGAAATTCGATGGGGGGAGGAGGTTCATTTTTATTAGAAAAATGTTCTTGGATAAATATTTACATTAACTGTTAACAATAATGGTGTAGCAAAACAATCACCTGAAATGGCATTTCAGCCTTGTAAACTTTAAGAAAGGTTACACAACCCAGTTAGGCCCGACCTGCAACGAAGTGTATTACCTTGCTGGGTAGTAAGAGCCAGGTTTCATAGGACTGTAAAATCCCTTTTCCTAATATACGTGCTCTGATCCTCAGTAATGGTTCATGTATACCCCGATTCTTTTTTTACACGGATTTTTTTCGCGGATTTTTTTTACACGGCTTTTTTTATCCAGCTTTTTACGAGACGGTGTCATAATGTTTTGAATTACCCCTTTTGACATATCTAGACCAACATTTGAAAAGGGCGTAACAGCCAAAAAATATTCCTTCTGATTCTTTGTCCACATATATATCTATATTTGTAGACGAGGAATCAGCAGGAATAAATTTTGGCTGTTACGCCCTTTTCAAATATTGGTCTAGATATGCTGTGTCCACTATATTTTTTATAAATGGATCCTAGCAATCTGAGACTTGTTCTGTTTTCGAAAATAATATTAAAATGTCATAATATTACTCGCAATGCCTCTGGAACAAGGTTCAATATTTCATCGCTAAAATTTCTCTAAAATACATATTTAATATTTTTATATTTTTTTAGGTTTGCACGACAATAAAAGCCTGCCAGGTATGTGCAGTATTCATGTAAATTAGATCCACGGTTTTGGCATACTGACCTTCCCAGCATCGTTTTCCATGGAACAAAGACACGCATGTTTCATATTAAAACATTTTTGCGGCATCATTTTGATAAATTTATCAGTTTTAATTGATCATTATGTGTTTCTTCGGATTATGTTGTTTCTTCTTTCCGAAGAAGAAATCTTGTGTTAAATTATTGCTGTTTCCGATCTTTTGACCTTATAGCTGACCATCGAATGTTTATCGATAAAAATGATTAATAAAGATCGATGAAAAGATTTGAAAGATCCGTCTACTCCTGGGTAATATACTGTATAATTGTTCCCAAAGGTTGTTAGGGAGTAAGGCCATTGGAAAACGGTATAATCTTTAGAATTTTAGCATCAAATCCAATATACATAAATTACCGAAGGGCGGTCAGACATTTTCCTAAAATCCATTAAAAAATGTATGGAGAAATTGTACTATGAGGGTAGATGGGAATGGAAAACCGAAAAAAACATCAAAATAACACAGTATCGGGCGGGTAAAACCGAGCCTTCATCGTGGGTATTCCCGAAAGTTTTCAAATCTCCCCGTGTTGTTCTTATCTGCGTTCTGCGATGCTCCTCATTCCTAAAAAGAATAAAAATAAAATCATAGGTGTTTATTAAAAACCAGAAGCAAATGAATCCTCGAAAGTGTGTTCTACTTTTTTACAAGTAAACATTAGACTGGCCCAGGAAACAAAAAGTTGTCTAATTCCACGGGGCACCCCGCAGGATTGTGTCTTTGGGTGAGGAAATCAATCTCTGAAAATTTCAGCTCAATCGCTTGTTGCATAAGCTGGCGCATTTGATTTGAAGTTTGTATGGGGATTTCAGCCAAAATGTATAGGAAAATACACCTCCGTCACTCATTCGATCTGGAAATTGGTTCTGATTGCTCGATTGACCTCAGAATTGCAAAACGGCAGTTGGTATGCTACAGAACAATTTCACAGAACATTGTATGATGATTAAATGAACTTTATATGGGTTTCGGCTGATGCGATTCGATCAAAAAACCCAAAAATACACAAATCAGCTCCTAATAATTCAGCCGAAAATTATATAAAAGTTTACATAATCATCATGCAATGTTCAGTACAATTGTTCTGTAGCATACCAACTGCCGTTTTTGCAATTCTGAGGTCAATCGAGCAATCAGAACCAATTTCCAGATCGAATGAGTGACGGAGGTGTATTTTCCTATACATTTTGGCTGAAATCCCCATACAAACTTCAAATCAAATGCGCCAGCTTATGCAACAAGCGATTGAGCTGAAATTATCAGAGATTGATTTTCTCACCCAAAGACACAATTCTGGGGGGTGCCCCGTGGAATTCGACAAAAAATTTTTCTCCCCATAGTAATCTGGGCCAGTCTAGTAAACATATTTTGATGACAGATACGACTTAGGTAGACTCTAATTATGGACTCTAATTCATGGCTACCAAGATATTATTAAAAATTATGTACACAGCACATGTCAAATTCAATTCACCCCTTGTATATTTATGGCTAGCGTAAAAAGCTGGATACGGTTTCTCGAAATAGCACGGATTTTTTTTACACGGATTTATGTCTACACGGAACGCATCCCCCGTAAAAAAAAGAATCGGCTGTACATCGAAGATTGAGTACTAGTCCTACTAGAATTTTGTTAGTCCAGCAACTACGAATTTACGGATAATTCTTCCGAAATTCTACGCTAATTTATTTTGAAACTAGATACAATTTCGAATCCATTTATGAGAAGTAAATTCAAATTCTCGGCGTACTTTCTACGGGCAACTCGCATGACCGTAACATCCAAAGTGTAATGGAATGTTGAAAAATTCAGAATAGCCATCCACGCGCTCGTGCCAACAGCACCGCAGAACAACCAGCAACCAACCATTCAAAGTGAAATGTTGCACTGAAAAAGTTCATCTATTACATGCAAAGTTGGTAGAATTTTTTATGCGCTCTCGGAAAGCATAACGTGCCGGAGTAAATCGACGATATCACGCTGCCTTCGCCACCCGCAGACACAGCAAACATATTAGAAAGCACCGAACATTGTTCCAGCCGGTGTGGTGCAGTGTAACTATCCTTAGGGAGCGGTACTGCATCGTCAAAAAAGTTCCGTACGTGAGGCATCGAAGGTATTGGTGGAACAGCTCCAACTTTCATGACCAACCCCACTCGAATCGCCGGCATAAACCTCGTCCCAAATGTGGGACGAACCGGGAAGTTTGTTTTGATTTATGATCTTATTTATGGCGGAAGTTTTGCAAGAACGCTGCTACTGCTGCTACCGACGGTGTGCGGATGCTGTGCTTTTTGGTTCAAATTTCCGTCCGTCGTCACTCAGTGTCGTCGGGCGACAACGGAAAAACTGAACACACACATCCGATGTCCAATGCTGCCTGAGAAGGGGAGTGGGACTGAATGAGAGGGTTTGAGTGTAATTACATTACTTCAAACTTTGGTCACCACGGTTTGTTGGTTTTATTGGATGAGGGGGTCCAGGAAAAGCAGTGTGAAGCTAGGGCACGTTGGTCCATATTCAGGAGTATTGCTACTAGGGGTTTGGGGAGCCGGAACCGGAAGGAGCAGGCATGACAGACTTCGAAGGTAGCCGGAAACATGTATGAAGCAAAAGAAAATTGAACCCACCTGAACTTTGATGATGGTAATGGAATTTTTAATTTGGTGATTTAGGTGTTTCCATCCCAGTTTTGTGTGGTTTGAAAAGGGTAATGTTTATTGGTCCTTCGTGGAAGAGAAACGAGATTTGCTTTGTTTAGTCGGCGCACGAAACTGACTCTTGTTTATTTTCATATTGTTGGGACTGAGTCGTGTCCGTGGAAATCAAGTGGATGATAATGAAATTAGATTAAAAGCCATTTTATTTTTCAGTCTTTATTCGTTCATCTGTTCTGTTGGGTGGGAATATGATAAAATGGATTATTTTCTAAGAATTGAACGTGGCCTGATTACTACAGCTAACAAGCGACTGTTGGATTTTCTAACAATTCTGTATAAGAATCTACCAGAACCTGTATCAGCATTGGGTATATGCGAAATTGTTAGATTCTTGTACAAAAATGTAAGCTCACAAACAAATATTGTTTCCTTGAAAAATTATCAGGTCCCATACAATATTTGTATAAGAATCTAGCAATTTCGCTTATGCTTAGTTCTTCCACATGTTTTTGGTAGGCTCTTATACAGAATTGTTTGAAAATCTAACAATCTCCGGTTGGGTTATTGATGAAATCTTTCTCCAGCAAGAAATCGCACTACAACCTTCTACATATCGCGTGACGAACACTGTTATTGTCAAAAACCAAAAGTAATTAAATGAATCTAAATAAAATAATAATAATAATAAAATAGAATAAATAATAATCAACCAATATTTTTTTGAATAATTTCGGAATGCAATGTCCGATCGAGCTAATTTTCAATAGCAAACAATGGGACTGCATCGAATGCAACTTGTTGCGAGTTGATCGGGTAATGCTAAGTTCCAAAAAAACGACATACACACACATATAGACATCACCTCAGTTCATCGAGCTGTCGATCGGTATATTTCACTATGGGCCCCTGGGCCTTTATCAAAAGTTCGTTTTTGGAGTGATGTTATAGCCCTCCGGTACAACTTTGTTGTACGAGAAAGGCTTAAAATCATTAATGTTGAATTCCAGTTATTAGAATTGAAACATCCGTTTGAGTCGTTGTAAATTTGTATGTGTTCGCCATTGTTGAAAACAGTCAATTGAGATTTTTGCATAGAGCAATGGATGTTATTGCATACATAAACAAACAAAATGCAACCCGATAAGTATCTAACGGCTTATTGAGCGAATTGGCTTTTCAGCAAATAAGTGAAATTATGTGATTTTGCATGAAAAACTCAATAACGATATTTATCTTTAAATCGCAAACGAGTTTGCTCGCTCGAGAGTGCTCAATGATTAAAATTTGAGACTAATTTTACCAACCCTGCTCATGAGTGCGAATAAGTATCTATACGCACTATTTAGTTTTCGTAACTGTCAATGAGTTCCCGTCAGTGCAAGTGCCAATGAGTTTGCCAGTATTCACTGTTTATAAGTGCCTGTGTATAAATGTGAAAGAACTTGTGAACTAGTGATTATATATGGCAAATCAGTGTTAGTGAGTACCGTCGTTCGGGGTGACATTGGGCCTAGGGGGTAAGATTGTGCCAAAAACGAAAAATGTTTCAACTCCTAATGCATATCTCAGAAACTGTTACGAATTTGATCAAAACTTCAAACGGTTTAAAATAATATTAAAATTCACGTCTAGGAAATCGCAAAACAAATTCCAAGAACTAATTGTGCTCGTACCATAACGCTTGGAATTTGAATGTAAAACTAGCGAGCGAATGAACCCGTATTTAAATTTGACCAGTAATGCCTTACAAATTTATTACATAACTAGTTTTTAGATCGATGGATACCTGGCTATCATGTTATGATAATCTGTCGTTGTTTTATCGAATTTTTAGAAAATTTATATAATGGCTCTGGTTTTTCGTAGCAACGAGCAATGCACGCAAAAAAAGGGTGAGATTGGGCCAAGCCTTCAGTTGATTTGCCTTACATAGTTGGTAAGAGCCGTAATGTAGGCAATTATTTTGAATGAACGATTGAATCGTTTCATCGAAAAGATATTTTAGTAGATAAAGATTGTCGCTTCGGTTCCCTTTGTTCTGTTGTCCGGAACATGTTGGGTACAAAGCTGTCAAATCGTATGGATTTTCCTTCTTTGACATTTAGCTCCCCTATCCTCGCCAGCAAAAGATGTTCCGGACAGCGACGACAGCGACAATCTTTATCTAGTAACTAAAATATCTTTTTTCATCGTCACCGCTGAACTATTTCATTTGGCCCAATGTCACCCCCTTTGCGGGGTGAGAATGGGCCAATTTTGAACAACATATAACTTTGAAGAATTTCCATAATTCATTATTTTTTCCTCACACAGCGGTAAATTTATTATTCAAGCTTGTACCAAACTAATTAAAACTTAATTCCAATGTTAACTACTAGAGCTTTGTAACATTTACTTGGAGCATACCACATTTTGGCCCAATGACCCCCCGTTGGCGGTACCGTGAATAACCGTAAAATAACAGACTGGCACATGCTCGCAATCACGCAGGCTGCATCGTGGAATATCGTGTGGTAGGCAGATATTACTCTGAGACACATTAAGCGGTACGTGCTCTCCAGCTTCCGTAGGTAACTGGTTACCCCCAGAGCTCTCGTCCAGGAAGGGCCGCCGTACCTAAAAAAAAGTTACGGCAACGTAGTCTACGTATACTGGCACACACCTTGGAACTGTTGGACATCATCCTCGATAATGCCGCAACAGCAGTCGAAGCCCTCTTGCACGCATAGTTGACATGGCTGGCGAAGGTCAGCTCGTCGTCTATTACGACCCCAAGGAGTCACTGCATGTTGAACCGACTTGCGGTTGTTGACGACAACCACCTCCGTCTTATGTTGAGCGAACTGCAGCCCTCTAGCGCTCATCCAATCCTCCACCGTGCTGATCGCGTGTACTGCGGTCAGTTCTACCTCGAATTGGCTCCCCGTAGAACTCCAAGGTTACGTCATCTGCGAAGCCGACGATTTTGACGCCAGGAGGGAACTTTAGCTTCAGAACCCATTACATAAGGTTCCCTTGTACCGGGCCCAGTATTGAGCCTTGCGAAACTCCTAATAGGTCCGGTAATAGGTACGCTTCTCTGACCTGTATCGGTCTTGTATAATAGTACACGGTTCTGGACATAGCTTTCCAAAATCCGGTACAGGCCCACCGGCAGGCTAACGGTGTAACGGTGTAACGAGAGCGCGATGGCATCCCAGCTTGCGCTGTTGAACGCATTCTTCACATCAAGTGTCACAAACACACAGTATCGAATAGCTCGCCTTTTCTGTTTGATCGCTATCTTGGCGGTCTTTACCACCGAGTTAATAGCGTCCAACGTTGACTTACCCTTGCGAAAACCGAACTGGTTGCTAGACAGGCCGTTCGTACCCTCTGAGTACGGTGTCAGCCAGTTGAGGATGATCCTCTCTAGCAACTTGCCAATCGTGTCTATAAGGCAGATTGGTCTATGCGCCGATGGATCGTCCGCCGATTTCCCGGTCTTGGGCAACAACATCAGTTTCTGGGCAACAACACCAGTTATCCATCTTTCGGGGAATCTACACTCATCTAGGCATCTTTGCATAGCTAACCTGAACATGTTTGGGTTTGCTATGATTGCTGCCTTGAGAGCGCTGTTCGGAACTCCTACCAGGGATTTGGCAACCGCGAGTAACTCTTCGTTCGTCACCGGAGCCACCATTTCGGCCGCACCCATATTGCCTTGCGGTGCAGGAGGCCAGGGACTTGTGGCTCGGGACGGGAAGAGTACCTCGATAATCCTCGCCAACCTATCCGGGGACCGTTCGGGGGGTGAAGAGCTCCCTTTGGTCTTGGCCATCACTATCCTGTAGGCGTCACCCCACGGATTCGCGTTGGCTCCTTCGCATAGGTTGTCGAAACACGCTCTCTTACTGCTCTTGATGGCTTTGTCCAGTTTCGCTGCTCGAAACACTTCACGGCGGTCCGCTCTTTTATCCTCGGTGCGGGCACGTTGCATCCTTCGTCTAGCCTTGAGGCAGGTTGATCGATGGGCCGCAATCTCGGGACTCCACCAGTATACCGGGCATCTGCCATTTCTTGGCAGGGCTTTCTTCGTCATTGTAGCATCACATGCGCGTTATAGCACAGCTACCAACGCATCCCCGCTTAGACCATCAGTGTTGGCTTCCAGTCCCAGGGCCGCGGTGAAAACTTCGCTGTAGAAATTATTGGTTCTCCACCCCCGGACCTGACAGGGATCCCCGGACCTCGGATATTGCACGCCATAGTTGATCTTAAAGCGAAATGCCAGATGATCGCTATGGGTGTAACTCTCGTCCACCCTCCAGTCCGTCCAAATAACCGCCATCCTAGACCCGTCCGCCACCCAATTGCCGTTATCGACAGGGACGTTGTACGGGTCGAACAGGAGGGCGATATCGGCCCCCGACTCCGAGACCGACTGCCACGGCAGCTGCTGGGCAGTTGCACAGTGGTTAAGATTCAGCTGTGTTTTTTGCATGGCTTATTCTTATTTTTCTCTCCGATGGGACACGAAGACCCACCCATAACATGGTTACAGGCTTGCTTTTTGCTGGCGCAGATAAGGCACTTTGGTGCCGTATCACATTCATACGCCTTGTGCCCTTCCTCACCACAACGACGACACAGGTTGCTACGGTCTGCGCCCTTACAGCTGTAGGTCTTATGTCCCAACCAGGCTTGTAAATATTCGGTAGCACTGGATGAAGGTGACGTTTTTCTATTTCATTTTTTTATTTTCTTCCTTCCTTGAAATCCATCTCATATTCCCGAAGAGGGAGAGAAGTAAACAACAGAACTCACATCACCCAGTGCGCCACGAATATGAAATTCACCACAGTACAATGTACACATTCACTCAGCAAATGACAAAAATTCACCACGCGTTTAAATGGGCCACTCACATTCATGCGGTAACGCACGAACTTAGCAGCCTGTCAAAGTGACTTGTGTTGGGTTGAATGGTAAATTGAATGGTTGGTGCTGGATTGATTTTTTGGCTGCCCCACAGTCGCATTCAAGACGGCGGCGATGAAATTGACCGGAGAATATGCTGAGATCCACTGCATTGACTTTGACATGGACATGGTCCCAACTTTAAGCACTGATAGCACATGTCCACTGAAGGCGGCTGGAGTTTGCTCACTGGGATCTTGAACTTCCCTCGATTCATTACCTTCTTGGCTTCCGAAACCAGTAACCTAAGGTAGGCTACCTTTGTGCCAAAGGGACCGCCTCTTAGGCGTACAGAGATCTTGTCAACCTCTGTACCGCACTGGTCTCTGACGGCAGAGACGACGTCGTCCGCGTTCGTGACCTCGTCCAGTTGCTTGCACTGGAGGGTCACTTCCGCCCCTAACGACTTCACCTCGGCGTCGTCACCCAAGACCTCTTGGGCCAGCTTCCTGTAGTCAGTCCCACTAGCCTACGCTCCACGTTTAAGAACCAAGATCATTTCACCCGTCTTGGTGCGTCTGACGCTTCGCACGTCCTGACCCGATCAGTTAGTCATAACAAGATTTTATCACAATTATATCTATATGTGTTACAAATAACAAAACTTGCAATAATTTTGTTATAATTTCTCTGGCAAAGATGGAGGAAAGAAAATTTCATGATCGTCATAAAAGGATAATAACATAATGTGTTATGTTTATTTTTACTGAAACAAATTTGCCTACATTTTTGGTAGATAGGATTTGAAAAAAACGAAGGTGTCACCTTCAGTATAACTTGAACCTACTACATTCAAAGTTGAACCAGCTGTACAAAGTTAATTGCCTACATTACGGATAATCATAATCTTTTCAATAACATAATTTGTTATAGTATAAGCTATTTTCACCATTTCATCTAACACATTGAGTTTTATTTTTGTTCAATTAATAACATATTTAGTAACATTTTTGTTAAAACTAGAAGATATTTTGTTACATTTTTTGTTATTTTAACTAGGGGAAAATACCTATTCTTGGCAGTCTAAGACATTCGCCAAATTGAATGATAAGAATAATTAATAATTACACTAAAACACAGGTTCATCTTAACTGGTATACATTTGTATGCTCTTTCTTTGATGATTGGTGTTCACTAAATATAACAGCTTTTACCACAAACTCAGTAAATTTATTATAAAGTAACAGGTCAATGTTTCTTCTATTGGCATAGCAATTTCTATTATCAGCAATGGATTTGCTCCCTTTAGCAACTAGACATGGAAGAGAAAAACTGGTAATGTATTGGTGCCAAATGCTGGTTGTTTATATCCTCCAGTAGTAAAATTCATTCATATTAATCGGCCGCACGCTCATCTCGCTTCACTCAATTTTGGAACAAACTTTATTGTTTATCAAAACTGGCTTAACACAAAACATGATTTTTTAGCCTTGGCATCAATTTTATGTCATGTAGATAGATAGGCAAAAGCATTTAAACACATTGTAAAACAAATTTAACCCTTATGAAGCCAACAAAAATCAGACGTGAATGGCAGATAGGGTACCCGTGTACCCAGATATTGACATTTTACCATTTTCAACCTATTTGAATAATGTTTGCCATTCAGGAGAAGGGAACTTATATGCTTTTTGTCCGCTACCAAGATTTGCATTTTTTGTCTTTTGTAATGCCTTAGAGTCTACACGCGTAAGCAAAAGTCTATCAACCAGTTTCAAATATACAACTTGCTCTTGGCGGTCCTTACATATGTTTGTTTCATAAAAAAAATCAAATCACAAGACACGACCGCTCGACGTAAACTACGTGAAACCAAATCCATAGGGGAAGTGGGGGTAACACGCCCATAGGGGTTAAAACGCGCCACCCCTGAATAAGGTTAAATATCCCCATTGTGATTATTTTAAATAGTCTATACGATGAATCAATGAAAATATTGCCATTGGATACATATATTTCATGATTTTTCTCTAGTTACACATGAAAACTCGGAAAAATGATTTTTGCGTGTTTTGATGCAATTCTAGCTCGGTGAAATTTAGTCTTTCTATCGCTGTTATTCATTGGTAAATTGAAAATTGAGCCATGAGCCATGCTGCTTACTCGTGTTCTTTATGTTCCACACGAAATCGTCGTCAAAATTGGTCTTAAAACGATTTGATGGGCCTTCAAACTTCTGAGGTCGGTGTGGGGCAGTACGCCCATGCTCATTTCGTATGACCGAAACAGCTGAAACATTCGGTTAATTGCCTTAATGTAGGCAATTAGGGGAGAACGGTCCAAAATGCACCCCTGAGGCAAAATGGCCTCACTCATAAAATCACTCATATAATCTGTTGTAGTACATTTATGAACGAATATTACCATTACAATTCATAAATAGTTATCCATCATTGAGCTCCATTGGAAAAATTTAGCAAAATCCCTTCATATTCACACACATTTGAAGATTGGCGATTTCTCCACCTCATCCGTAAGATTGCCGTTCAATCCAATAAGAAAAAACAAACAACCATGCGTTCACCATTAATTTACATGCAATTGAGTAATTTTACACCACCATTCGGGCGTTCTGCCCCGGGCCCATTCTCAAAACATTTTTTAAATGCATCATAAAGTCATGAAAACCTTGTTGTTTTGAATAGGAAATCATTGTGAAATGTAGCTGGTTTTGTAAATTTTGCACCTATAAGTTGAAATGGTTGGATATTTTTGTTTATATGGGCGAAATCATCGAAAAAGCTTAAGGGGTGCATTTTGGACCGTTCTCCCCTAAAATGAAAATCAGTACGATAAACACATGCGCGTTTTAACCCATCCACTGGCGCATCTCACCCCGCATGGTTTCAAAATCAATATTTTTCGGGTGCTTTTAAAAAATCAAATTTCTGTGCAATAAAATGTACAATTAGATATCTGTCATCGGTAGTCAGTCGCAGATATGCTGTTCTTTAGTATGCGCTGATGAAAACTGCCTGAAATGGTGGTTTTCATTGATAAAAATTGCATTTTCCTTAACGTGGGCGTCCTACCCCCAGTTCCCCTACACATAAGAATGAATATTTGTCTGTCTGCCCTTATAGACTAGGAAACGGTATGAACATTTGTATGTAGAGGTTTTAGGGAACGATGAAGATTCTTATGATGATATTAGACCCCTCCTCTTCTGGAAGAGGGACTCTCATACAAATGAAGTACACATTTCGGCTTTAATCGAAAATCAATCTAAAAAATGGAATCCAAAATTTGCAAATTTCGAATACTTAACGTCTTTTAAATAATGTAAAAAATATATATTTAATCAATTTTAGGTAAAACGTCGCTCGTCGCTCGTCGGTTCTGGTAGTATAGTATATTAACCATACATTCCACCTCGTGAGTCTTCATATGTTGAATAATGGACAGCACTATCCTATCCAGCCGCTGGAGCCACCCCATTCTTACACTACGTTTCACAGTTGAATAATAGATAATACCGTAATCCGGGGGAACATTGATCAGCGGGGTAACATTGATCAGTTGAACCATTTTCAAAAGATGAATAAAGTATTACTTTCTGTTATTACGATTACTTATTATGAGTTAGGTATTTTAATCTTGACTAAATTTGCTACCGAATAATATAATCTCCACTAGAATTTGCATTTAATTTTTGCCATAGTTTGAAAAATAAAATCAACATCATTTTGTTAACTCACAGTAAGCTGCCAAAAAGCACTCAAAACAAGCATAATAACAAAAAATTGAGATCGTACCTACAATTGGGTGATAAGTAATCTTATTTTCTTTGTTTATCCATATTTTTGTTTCAAAATTTTGATTTTATTGTTGAAAAACCAGATAATTCACCTAGCGGTCATGATGCCTTACTCGAAACAATCAATACGCTTCGCCTCAGTATAAGGATTTCAAAAGTAATTGCCTACCTTAAGGCGTTTACAAACGCTTGCTTTATAGACGTAACAAAGTGAAATGATTGATGATCAAAGTTACCCCAAATTGGAAATTCGAAAAACTAGACAAAACAGATTTTTAAAACAATTTTATAATTATCAAATAATCACGAACAATAGCCTCAAACGTTCTACACGTAGCAGTACTTGTTTTAAAAATATGAAAAAAGCAATCATTTAATTTACGGAGGAAATATTTACAAAACATTGAAAAAATTGATCAATGATACCCCGGATTACGGTACCCTAAAAGTAGACAATTATTTATGGTTGAAATGCGGGAATGATTATAATTTTTTTGATGAGCTTGGAAAGTATTGAAGTTGCAAAAGGAAAGCGATCCTGTCAGCCACATAAGGGTTAAAACACTACGGTGTTGCTATCACTTTTAATATAATCCATGGTCTGCGTAAAACTCCGAATAGAAACATTTGTATTTGAACACTTTTTTTTAAATAAATGCCATCGCCGGATATTTTGTTCGTATTTTTGCTAAAATCAAATCACATATAATTGTGCGTGGTATCTTTTTAGCGTGTGTTTGATATGCTCACAAACACATTCTCTCGCTCTATTCCGAAGTGTGCTGCTGTCAAAGAAAACGAACAGTCCCGATTTTATTTAGTGAAACATAGAGCAAATATTGGATAAATTTGCTCTTTGTGGTAATAATCAAGTGGTGATAAAGTGTAAAAAGTAGTGTACGTACTTAATTTGTCGTGTCAAACGCAATAAAGAGGAGAAACAGGCGATCCAAAAAAGTAACAGTTTGCTATTCGTGCGCTGCTTTCTTTGGCAATGCAATAATGGCAAGGATTTCGAAGGTGCAAATTTGTTTCGATGATTAACTCATCAAATCTTGCTACTTTTACACAAACAACTTATTCAAATGAATGCTTAGACTTGAAATTGTGTGATTGAATCAAAATTATGTTCATAAATAGTGTATGTTTGCTGGAAAATGCAAATATTGTTGAGGGTGCCAACAACTGTCGCACCCTGCCAATGCCGTATTCTACCCTACTAATGGTACATGTTTTATAACAACCGCTGTTATAAAAAACTTCTGTAACAGAACAACAAGTTCTGATATAAATCTGTTACTATCTACTGGTCGGGGACCCAGCGCCGAAAGCTTTACTGCCGCCAGCATCGATTTAAGGACTTCAGCGTACTTTGCCTTATCAGTTTTCACCAACAAGGCTTCGCCTCTGTCCTTGGCCATATTTTCGGGTCGAAATGCTTTGCCCTACTGACCAGCTGCCAGGGATTTTCGGTCCCTTGTGCCGATGGCACAGGCTGGCTGGTACCCTCTTGGGGCCCGGCGACTTGCGCCTGGTTGGTGCCTTTCGCCTTTTTGAGCCGAGAAGTCGCCTTCTCGGGTCGACGCCCTCCGGGTTCCTCTTTTCCCCGATATGCTCCGTCCAGACGACGTTTGGCCTTTATGGTTGCACGTCGTTTGGCTTTGCTCTGAGCGCCTTCGCCGGATTGCTGGCTAAGCCGTTTCGGGTTAGGCGCAGTCTTTTCTTCATTGGCGGTCAAGGCGAAATCAATCGCTTCTTGGGCCATGGTTGCTCCTCCAAGGAAGGAGAAGGCATCGGTTTGAGCACCTTTGACGGCCTTCTCTCTTCTCACCACTCGCCTGATAAACGCATCCTGTTCTTGTCTTGCGACTCGAACAGCCTGGCGGAGCATCCGAAGGTTCTATTTCAGTTCCTTACTGATGTTCTGCCTTGCGTTCGCAAAAAATCATTTTTACATAAGAGATTGTTGTAGCATGCCATTCATCCTTCACGTTTCTATAGATATTGAAAGGGGCAGATATGTAAACATCGCGTGACATCACTCATTGAAAATGAGAAATTGCAGTGCTGCTCACGAGTACCTCATAAGATACTTACGAGTCACTCACGAGTAGCATACAAGTTGCAAAAAAATACTCAAGAATCAAACACAAGTTCTTGTAGCGAACTCACGAGCAACTACCCGGGCAGGAGCCATAAACAGAATAACAAAACATTATATGGACTTGATTGATACCTATAAGAGATAAAATAACATGCAATAATATCAAAAATTTGCAGCGAAATATTATTTTAATATCAAGATATGCTATGGATAAGAACAAACTAATGGCACATGATATTAATCACTTATTACAAATAGCATAACTTGATATCCTCATGACATTTTAGTGCAAAATGTTGATATTGTCGTCTGATCTTTAATCTCTTATATCAATCATGTCCATATCTCATTTTACTATCTCACTATTTCACATCTCATATCTGCATCTCGCTGAAAATATGCCTCAAATATGTTGGAATACATTATTAATTGGCTACCGGCTGGGTATTATTATAAGCTTGTGACAAATCACACCAGTTCCTTAAACCGAGCCTTTGACCACCATAAGTTGGCAGACAATCTACAAAATAACAAAAAGACAAATACAAAACGAATTAGCACTAGGGTAAAACGTCCTATCGTTATGGTATATCCTAATGTTGCGGTAGTGTTAAAGTAGTCTATTCTGGATATAATGGCATTAAAAACAATTGTGGGTACGCTAAAACTCTTCGGATTAACGACTAGAACACTTTTTGTTTGACAAAATTCCGTTCAAAATGATGAAAAATCAACATTTTTCGTTAGAAAATTTGAATCTTTTGAGGCTATTATTGCGGTAGTGCTAAGGTCCTATTGTTGCGGTATCGCTCTCCATAAGAATTACATGCAATGCCGCAACAATAAGACTAACCTTCAAAAAATATCGTAACGATAGGGAACTGCATCCTATTGTTACGGTAGTTTGTTTTTATTGTGATAAAAGCAAGACAACATAAGTTCAGTACAATTGACGGCTATATGATCGCTCCAAAAACAAACTTTTTATAGAAGACCCGGAGACCCATAGTGTTATATACCGATGGACTCAGTTCGACGAATTGAGGTGATGTCTGTGTGTATGTGTGTGTGTGTCTGTGCGCACCCACGTACCAAAATGTATCAAAAGTGTCACTCTTATTTCGGGTACTTATCCTCAACAACAAGTTGCATTCGACGCAGACTTCTATCTCATTGTTTCCTATTGAAAATCGGCTGAATCGGACTATGGGCTTGGAAGTTGTGGCCAAAATACCATTTTTTATTTGCACGAGAAACCAATTTTCTGAAATATTTATCCATGAAGACTTGAAAGCTAGTCAATGCGAAAAAAGTCTAGCAAACCCTTCATGATGCAATCCAATTAGAGCGATAGTGCTGCGAATATCTATGGCAGTAACGTTTCCAACCACCGGCAATAAAAGTTCATTTGCATCGAAAAAAACACGCGAAAGATATTGATTTGATCAGAAGAATGCGAACGTTTGAGGTTCGTTTGAGTTTTTATACAACCCATCGCGGTTGAAACTGACAGCGCGCGGCTCTACCCCTAGCAACCATCAATCCATCAGCGGCACCGTATGTATCCTTTTACGAGTAATCCACCATGAAAACCTCCATCCCGGTACGTTGATGCTGCTCTGGAAGAGTTACCTTCGGCAAGGACCGGAAATACACTTTTCCGGTCCCCACCCGTCCTTCATTGTCGAGCTCGTTGGAAAATCAACGAGCTGTGGAATGGAAGCGTTGTATGCAGCACATGTGCGAGCTTGTTCGACGGCGCGGGAGTAGCAGCGATTCCAATCGAAATCTAGAGCAATTACGAGCCCCGAGTTCCTCACGTAGCTGCCTTGGCACATGAAGGAAATTAGGTTAAATGGATCCTTGTGAGCTACACGGCAAACCACCGAGTCAGCTAAAGTGCACCGAACACCAATCGCAATGCCACACACCGCATGCTGCCAATTCGTTACGGATTGTTTGTGTTGGTGAACTTTCCGGGTAAAGGTGAACCGCAGTTTGCTCCGAAATCGACCGAATATTTATGAGTTGCTGGCACCAGTCTCGACAGAATCACCTCCAGCCAGTACCCAGCCACTCACATGCACGCCTTACACGAAAACCAAATTGATTTTAAATCACTTTCTGTCAATAAACCTTTTTTTTCTCTGCCACCCTCTTTTCTGCGGTTTAGGTGGAGCGAAAACAAATTGACGCAATTTTGGCGCCTCAAGTTTCAATAGGGGTGGTTGGACGGGCGTTGACGTAGTTAGGACATAAAAGGGCAATAGGAAAGACTACAGAAACCATCGACTTCTTGTGTTGTTATAATATTTTTTACATGAGAAGGTAAAAGTTCACCACAATTAAGAAAAACCATGACATGTGCAAATTATATTGTTTGTAAGCTTGCGTACCTCGTACGCCAATGGTGATGTGTATATTCAATGGTTACTGCAAAACGAAGGCTAATAAAAAATCAATTTCCCTTGCACGTATCAATAGTTTATTGTTACTGCTCTGTAGAGGACGCCCTACTTGTGAATCAGGCGAAGAAACGGGTCAGTCGCAATTGAAGCCAAACAATAATTTATTGGGTTCAGTCCGATGCAGAGAGGCACCAAGAAAATCCACCGAATCACTTGAGTTCTGCAAACATTGTACCTAGCTCCTTCCTGAATCTGACCCATTGTTTCAGCATAGAATGCTGCCAATACACTGGACCGGTCAGTTCGATCATTTCCCTCCAACCGAGCGCCACCACACGCCGGAGGAAATTGAAACAAACGATGTGTTGGCAATGCTTTCTGGCCGCAATTTTCCTCCTGGGGAGACTTACGTCGATCGTCTTCCGATTTTCCTTCACCCCATCCGGAGGGTACCGAGCAACCGTTGGGATAATTTATGTCTTCGGTTTACATGGGACTGTGAGGCCTTCGTCGCATTTGGTGCTCCTTCTAGAGAGGAAGTTGGTGCAATGGAACACAAGCAGCGCCGGTTATGGAATGGAACTATTTTAATTTATGTTTAGGTTTATCTACAAAACATATATTCGCAAAAGGAGCTGTAGTCGTGTCATTCTATAATATTGAGCAATTATTGAAAAAAATTGTTATTACTTAAGCCAAGTACATACAGCGCAGCGTATGAAGACAGGTGGGGACGCGTGGTCGCTCAAAAGGTGCGTTCTGTAATCGTTTCTCCTTGAAAGATGTCGGCTTTATCCCCTTTTTGTTTTTGGTTTCAAGCGTTTCGCTGTCAAAGAAAATATTTTTCTTTGTTTCCTGTACCAAACAAACTAAAACCGATGGAGGGCATTTTGATTATACATATACACATAGCCTCTAGTGCAGATATTTTTTGGGACAGCTTTCGTACTGCTATGTTGATTCGGAACGAAACGAAATATATATTTTTCCGTACAGTCATCCCACAGATATGAATAGGCTAAGGTATACTGCACAACCAATCAACTCATGAAATAATAAATAGTCACGTCATCACAGGTTTTGTGGCCGAAACAATAATAAAACAATATTGATTTTCAAGAAAATGTATTGTTTTCACCAAATAATGAAGGTGAATCTCATTTTTATTCAAGTATTCTCTCTTTGACCAACCCACAATTATGGATCAGCTCGATATATCGTCACAGTTATGAATCAACCTAAATGATCTTTGAAATTATCAATAAAATTGTTTGAAATGAAAAAAAGAAGTTATTAACAAACAATCAATTCCGAAGCGTAACTTGAGAATCAGTTTTGCGATTGCTCTTTTTCTTATTCTTTTGCTTTGGCATGAGTAGTTTTTGCTCCTTTAGTAGACGACGTTTTTCCATTCGGCAAGTTTTGCATTTTCTTTCTCTTTCTTATCATTTTCCTTTTTGTTGTGCCACTCTAGCCATTTGCTACTTGTAGCCACAGAGGGGATGTGCTCCACCTTCTTCCTCGGGCCTTTCCCTGCAGCATCGTTGACTTTTGGCCAAATTAGCACATCAACAAACGGATCGTCCTCGTTTGCTGTATTTGTAGCTTGGCCATTCAAAGGAAGTTGCACTGAATCACAGTTAGGAGGTACATTTTCTGTATTAGCTTCGTCTGTAGAACAAAAATAAGTTGCTAAAAGTTAAGTACCGTCCTTATGTGATAATGGGCCCATTGTCACCATCGTGACAATGTGATAATGGACCCATTGTCACCAATAATTATAGTACTTACCGTTAATTACAATTGCATCACCGGAAAACGACAGTGCAGGTTCTGTCGGCTCAGCTGAAGTGAAGTTACAGGTAATTAAAGTGTATTGCTCCAAACGTCTTGTGAACATAAGTCCTTCGGATTTATCTTTAATGCTTTTCCAAAAGTTGAATAAAGCCAGTTCCTCATATGGACCGTACCAGAAATCCTTGTCACGATTTTCAGCAAATACCTGGAGCTGAGTTTGATTTAGGCCCATTTCAACGTATTCAAGTTGTCGTACATAATCAATTACAGGTTCCTCAGTAACAGATGTATCAGTGCTGCGTTGTGAATCATCGGCGTTTGCTGGCAGGGTACTAAAGTCGATGGCATCAACATTCCACGGAAAGAGACCACAAAGATGGAAAGCTTTTTTGAGACACTCCTTAGAATTTGTAAAATTTTGTAGTGCCGTATGCAGTAGACTACCAAAATTAGCCTTGTTCACACGTGCACTGCTGTTTCCCAACAAACGTCGGAGCACCTTGCTCCAAATTTGCTTGAACGGGCCGAAAAAGTTTCTGTCCAGTGGCTGCAAAATTCGTGTCGCGTTCGGGTACAAAGAGATCAAAATCAATCCTTGTTGTGCGCAGAACTCAACCAACTCGACGCTTACATGGCTCTTGTGCCCATCGACGAAAATCAGAACCGGAAATTCAGTTCCTTTATCCTTCAACCATGCATACAAGTCATTGACAATGTATTCGTAAAAGGTTTTCGAAGTTTGCCATCCCTCGTCGGAGACTCCAACTGACCAACCTTTGGGTATGTTCTCAACCATTTCCTTGCTTATTCGTTTTCCCGGATACAGGATCATTGAGGTGTCAAATCACCAGCTGCAGTACTTCCAAACGAAGCGGTATAACTATCCTTTTCCGGATTATTGGTCACAAGATACGAGTTCTCTACATCCGAACACAACGCCTTGCAGCGCTTTGGTACAAGTTGAAATCCAGATTCATCGAAATTCAAAACACGATCTGGATTATCAAAAATATCCATATCGATGCGGTCCTCCAACAGTAATTTCTCTACCTCTGCGAACCAATTACGCAACTGAGGCTCAGTAACCTTTGCTGCAGCTTTCGACAGGTTATTGACCAGCTTTTTTTTAAAATCCGGATGTCGTGCCAAAAAACGACTGCTCCAGTTCTTGCCTGAAATTTAGTACAAAAAAAAGAATCATTAATAATTATTCAGTTGATCAAATTGAGAAATTTTTACTTGGGAAAGTCTCTGGAATGGAACGGTGTTTCCTTATTTTGTCCGCGTAATCTTTAACCGTATGCTTCAGATCAACTTCACAAACAGGAAATCCAGCCTTCGCCATGTAAATCACCCAGTTTTAATTACGGTTTTCTTCCTCCGGCAGCAAGGTGGGGTCGGGACCAGGTAGCAGCTTCCTTTTCTCGTTTTTTACTCGTCGGAAAAGCGTCGTAAAGGGGATGTTGTATTTCTTCGATGTAGCTCTGATGTTGCTGGTCCTCCTGGCTTCGCAAATTGCATCGGAAAGAGTCTGCGCGTCGTATTGCTTCCGGATCTTGACGATACGTCCCATTGTTCTGGTATGAAACGAAAGAGTTAGTCCACTTTTTACTTCGGATTCCCAGTACGACCAAGCTACTTTGTTTGATTCATAATTGTGGATCTTGGCTATTTTTCCCACAAATATGGATCAAATCAAATTCACTTTAAAAATATCCTTTTGTTCAAACAATTGGTGTTAGTACACCTGTTTTTGGTTTATATTACCTGTAGTTGATGATATGTCCAGATATTTTGAATAAATTTCACAAATTGAAGCAGAAAATAACTTCTGATAGAAGAGCAGCACCTTTATCCAAGCTCAGCAAAATCAACAAAACAGTAAGCGCATCACTTCGCTTAACAAGTTTGACTTTTCGTGCAGCATTAACTGCAGTAATCATGAATAAAATTGATTATTACTGATGTGTACATTTACACGGGGAAAATAATTCTGTTTATATTTTAACTAATTTCTCTTTAAAAAATGTTTTTTTTTATCAATGTTGATTCATAACTGTGGGTTATCCATAACTGTGGAGTGACTGTAACTTCAAAACAATACGAAATTAAGGTACTAGGGGAAATAACGGCTTCGGCAGGTTTTGTTTTATTATTAGAGGGGTTTTTCTATAACTAATTATGCTCAAATTTGGCCTAAAACGTTTTTTGCATATCAAAGAATATTTTGGCCAAACTTCATAAAATTTGGTCAATAAAAACCCCCCTGGAAATAATAGAACAAAACCTGCCAAAGCCCCTATTTGATTCGAAATTTGACGGAACGAAACGAAATTTTTATTTTTTCCGCCGAATTTTTATTGAACGTTTTTGCATTACTTCTTCTTCTTCTTATTGGCATTACATCCCCATACTGGGACACAGCCGCCTTGCAGCTTAGTGTTCATTAAGCACTTCCACGGTTATTAACTGCGAGGTTTCTAAGCCAGGTTATCTATTTTGCATTCGTATATCATGAGGCTAACACGATGATACTTTTATGCCCAGGGAAGTCGAGACAATTTCCAATCCGAAAATTGCCTAGACCGGCACCGGGAATCGAACCCAGCCACCCTCAGCATGGTCTTGCTTTGTAGCCGCGTTTTTGCATTAGGGGTCGTTTAATAATAACGCAAAGGTTTTAGGGTGGAGGGGGTTCAAGATTTTGTGACACAACATATACTAGGTATACAAAAATGCGTGACAATGGGAGAAGGTAGGGTCTAGAAATCTCAAAAAGTAGTGAACGGTATATTTAAACAGCCCCTTACGGATACGTCTTAATTTGATATGTTCAAAGTCAAATAACAGTTTTGCGACCAGCAACATTTCAACAATAGAAGAATGAGGATATATTCAACGCTACGTTCTCGATTATAAACCATTTTGGATAAGACAGTTTTAGACTTCTGTGCAAAAGAATAAAAATATTTAATCACCACAGTCCCCCGCATCTGAGGCACTTTACCGCTGAGTGCACGCTCCCAAATATGATCATTTTAATATCAGTTTGTGGTAGATGCATCTCACGATGTGCTAATGGCCGTGGGTGTATTGTGAGCATTTCCAAAATTACTTTCTGAATCAATGAGCTGAAATCACGCCATTTGGTCCCAAAAGATTGAAAATTGGTTCGAAAACTATTTTTTGGCAGGAAATTAAAATGGTATCATTTTTGACCCCCCAATGCACTTGGTGTAATTTTTATTGCTGCAGTGTTCCTAGAGGTCGCAGAAAGCTGTTCACCACCGACAATTTTTCGTCTTCAAAAGTTGGGAAAAGTTAGAAAATGTCTGACCCCTATCTCAGTTCATTACAAAACTATGTATGTACAACGTTTTCAAAGCGTTGGGCCAAAATAGACGTAATATCAATACATTAAGAAGGTTAATTGAATTAACAATCAAAGTTATGCAATTTATCTCAATTTATGCAACACTGTGTAACAAATTTTTAACGCCATCGTATGCATATGAATTATTCTATTATCATTCGAGAATGGAATGTACCGCCATCGGGGGTGACAATGTGTCTGGAGGGTGAGAATGGGTCATCGCTCTCACCGGCAGCCTGGAGGTCGGATAGCAAAATCGTTCAAAAAGGTCTCTTATATTTTAGTCTTCTTGCCCTCAGATACATTTATTCTATTCTACAAGCCTTCTAAGTACTTGAAACAGTGACCTATTCTCACTCCCATTTGACCCATTGTCACCCCCGACGACGGTAATGGAAGAATTTCGTAAAATCGATTGTTCGGATGTATATACTTCTGTTGGGTGCTTACGAGAATCAATTTCACTGATTTTTTGCCTTTCTCGTATATCTATGATGGTCGTACGGTGTGTTATACGGATCAAAACCGAATGTAATGTCATATTTCAGGTCGCACGTACGAGACGAGCCAGCCTTGGGCTGAAAGTCTCGTTAATAAAGACAGAAAAATGGTCGCACGTTCTTGGGCCGCCAACACACCGGCCTCACGCGCATATTCTTAGATTGCACACAGTTAGTGAGTGCGGGGTCTACCCAAGAGCCAATGTCCTCTTCCTGAAATGCTAAATATCACTTTTACTGGTCGTTTTCTCGGCATATACACCACATGTCCACCACCAGCCCACTGTAATCTGCCGTATTGTATCAGAATGCCGATGTCTGCATTTTTGTACACTTGGTACAACTTGTGATTCATGCGTCTGCAATATTTATGGTTTTCCACCACGCCGCCAAGTATTGAACGCTGTAGTATTTTGCGCTTGAACACTCTGAGAATTCAATAGTCTGCATCTTTCAACGTCCATGCTTCATGGCCGTACAATGCGGCTGCACGAATCAACGATGTGTTCAGAGCTAGTTTTGTCCTTGTCTGTAAGCTGCAAGACTTTAGCTTGCTACGCAAACCGTTCAAGTCCTACTTGCAGCCGCAACATGTCTTTTCACCTCGCAGCTAACTTCATTATCACATGTAAAGAGTGGACAGCCCCGTTCTTTTCCAGGCACGAGATTCTTGTTTTTTACAGATTTTATAATCAGCCCTATACGTCCAGCCTTTCGTGGAGGCCTACACCACCGTTCTGCGATCTACACCAATGATGTCGATGTCATTCGCAAACCCATGGAACTCGATTTGTGTAATTGCACAACATGTGTAAAATTTAGTTCGAAAAATGTATTGGAGGGGAACCACTTTCTTCGGTTGAGTTTGATCGCACGAAACCTGTTGTTGGAAATTTGATTCATTCTGAGCTGCGTTGGACTATGGAGGTCCTTACTAGCTAAGTAGGGAAAACACCTGCCTAGTGTACTGGTTTCGTGGGATCAAACTCCTCAGAAGGAAGTGGTTACCTTTCCAATACATTTTTCGTACTAAATCTTTCACATACTGTTCAACTGCACATATCAGGTTTCAGAGAAGTGAAAAAATGAAAAGGAGAAGCGAGAATTGAAAAGTGAAAGCAGTCTTCCCAACGAACATCAAACCCGCTCGGTACAAGAGTACGCGTACTCTTTTTGAACTCTCTTCTTCCGTTCGAACCGCAACGCACGATGATGTACTCAAACCCGAACTTGCGTTCGAGTTCATTTTCAAACCCAAGTTCAAACTTCGGTACGGTAAGGGTACAGTACAGCTGACGTGTTGTGTTTCACACTTATGTTCGTTTATTCCGAACGGTATACACGGAACGGTAGGTGCAACATTTGTCATCACAAATACGAACAGTTCAGGTGCAACTTTTGACTGCCAACACATGTTTTCGATGGAGTTGGTGATGCCGTCAATCAAATATCAAGTAAATATTATTTAGATTTATGCAAGGATGTATATTATATTTTCGTCTTGTTTTTAATGTTTTTCAATATCTACTTTATATTGCACAAATTATTACACCAATTTTGTAATTTAATTTTGCAAATTGAAAACGTAAAACATGGTTAGGCATAAGGTTTTGTTTATTGTTAATAATATATGTAAGTGTAGAAATTGCTAGAATTTGATAAATTGTAGGATTTGATAAATTGTGAATGCTAGAAATTTATGGAATCTAGCCGTGGAAAAGTTACTGGATTCCAATAATTTTATATGTTTTTATTTATTAAAAACTTATTAAAAATGAAGATTATTTCAATTACCGCCATCGGCATTACTGACAGCCATGAGGTCGATAACAAAATCGTTCAAAAAGGACTTTCATAATTAACTAGTTGACCCGGCAGACGTAGTCCTGCATAGTAGGCGAAAATGCACGTTATGAACTGCCTATGCGAAACTCAGTATTTCACTATTTAATCAACTTTAGTAATGATTTTTGCATGAGGAATTATCATATAAACCCGTCGGAAACGATAACGAACATATCTGCTGAAGGAATGAAGAAAATCCATCCAGCCGTTTTCGAGTTATGCGGATACGAACACAGACCATTTCATTTTTATTATATAGATTAATTTTCAACAATATCAATAAAAACAAAGATACCCGAAAGACCTAATAAGAAACCTAATAGGAAACTTATGACAATTCCACATCACACAAGTATTGTTACCACGCGATGCCTACCCGCTTCAGGCAAAGTGTAATTTTTTCTACACCGGTGGCAAAATAAAGCAAGAATGGAACTGCACCGTTTTTAAAAACGAACGATTCCAGTGCAAGTTTACCTACACCGGTGCGAATAAACGAAAACGACATTTTTCTTTTTTATTCTCTGCTGAAAAAAAAAATTGAAAATTTCTTTCGACATATAAAAAGAACGCTGGATCAGAACAGTAGCATTCAACTCTTATCTTTACAGCCTCTCCCATTCTCCTTTCGCTTCTTTTCGTCGAAGTTTACAGTGACATACTTCGTCTTTTGTTCGGATATAGCTCGTCTATGTTTGGTGTACCACAGTTCGAACCGAAGTTTTGTACTTCAGTTTATACATGTACCGCTCGGTACACGGTATACACCCGAACCTGAGTACAGTAGCGATGCGGGTTTGGAACTGAACGCAACTGAAGAAAATTATACTCAAGTTGAACTCAGTTCAGGTTCGTGGGAAGACTGAGTGAAAGATGAAAAGTGAGAAATAGAAAGCAAAAAGTGAGACGTGAAATGTAAGATGTGAGAAGTGAGATGTGATAAGTGAGCTTAGCTAAGCTCAGTTTTGACTGACTTTGGTTGCTACTCCGTACTTGACCAGAATCAGTAAAATTGTAAAAAGAATCAACTGAATGATTGACTGGGAATGTTCAAGCATCTTCAGTGTGCAAGTTTCAGTGACTCAAATAATCAAAAACGGCGCCGGACACGTCCTTGACAGTCAGTTAGCAAGAGGCAAGGAATATTAGTAGGTGGTTTTTGCTATTTGAAGACCGTGTTTACCAATGCGTCTCCACAAAAACCACAGGAAGGATATCAGTTAGTCGGTAGGCATCGTTGGATCTGGATTCACTCTGATAAGCGATACGACAATGCCATTCTTTTTACGCAATTATTTTAACAAACCATGACTCGGGCCGCACAGACCAGAACAAATTAACTACCTGCACACCGAGCATGAACACGATCAAACGCGTATCAATTGATTTACTTCTCGACCGCACAACGATAACAGATCGTTCGACGTGTCTATGAACCGAGCATGAACATTACTCACCATGCATGCCCGGTGGCATATGCAAACTGTGGAGGATCGCGTTTTGGACGACCGAACCGACGCGCAGCATTCTGTACATATCTGTCCGTAAGCTACTGCAAACTATGGAAGATCGCACTTGTCTCGACCGGAGCAAAGCGCAATACAAGCGCATGATCCACCGATTATCAAATAGATATTTTTTCTTTCGCTCGTGACGAACAACCCACGCACAGTACTTACTTTCCGATGGCTACTCAGAAGTGAGATGTCACATGTGAGAAGTGAAAAGTAAAATGTCTGAATTGAAATTGTGAATTTATTCCTTGTGCCTTCCATCTCACCTTCCATCTTCTTTATTTTTTCCTCCTTCTTTCTTCTTCGTTCTTTATTCTTCTTTTTTCCTTTTGCCTTCTGCATTTTTCATTCTTCCTTCTGTCTTATTCTTTTTTTTTTCTTCTTTCCTCTTCCTTCTTTCCTTGTCTTTTCTTCCTTCCTCCTTCTTCCTTTTTCCATCTTCCTTCTACCATCTTCCTTCATCCTTATTCCTTCCTTCTTCTTCCGTCTTCGTTTTTCCTTCTTCCTCCTTTTTTCTGTCTTATATCTTACTGTTCACGTCTCACTTCTTAACATCTCGCTTCTTAAAACTTTCTGTTTCTTCTTTGAAAAACACAATTCTCCTGTTGCAAAGTCGAGTAAATGATAAACTCGTTGTAAAATTATAAGACTGAGTAGCCACCTCCATGTAGGGCCTTGTGTTGCTCGGGTCTCGGCCTTGCGATCAAAGAATAAGGATTGTCAATCCGGAGATGGCGAGTTCGATTCTCTGTACGGTTAAGGATTATTACGGGTAGGAAACTTTCTCGACACCTTGGGCATAGTGTGTCCATTGTGCTTACCACACAAGATGAAGATACATACTCATGCAATGGCGTACATACAATATGGCCCATAAAATAATGCAAAACTTGTCATGCCGTGGATGACCGAAATCCGTGGAGCACCGAATTCCGTCCACTTCGAGAGATATCACTAAATTTAATAGGGTTTAAGAGAATACATAAATCATTTATCTTATCCTGAACTTACACTTGCCAGTAAGCTTTATGGCCGTTGAAATAGAAATTATTATTAGAAAATAGCTATGCGGATTATTATCCTGTGATTCGAAATCCGCCCACGGTGGATGGATTTCGAATAAGAATGTATTCATTTTATTCATCACTAGCAGACCCGACGAACTTCGTTTCGCCTGCAGAAATGTATGGTTCATTTGTATGGGAGCCCCCCTTTCCAAAGGAAGGAGGTTTTCCGTAAGCAGACTCTATCAAAGCGACTGTGTGACGCTTCAAACCCGGGTAGAGGTGAATAACAAACAAATAACGTGATAATAACAAATTTTGCTATTATATCAGGTTTTGTTATTCTTATGTTATTCACGAGTAACATAAAATAGCATCCTAACAACAAATTTTGTTATAATAGTAAAATTTGTTATTTATAGGTTGTTGTAAGAAACAGCAGAACAACAAATGAAGAACACATTATGTAATCATAACAAAATTTGTAATTCATTTATCATTTGCATTTTCAACATATCAATAATAACTGATTTTGATATTTCCTTTTCTGCAAATATTTTGCTATTGGTTTGCTCTTATAATAGCAAAATGAGTTATTTTTAGCTACTCTCTCGAACAATGTTTGTTACTATTTTAGTTATTTTAGAAACTATATCAAACAAACAATAGATTCTACTATTCTGTTATTCATATATAAATATTAAAATGTGTTATTCTTTTGCTTTTTTCTTCTACTCGGGAAAGCACAAGCCCAGGGAGTGCCATTGGCACATCAGGGTTGATCCTAGTAAGATCCTGATTATGGTTGCATGTTATTGGACCTTGTCTCTGGATATTGGAATATTGTGAAAGCGAGGGCTGGTAGTATGGTTATTCTATTCTCTTAGTAAGGCCGGGTGGCACCGACCTGGAAACGGCGAATGGTGTATGGTCAGGCTGTCTTCCGTCCCATAAAATCGTGTCGGGCCTTGTAGCACGCGGTAAATACAATCTTGCCAGCTGAGTGGGATTAGACTCAGATGCCTTTCCTGACTAGCGCTGATCTGGCTCTGAAGACGAAAGTGTCAACACTCGCATAGGCTTCCTGCATTCCGTAATGCATGTATTATAGACAACCATGGGATCGCAAAGGCGACTACACCACCCTAGCAGCACACATGTTACTTCTGTGTGACTCGATTTGATCACAATCAAGTTGCTGCAACCAATTTTGTCTGGCTTGTGCTGCTCGGGCAGCAGGATTCGACAGCAGCCGCAAAGGGGGACCCAATAAAAACGAAACTTGCAAAGAATACTAAAACAACGAGCGAAGCAAGAGTAGCAACTGGCGGCAAGGAGAATCCTTTTGCCAGCCGCAGTGGCCTTGGAAGGTGTCCCCAAAGATCGCTGGGGAAAGGCGATGGAGAAAACCGTGGAGGATCTGAGGAGGTGCCGGTTGAAGTGAAGGTGGACGGCCCCACCGTGACCCGCGACATCAATTCAGTAATGGCGAACCACGAGGAACGCGGTGGTCAAACGATGGAGGTGATCACGGATGTTTCAGACGCGATCATGTCGTTCCTGGACAACCGGGATAATTACAGCAAGGCCAGAAACTTGCTGTGCAGGCGCGCTGTGCCCTAGTAGTGGAGGTCCCTACTAGAGGCCACCAAGAGTACGGAGCGAGAAATTCGCAAACTCGTGAAGGAGCGGAAACTGGCGGAACACCAGGCGAGAGAAAGAAAAAGAGGAGGCTGAATCGAAGATTCGCTTCCTGGCTGAAGGGTAACAGTTGGCGGAGAGCCAGACCGAGGAACTCCGCAGAAGGATGGCCGTGACAGGGGCGACTCCGATGCTGAGTAAGGTTACGCAGGAGGCGAACCTGAAAACAGCTACCGAGAAATCTGCAGCTCCTAAGCGGGAGAGACGGGAGAAGGTCGAGCGGATGGCCGGCCCTCCCAAGCCGGAGGAACCAATCCCAAGTAACAATTCTGTGACCGTTGGGTTTTATATGAATTTTAATAAGGTTTTATTGTGGGAATAATTAAAGCCCATTGTTTTATGGTGGTCATAAGCAATGCTATCGAACAAAGGTTTTATAACACTCTTGAGATATCCATAAAAATATTATAAACCATGTTTTAAAACTAAATTTTTTGGTAGCTTTGGAGTTTTGATAATAGTTTTATTATTGCTTTCAAATGCGTCATAAAACCAGTTTGGGTCACTGCTTTAAAACAACTCAACGTAACTCGCCATGTTGAATTTGGAAAGCAGTGTTGCTGTATAACTTATACCTGAATCATGCAATAAGACGCATAATGAGATTAGCATATTTTTACCGACATAATGTGATTGACATGTGTTTCTGATAAACTTAAGATGCTTCTCATTTCCCAAATTAAAAAAAAAATAACTAAAAAGCGACAGGTAAAAAATCCCCTGGTCCTAAGAATCTCCAGTGTTATCCAATAATACCAATAAAGGTTTGTCAAAAACAATTCGATTTCTGTCAATATTAATTATGTTCTATGAGCAGGGTTATTTGAAAATTATTCAACTGTAACTCTTATGTTTTGATATTGATTTGAGAAATGAGACACATACATATGAAATGCTGTTAAATATATGCACTTAATTGGATTGCGGCTTTTCATGAAAAGCCGATACGATGAAGAATCATTTTAATTCATGATGATTTCGAGTTTGCGGTTTCTAAAAAAGGAAGAAAACACGAATGAGTAATATTCCATATATTCGGAGATTCATTAATTTCAGGAAATTACTAGCATTCGTGGATTTCTTCTTCTTCTTCATTGGCATAACTGATTGTCCCCACATGGGACATTGTCGCCCCGCAGTTTAGTGTTCATCATTAAGCACTTCCACAGTTATTAACTACGAGGTTTCTAAGCCAAGGTACCATTTCTGCATTTGTATATCATGAGGCTAACACGATGATACTTTTATGCCCAGGGAAGTCGAGGCAATTTCCAATCCGAAAATTGTCTAGACCGGCACCGGGAATCGAACCCAGCCACCCTCAGCATGGTCTTGCTTTGTAGCCGCGCGTCTTACCGCACGGCTAAGGAGGGCCGGATCCGCAAATCCACCGAGAGCTTTTATTTCCACAGATTTGGCATCGTTGCCCGTAGGATGAAAAAGTGCTTCCCGCCTCAGCCACTAGGCTGCATGTTATCGAACCGAAGGCCATCTGTTGTAGGGAAGTGTAATCATGACAAAGTTTTATTGCATGTTTAAAACGGTCATGAAGTAACCAATGAGAATTATTGAGGTTATCACAAAAGCCATTGAGCTATTTATCGCCTGATTTTTGTTTTCATAAAAATGAATGTCGCCATGTTGAAATAATGATCAACGTTATAGCTGTGATTGAAAAAATACATCAATTTCGATCAAATAGACTATTTTATAGTGGAATTAAATTATTTCTGAGGTTTTTTGATAGAAGCATGATTACTTTATTATAAACTATTTGAAATTGAAATATTTTGAGTAGTTTGGAAAATTATTTTGTTTTCTGTTTTCATGTGATTATTCGATAATTTCGAAGCGCGTTGATTTTAAGCTTCTACAAACTCAATATTCACGATAAATTTGGTTGCGCATGTCATTCTGCTGTATGAACTACTTAAATAATGCTATATTTTCAACATCAAATCAGAAACATTATTTTCCACACATCAGATTTACATAGGGGACATTGTTATCTATTGAAAAAAATAAAAACAAAGGCAATCGAATGACAATAAATAAAATCCATAATATGAAATTGAAACAGTTTTATTGTTACTCTTATGATGGTCACGACAACCTCTTTTAGAGTATCAACAAATTCAATACAATGTTTTATTGTAGTTTTATTACTACTCTTAATACGGTTTTAATAACTTCTTCTAGGTTGGTCCATTAGGCCGGAAGGCTATCTTAATGATGTCATGAAGAGGTTTTGGTGGAGTTATAAGTTTTATTAGCAAATGGTCATGAAAACCTCTTATAGAGCATGATAAATCTTAAAATGTTACTTGGGAATGCCTCTACCATCGAGGACCACTGAAGCTCCCCAGGAGGAAGACCTACCCTAGAGGGTGGTCGTGAACCCCAAGAAGACGAGGAGGCAACGGCAGCAGTCCGCAAAGAGTGCGGCAGGTGGAGCGATGCGCACCACTGCTAAGAAGGATAGAATCCAGGAGAAGACGGATGCGCGTTCCAATGGCAGTGGTAAGCGTAAGGACAGATGCGAGGCGATTATCGTCAGTACTGACGATAAAAGCTACGCTGAAGTCTTGAAGTCCATGCGAGTTAACGATAAACTCTCTGGCCTAGGAGGGTATGTCAACAGCATCTGAAGGACACGGAAAGGCGAGATGATTCTCGTTCTGAAGCGGGATGCTGCTCAGAAAAGTTCTGAGTACAAAAAGTTGACGGAGGAGGTCCTGGGTGATGGGGTTCAAGTAAGAGCCTTGTGCCCAGTTTCGAACATCCAGTGCAAGGGCCCGGATGAAGTAACCGAGGCCAGAGACCTGATCGACGAGATCCAGGAACCTTCGGTTAGGTTACGCAAAAGCTACGCGGGAATGCAGGTTGCCTCATTCCAAGTACCTCAGGCTGAGGCCAAAAAGGGCTAAACTGAAAGTGGGTTGGTCGGTATGTCCGCTAAGTATAAGCCAACCGCTTCAGACCTGCTTCAGGTGTCTTGGTGACGGTCATAAGTCTTATGACTGTAAAGGACCTGATCGCAGTAAGATATGCCGTAGATGTGGAACTGAATGCCACAAAGCTCGCACCTGTGCACCTGTCAGGGTGCACCAAGGTGTCTTATCTGTCCCCCGGGTACAGACAACAGACATCTTACCGGTGTCTAGGCCTGTCTGGCCTCTAGACAGCTAAGACAGCTAAACCTGAACCACTGCGAGGCGGCTCAACTGCTGCTACAACAGTCGGTTACCGAGTGTAAAGCTGATGTAGCCTTGCTGTCCGATCCATACTGGAAACGGCAGTTGGAATGCAGATAAGTCTCAGATGGTAGACATCGGGACTTGTGGGCGATACCCCATCCAGGAGATATTATCATCACCTGATGATGAGGGTTTCGTCATAGCAAAGGTAAACGGTGTTTACTTTTGTAGCTGCTACTTTCCTCCCGGGTGGAGAATAGTGCAGTTTACTAGTGTAGTAGACATTCTTGCAGCGAAGCTAACTGGCTTAAAACCATTAGTGGTAACAGGCGACTTCAATGCGCTAGCAGTGGACTGGGGAACCTGGTCCACAACTACTAGAGGTCATACCCTGTTAGAGACGCTGGCGGTATTGAACGTAGTCCTGCTGAACGAAGGCCAAGTGCCAACGTTCAAGGGACCGAGCGGTGATTCATTCATCGATGTGACCTTCTGTAGGGCGGGATGGACGGTGGAGCCAGAATGGAAGGTTCATGAAGGGAATACCTCCAGCGATCATCAGGAAATTCCTTTTATGGTCCGGTATACCCCCGTCGCAACCACAAGTTGGATCGGCAAAACCGATGGCGCACCTCGCAGTTCAACCCAGAACTCTTGGAGGAATCACTACGATCGAAGAGGCGAACAACAGGATTAAGTGGCGATGAGTTAATCGATGTACTAATTCGTGCATGCGATGTGACGATGCCTAGGAGGACCAAACCTCCTGCAAATTGGCAACCTGCGTACTGGTGGATAGACACAATTGCAGACCTTCGTAGAACCGTTCATCGAGCTAAGAAAAGGTTGCGACGCGCCAGAACAAACGCTGAAAAGGTCGAGAGACGCCGGGTGTTCCAGACAGCGAGCAGAGCTCTGAACTACGAGATTAAATGTAGTAAGAGATCCTGCTTTGGGCGGCTGTGCAGGATGGCAAACGACAATCCATGGGGAGATGCATACATGATGGCGATGGCTAGGACCAATAGCACGCCACCCGAGTCATCTCCGGAGATGTTGGACACAATAGTCGAATGGTTGTTTCCGAGGCATGAATCATCGAACTGGCCCGCTACCCCGTACGAATCAGTCGACGTGATACCGCTAGTGACATAAGGCACCAGGTCCGGATAATATTCCAAGCCCGGTCCTTAGACACGCTATTCTTGATGATCCAGATATGTTCAGAAGCTGCCTCCAAAGATGCATGGACGAAGGGAACTTTCCAGATCGATGGAAACGGCAGATTCTGTGGAGTGTCCAGAATGTGTAGGTGAGGTAGAGTCAGCAGAGCATGTGATGTTCGCATGCCCGCAATTCGAGGTAGAACGCAATGCCATGCTGCTTGTTAACGGTATGAATACAACCCCGGAAAACCTCGTCGCGAGGATGTGCCGGGAGGAAGTTATATGGAATGCGGTGAACACAGCATACACATTACTATCATAGCTTGCGATCGGCGGGTGGTGAGGCGTGAGCGTTCTCAATAGTCCCTCCCTGATGTATTGGTTAATTGTGGACCGGGGGTACGGACTGGCGAAAGGGTTTTGGTTTTAGTTGGTCGGGTAAGAGTTACATGACATACCCATCCCTACACTACCTGAATTAACCTCCTCAGGTGTCTGGATGCAGATTTCCGTTTACCCTTGCTCAAGGGGGAAAAAATACCATCACCTTTCATAGTGATGGGCGATATGCGAAGGCGCGTGATCGGGTGGTGATCGATCAATGAAAGAATGTGCAGGTTGAGGATCAAAGGCCGGTTCTTTAACTTTAGCATAATCAACGTCCATAGCCCACACTCCGGAAGCACTGATGATGATAAAAACGCATTCTACGCGCAGCTGGAACGTGAGTACGACAGCTGCTCAAGCCACGACGTCAAAATCATCATAGGAGATTTGAACGCTCAGGTTGGCCAAGAGGAGGAGTTTGAACCGATTAATGGGAAGTTCAGCGCTCACCGGCTGACGAACGAAAACGGCCTACGACTAATTGATTTCGCCGCCTCCAAGAATATGGCCATTCGCAGCACCTACTTCCAACACAGCCTCCCATGTCGGTAAACATGGACACTGCAGACAGAATCACAAATCGACCACGTTCTGATTGATGGACGGCACTCCTCTGACATTATCGACGTCAGGACATATCGTGGCGCTAACATCGACTCTGACCACTATCTGGTGATGGTTAAACTGCGCCCAAAACTATCCGCCATCAACAATGTTCGGTACCGACGACCGCCGCGGTACGACCTAGAGTGACTGAAGTAACCTGATGTCGCCACTGCATACGAGTAGTATCTCGGGGCAGCGTTGCCGGATGAGGGTGAGCTCGATGGGGCCCCTCTTGAGGACTGCTGGAATACAGTCAAAGCAGCCATTAACGACGCAGCGGAGAACAACGTCGGGTATGTGGGACGAAGTCGGAGGAACGATTGGTTAGACGATGAGTGCAGACAGATTCTGGAGGAGAAGGACGCAGCGCAGGCGGTCGTGCTGTAGCAAGGTACCCGGCAGAACGTGGAACGTTATAGACGGAAGCGGAGACCGCAGACCCACCTTTGTCAGGAGAAGCGGAGTGCTTCCAGTGGCGGATCGAATATCTGTCCAGCCATCTTCAACAGACGCTGCGCCTAGTTGCTCTTCCGTTGGGAGTGCCACTTCCTGCTGCTGCGCGTAGTCTTGGGCTAGTCTACCGTCTTGTAACCGCCCAATGTTTAGCCGCGGCGGACGACTCCGACGCCAGTTGTACACCGTGGAGAGCTTTGAGCGCAGGCATACTGTAACAAGGTAGTGGTCGGTTTCAATATTCGCACTGCGGTAAGTACGTACGTTCGTAATGTCGGATAAGAATTTACCTTCGATTAGAACGTGGTTGATTTTATTTTCCGTTTCTTGCTTAGGTGATTTCTATGTGGCATTGTGGATATTCTTGCGGAAGAAGATATTGCTTTGTACTACTATTCCGCATATGCATCGTTTACCGTTGTCGTTTTATACGGTATGCAGACTATCCGATGGAAAAAATTAAAAAATTCGTTTCGTTCCGTCAAATTTCGAACCAAATGGGACTTTAATTTCGTATCGTTTCGAAGTTGCGGAAATAATCGATATTTCGTTTCGTTTAGTTTCGAAATAACTATGACATTTAAAATTTGGTTTTGTTTCGTTTCCCCAGGAAAAAGTGTGTTATCGCATACCCTTACATTATATACGCTCTTTAATGTTAAATCATGTCATGTATATTGATTTTTATTATTCATATTTAAGTCTTGATTGACAGCAGACCTGAACATGATGAAAAAACTGCTCATCCCATCTTCTTTATGCAATTGAACACAAACAATTCCCCGCAAGCTCAAAAGCCAAAAACTTAATTGTCGTTTATAAAATTACACTAATTGGCCCGGAGAAGCACCGAACACCAAAAAAAAGGGTTCACGAAGAAACCGTCAGTAAGCAAACGGAAAAATACGTTAAATTGTATTTATTCTCATGATTTGCATACACACCCACCCACCCGACCAACCATTTATCGCCTGCCGCCGCCATGCTCATTCATTATAGCGAGAGCGAAGCACCCCAACCTGCAACAAAGGGGCTTTGCCGGCGACGACGGGCGGCAGAGCAAAGTGGGAGAAAAATTGCTAATTCTCATCACTTGCTGGTTGTTCGCTGCCGTCCCACTCTTTTGTGCCATTGCGTTTTCATTTTCGTTGTTCTCTGCTGCCCATTACCGCCGGATGTTGGCGGATGCAGCCCAGAATCGCACGAAGAAACAAAAATCTCTTGTTCAGCGAGTTGCGGTTTGCCTACATGACCGGTGCGGTAGTAGCGTGGGTTGTGGTGGAGAGTCCCGGCTAATAAACGAGGCGGGAATGAGGGGCGGAGGGCTTGTTTGTTTTGGTTTTGTCTAGCGGAAAACATATGAACACCCAGTGGGAAAATAAGCGGTTTTGAAAGAGGGGAATGCTTGCAGGTCCAGGTCGAGCTCCAGCAACGAAAGTCTACAAAAATGTGGTGCTTTGAAAGCGTGGATATGCAATATCCGTAGCTAACGAATTCCTTTTGTTGAGATTTTGATGTTGCACAAACTTATTATAACTGAATGTTTGTATAAACAATGATTGCAAATATGTGGAATTTTCATACAATAAATATATCTAATAAAATTACGCTATTTGAACTATGCAGGGCTTATTAGTTTTTATAACTTTGCGCGTATCTATTTCAAATCCCCACAAAACACCCAGAAGGACAAAAATAAATTTTGGCAAATGTACAATGGCTTACCTTAAATACAATACCAACTTCATGAAAAAATGTATAGAGTTAAAATGGAATAAAGTGCATTGGACATTAGAAATTGGATCCAAATCGATGAGGAAAGTCTAGTCTGATCTCTAGGCAAATTACTCGGAACATTTTTTCCACGTAGATAAAAAAAGCCATTGGGTGCAAAAATGTCATGTGGGAGTTGGATTGCCCTCCTCTCTATCGCAGTTGTGCACCGTGATGATTATGAAGAGAATGCTGATGGCACCGACACGCCGACGACCGGCATGCCGAGAAAAGCTCCGACAATTGTCGCAATTTCGAGTTGTCGAAGTGGAAGATCTTTTGACTGAATTTAAAAATTTAAAGAACGCCCACCCGGGGCTCGCTGAAGCCAACGTGAGATGCCCTCGCTCGGGGACACAACGGAGATGAACGGTGAAACATTGTTTTGGATCTCGCATCGCTGCAAACGCTGACAACGACGACTGAGACAAAAGCGGACGATGCGGCATCTCGGCGGCAGCTTGGGACATGGACTTCTTTCGTAGCGGCAATAAAACGATGATCGGGCAATTTAGCAATGACATTCGGTACCTTCGGTACAAGTACAGCAAAAAGGCGGAAGTCAGCCGTATCGCGCACATTGTCGTCCGAGACGAAACGAAGCGGCACTGACGGTACTGAGTCTAGTCTGGTGGCATAGTGGGTGGCAGGCTGTCGATTGTGGACTTTGGGTCGCTGTCTATTGGCTGGCAACCGTTCGTAAAAGGTTGTGCAAACGAGATCTGGAAAATGCTGACTATGGATTTCGATGGGGGAGACGGCTGCTATTTTGGAGCAGTGAAGCAAAAAAACAGAACAACATTATTTGGACTATTGATTTCGCTAAGTGAAACGTATCTTGTTTGTTAATAAACTGTCGTTTGTTTTTTAAGCTAGATAAGGCTCGATAATATGTTACGAAGCTAACTAGCGTATCTTTTCATAGTAAGGTACACTGGGGGAAGTGGAAAAAGGGGGTAAGTGTAAAAATCGACTCGAAGAATTGGAATTGTACCTACTTTATAGTTTTTACCACATCATAACATTATTCAAGAATATACTTTGATGCTCACACTAATACTATGTTGAAATTTGTATAATACATACACTAACACGGTTAACGCTTGAACTGTAATTTTAGGTTTTGCGAAAAGTTGATTTTTGCATTCATAAAATCAATTCTTATTTGCACCAATTGTCCTCTTTTCAAGTGAATTTATATCACAGGTGACCATTTTAATACAATTAAACTAATCCCTTTCAATTGGTAGTGGTTTGTACCAAGAAGACAAATTATTCAAAGATTTTACACTTACCCCAGGTATCAAACACTACGGGGGAAGTGGATAATGTTCTAATTAAGCAATTTTTTTCTTCCCCCCAGGGTTTATTTCGACAGCTGTGAATCTTAATATTTTCCTTCTTCGTTATCATTGTGATTCCAGTGGTGATTGGACTAATATAAATGAGAAAATGCCTGAATAATCCACCTATCGGTATTGATGCCTTTCACATGTTTTAAATATGAAAAAAATATATAAGAAAGCTAAAAATGGCACTGATAGGTAAATATATTCTATAATTCACATTATTTTTATTCATAACAAGTTTCACCATTGAATGCAATTTTTTTGCGAACAAATTGGTTAAGGACAAGTGTTTAAGAATAGTTGATAATTTTGTACGTGTTTTGCGCACACACATACATACAAATACGCACATTCAGACATCATCTCAATTCGTTTAACTAAGTTGATTAGCTCATAACCCTGTAAGTCCCATTTTTCCTTTAAAAAGTTCATCTTTGGAACGAACTTATATATTTTATGTACACTTAGTGTTCGAGAAGGCAAAACCAGCCCTCCCCTAGCTATTACGAGAATTCCTTGAGGATCTATTCCGTTAAGGTAATGAAATTATTCCACAAAAGATACTCAGAGCAATTATCGTATTGATTTTAGTTATATGTAACTACTCATCACTATTGAAGGTTAAGTTAATATGGGTTTTCCACTTACCCCATCCCACTAGGGTAAGTGGAAAAACAACTCCTAATATGAATTTCCATAAATTTCTGGCGACCAAAATGGTATGAATTACCGCACAGTTGGAGCAAAATTGACTGTTTTTGATAGCCCATTTTGATTGAACGCATTTAGATCATTTAAACTGGTTTTACACTAACTCAAACATGCACTATCGATTTTTCCTTTTCCACTTCCCCCAGTGTACCTTACAGCTAATAAACGGAAAGATCATCAAAATCAATTGTGATTTCAAAATCTCATGAATTTGTTCCTAAGAATGTATTGATTTTTTAAATACGTTTAGTTAACACATTAGAAATAGCGGATGATTAAGCGTTTTCAAGTATGCCCTCGTGGTAAATTCTTTTTCAAGAGCTTGAGGCAAAAGATATTTAAAGGGTTGGTTTATTTTAAAAAAATAGGAAGATTATCACTTCATTTTACAGAACAACTTGATAAAACTTAAAAAAGTATGAAATCAACCCATACTCTGTTATCAGTCAATGTTTTGTTTGATGTTGAAGTCCAATAAAATATAGTTTGAAAACAAAGAGTAATTAGAGGCCTTTGTGTATTTATTAGCACAAGTCTGGCTCGTCTCGTACATTAGAGGACTTCGTTAGACGCGTGGTAAGATGCGCGGCTACAAAGCAAGTCTATGCTGAAGGTGGCTGGGTTCGATACCCGGTTTGGTCTAGGAAATTTTCGGGTTGGAAATTATCTCGAGCATAACAGTATCATCGTGTTAGCCTCATGATATACAAATGCAAAACTGATAAATTAGTGTACTATAATAGACTTTCCCAGGACTATAAATTAGTCACTCTAATATTTTCTCAAGTTTCACATGTTTTCAAACCATAACAAATCCACCTCATTTATGATCCCAAGCAAGTGTGGTTATGCTTACTCATATTTCTTTTACAAGACATGTTCCATGAATTAATCTGGGACATGTCGTGTCACAGTTAATAAATTATTGCCCACATTCCATAAAACACAAGTGTAGCAATTCGACTCCTTACATTGTTCCAAACGTTGTAACATTTTCAAAACACTTACCTCCCAGCCAATGAGTTAGTCATAAATCAGTACTGCAATGCACCATCAGACAAACGGTCCCATGGTGTCATATTGCATTTACATAACCCTCAATAAGCTATGCATTCTTATGCTTTCATATTAACTCCTCTTCGGTGCTGATCTATGCCAACAGCACATAGCTTGAGCCATACCAGTGTCACACTAAGTGTACACGTATTGGTATTTAACTATGTACCCTTCTTTTCTCTGATTGGACAACTAGTCAATAAGCTTCGGGTTTCTCTCCGCCTCCTACTATAGTACTAGAATTAAGTATCGAACAAACTGTAACTGTACTAGAATTAAGAACCAATCTAATTGTAACAAAGTTTCAATAAATTCATTCGATGAACAGCATTCAACAAGTGTAGTAGATGTTTTATTCCAGTTAAAAAGAAGTGCCTTCTCCAATCATAGTTTATTAGCTTTGAAGCCTTGCCGCTAAAAACTGTGGAAGTTTTTAATGAACACTAAGCTGTGAGCCGGCGATATCCCAGTGGGGATATAATCCCAACAAAAAAAAAGAAAAAAGAGTAAATGAGCAAATTAAATTGAAATTTGTTTCAAATATTTTGAATTCATGAATTCGGCCAAATAAATTTGCCTTTTGGTTAGTTATAAAAATATTGGCTGTACAGAATTCAAGTCGAGTTTTCAATTCAATTCAATCAGAACTTCAAGTCGAGTCAAGTACGAGACACTGAAGACGGCCTTACTGTTGAGGTCGAAATACGTATCTGTCAAGATACAATTAAGTGGTGGAATTCAATGGGATTGTATAAACTCGTCTTATGACAGGTGAAAACATTCCACTAAAAGCTCAAAATAATTTTCTTATGTACAGAATTGTTTTAATGTTATAAGGTAAATCACTATTTGGGCACTTGGACCCATTCCAGAAACACTGTGTAGAAAATCAACGTTTTGTGTTATTTGGAAGACGTATGATTATGATTAATATTAATCCATCGATCATTCTGCAGTCTGTATCTGTTCGTCAAAGTTTAGAAATTAAATAAAAACCGATTCCAGACTATCCCACTTCGCCCAAACGCAGTTGTGGTCATGTCAAGCTTTTCACTTTTACAAAACGGTGAATCCAAATTATTTTTTCCAAGTTCGTTTATTTGGTAGGCTCAGGCGTGTATAACACTTTACGGAGCCACTTTTCTTTGTGATATGTATAATCGACATAATCTCTATCCAAATTAGTACCTACCTTTATACCATCCATGAAATTGCCATGCATTGTTAAAAATAGTCAACACGGCACAAATTTATTTTAATTCAATCCAAGTTTTCCTTGCGCATATTCAATATGATAATAAATCCTCGAATATATACCTCATACGTTATCGAAATATTGTAATTTCTAATTGTTTTGAATTTAAAAAGGCTAATATGTATTGTTCTCAAATTTTCATTTAGAGTTACCAAAGATTTAACTTTATTTTCATAAAAACAAACATGATCATCATTAATACCACTTGGCATCACGTTTCCGTGACATCATCATATCACGACATGTTTAGTTGAAAAATATTATTATTAAAAATGAGCATCGCAAAGATTGGAATCTAACGATAAAAAATATTTTTTATTTCATGATTGTTCTGAACAAAGGAATTGAATGGACCCCGAATGATTAAATGTTTTTCTTTCCAACATGATTATTACACAAGAGACGTAATACCTGTTCAACAGGTACATCATGAATGACACCAGTCTTTCACTTGTTTTTTTTTTTAATAACTTAATATTGTAAGTGAATACACTTATCTTTAATATATTTTGAACTTGATTTCAAACCCTGAAATAGAAGCATAGCGGAGCTAAATCAATTCAGTCCGACATTCTCGCAGTTTTTACGCATCTCTAGTGCTTTGATGCCGTCCATAAAATATGTGGAAAACTTTGGGGGATGGAGTTTGTGCTTGTTCATGGGGAGGCGGCAGGGATATGCACAATGATCACGTAGAAGGCTCTTAGAAGTCATTTCGCATCAACTTTCAACTAAAATAAATTGAATACAGTGAGCTCTCCATTACTCCATATCGTTAGAGAGATAGGGAACACATTTAATTTTCTCAAAAAATATCAAATACTTTTCATAACATGCTGAAATATGTATCCAAATAGTTTTAAAAAAATACTTATTATGTGAAGGAAGACGTGAAATCTTCGATGTGAACAGTTAAAAGTGAGAACTGAGAAGTGAGAAATGAGATGTTCGAAGTGAGTGCATGGTAATGAAAAGTGAGTACTGAGGAATGAAATTGATTACTAGTAGTGCGATGTGTGCAGTAGCAAATAAGAAGTGAGTAGCTGGAAGTGAGAAATGGGAAATCAGATGCGATAGTTGCGAAGTGAAAAGTAGGAAGCGTGTAGTGAGAAAAACAGAAGCAAGAGGTGAGAAGTGAGGAATGATGATTGGGATGTGACAAGCGAGATGGTGAGAAATGAAAAGTGAGTGGTGTGATATAAGACAAAAAGAACAAGGAAAAAGGAGGAAGGAAGAAGTAAGAAGAAATAAAGACGAAGGGAGAAGGAAGAAGTAAGAAGGATGAAGGAAGAAAGAAGAAGGAAGAAGGAAAAGGGATGAAGTAATAAGGTAGATGGAAAGAGAAAGAAGTAAAAAGGAGAACGCAGGATTAAAACGGGAGAAAGTAGAAAAAAGGGAAAAGAAAGAAGAAGAAATAAGGGAACTGGTAAAAAAAAAGGAAGACAGTAGATGAAAGAGTGAATAAGGAAAAAGAAAAAAGAAAATATATAATAAATAATAGGGAAAAAGAAGAAAGAAAAAGGAACGTTAGCAAATAGAGGAATGAAGGAAATCGGAAAGAATAAGGATTTATTTTCTTAATTTTCAATTCTCACATCTCACTTCTCACTATTTGTGTTGAGCTTAATGCAAAACTTTAAAAAACACACAAATAAAGATATAAAAAAAACAAAAAATCTCACTTCTCACCAGTCACATCTTCGGTCCTCTTCTCACCTCTCACACCTCAATCATCACTGTTCACCTCTCACTTCTTACTGCTCACTACTCACTTATCTCTTGTCTTTACTCTCTCTCTCTCTTCTTACTTTTCACTTCTTACTTCTCACATCTTATTTCTTAATCTCACTTTCTTCTTCTACCCACTTTCACTTTTCACTTGAATTTTTCATTTCTCACTTCTCGCTTTGAATTTCTCATTTCTCAGTTTTCACTTCTAAGTTTTCACTCTTCACTCTTCACTTTTCTCTTCTCACTACTCAATACTCACTTCTCCTTAGCACTTCTCACTACTTACTTCTATCTAACGAGGAAAGAAGTAGAAACATGGAAGAAAGCGGAAATAAGTAGAAGGAAGAGGGAAGAAAGAAAGAGAAATATAAGAAAAGGAAAAAGAAAAAGAAAGTAGAAGAAAAAGGAAATAAAGAAGAAGAAATCTCATTTTAGCACCTCTCACTTTTCAATTTTTACTTTATACTTTTCACTTCTTACTTCCCTCTTCTTCTACTTACTTCTCACTTCTTACTTTCTTCTTCTCATTTTTCACATCTCACTTCGAATTCCTTATTTCTCACTTTTCACTTTTCACTTCTCACTTCTCACTTCTCACTTCTCACTGCTCACTTTTCACTTCTCAATCCCCATTTTTCACTTATTACTTCTCACTTCACCCTTCTTACTTCATAAATCTCACTTTCCACTTCTCACTTTCCGCTTCTCACTTATCGCTTTTCATTACTGACTTTCCACTTCTCTTTCCACACTGTTTACTACGAATCTCTCACTCCAACTTCTCACTTCTCATTACTCATTTTTCACTACTCACAATCTAGGTTTATTTTTAACTGTTTGTATGACGATTGTTTTTTTTTAAATTTAGTACAAAAAAAACGGCTACTCTGTCTTAATTTAGCAAAACGAGTATGTTATTTACCCAACGTTTTGGCACGAGGAATGTGTCTTCCTCAGGGGGAAAATACGGTCGTTTTTTTCTATTGTTTGCTCATTTTACAAAAAAAAAATACCAGGGGCCTGTAGCATAATCGAAATTTTACTAATAATATAAGTAGAGTAGCTTGTAACTTGTATTTTTCTGTTGCATAATGAATCTACAAGTATGAATTTACAAGACTAATATTACAAGTAAACGGCACTAATAATATTAGTGGAATTTACAAGTAACTGTTGCATAAAGAAAATACAAGTAGAAATTATTAGCGTTGGCTTGTAGTTTCTTTTACAAGTATGAATGGTGCTGTAATTTAATTTACAAGTAGCTTTTGTAATTATGCATAGTTTCATTGTTTTTAACAACTTAACAGAGAAAGAAACTATTATTCTAGTTGCTTCAAATTACCATATAATGAAATACTGTGCACTAAAAATAAATTTCTCGTTCCCATATAACACTGAGAATTATGAAAATTTATTGTCAAATGACTTTGGATATAGTAGAAGTAATTTAAGTGCTGACATCAAGTATTCAAATGGTGGAGCGCTAAAGATCATTAGCAATTATGCAGTACACAGAAACCCAAAACTACTCAAAAGTGGATTGTTTTAGCTCAAATCCGTACTTTGGACCAATAACCCAATTTTGAGTAAAATGAGTTTCCTAACGCTTAGTAGTTTAACTTAATCCACTTAAAACATATTAACCAAAGCTGAGTTTAGTTTACCCAAAGTTGACTTTATTCATCTCAAAATTGAGAATATATTAATTTACTTAAATTTGTATTATTGTAGTATTATTGTATTATTATACTAAACAATCTCGTTTAAGACCATGCATATTGTTTTATGATGAATTTATTACGATATTTTCATTAGTTAGTATGTTGAACTAAAAAAGAAATCGTCCGAATTTCATAATCGAATTAGAAGCAAAATTTAAACCCACATAAGTCTTACAATACACATAAATTAAACCCTCTTCAAAAACCAACAACAAACAAGTCTAGCGGGATTTGATTTATCATGGAGGATACGTTCGCGGAACTTACAAATCGCCTTAATTAAAACTTAAGTCAATCCCAAAGACCACGTAAAAACGTTTCCAGTGTGCATTACATTGGCTTGGTTAAAAATGCCAATACCACGAAGCCGGCTTAAACCGCGGAATCAATAAATTTACAGAGAGTGTTCCGTGCATACCTATCGCAGTCAAAATATATATTCTATTCACAAATTTGCAAACAAACGTAAACGAATCGTTTACCTCCGCATTGACAGTGAAATGTCGGATGAATTTTGACAGGTAAATGAACCTGACAGACTTGTAATTTCAACCTTACTAATATTACAAGTACTAATATTATTAGTTGGTAAAACATTATTATGCGACGCAAATTACAAGTACTTGTAATTTGTTGACTATGGATTATGCTACAGGGCCCAGTTCTTCCAAACTGCATTCGGCCAAAGAGTCCGAGACCGTGTATATCGTGCATGTGAACCGTTTCTGACAACATCGAGTTAGCGAGGTAAAAATACATTGGAAAATTGCTTCGACTAAGAGAATATGGGAAGTATACTTACGGAGGGTATGCAGTATGCTAAATTCAAGAGACGGGACGAAATTCGATGCATCGGGAAAATGTGGAGTTACAGAACATCGAATTAGGGAGAGTTCATTATAGGTCTAGAATAACGAGAATTCTTTTATTGATTGGGTACTTTTTGGACATGTAATAAATATTTGTTTGATATTGGGCCACTTAGCAGAGTGCAGTTTTGTCGAATATGTAGCTGAAAAAAGAGAAATGAAGAGAAATGTGAGAAGGGAAAAGTGACAAGCGAGAAGAAAGAAGAAAATAGTGAGAACTGAGAAGCGAGAATAGAGGAGTAAGAAGTGATGTATGAGAAATGAGAAGTAAAAAATCTGTTACGCCCTTTTCAAATGTTGGTCTAGAAATAATAAGTGATAAGTGGGAAGTGGGAAGTGCGAAAATAGAAGTGACTAGTGAGAAGTGAGGAGGGAAAAGAGAGAAATGAAAAGTTAGAAGTGAGAAGTAAGAAATGAAAAATGAAAAGTAAAAAATGAGACGTATAAAGTGAAAATAAAGTGAAAAAAATAAATGAAAGGTGAGAATTAAAAAATTACAGATGGAAAGTCAAAATTGAAAAGTGTGAAGCGAAAATTGAAAAGTTGGAAGGGAGATAAGAGAAGTAAAAAGTGAGTACTAAGGAATGAGAAGTGAGAAGTGCAAAAAAAGAAGTGAGAGGTGAAAAGTAAAAACTGAGATGTGAGACGTAAAAAGTGAAAAGTGAGGAAAGAGGAGTGAAAAGTGAAAAGTAAGAAGCGAAAAAAGAGAAGGAAGAATTGAAAAGTGAGAAGTTAGAAGTGGGGAATGAGAAAAGATAAGTGTGAAATAAGAAGTGAAAAGTGCAATGAGAGAAGTGAGCAGTGAGAAGATAGAAGTGAGATGTCAGAAGTAAAATTGAAAAATGAGAAGGGAAAAGTGAAAAGTGAAAAGTGAAAAGTAAGATGTGAGAATGGCAAATTGTGAAATTAATCCTTATTTCTTCCTTATTTTTTCTTCCTTCTTCCTACTTCCATTTCCTTCTTTTTTCCTTTTTGCTTTTCCTTCTTTCTTTTTTCTTCCTCCTTTCTGCTTTCCTCCTTCTTCCTTCTTCGTTCTTTATTCTTCTTTCTTCCATCTTCTTCTGCCCTCTTCCTCATTTTGCCTTGTTCGTTCTCCGTTCTCCTTCTTCTCTCTTCCTTTTTCCTTTTCCTATGTTCCTTCTTCCTTCTTCCATCTTCTTTTTGTCTTATATGTCACTACTCACTTCTCACATCTGAACATCTCGCTTCTCAACTCCTGCTACTTCTCATCACTCACTTCTCGATTCTCATTTCTCACTTCCCACTACTCACTTCTCACTTGTTACTACACACATCCCAGTCAACACAAGATCGTATATGATGTCACATAAGATGCTAAAGTGGAGGCCATATAGGTACTTCCCCATACAATATGTACGTATATCGTCTCCACTTTAGCATCTTAAATTGCATGATATACGGTTTTGTGTTGACTGGGATCTCACTACTCAATATTCACTACCATTTCTCAGTACACCACTTCTCATTACTCTGTACCTATTTTTAGCACCTCATTTCTTACTTCTCAGCCCTAACTAGTCACTATTCACTTCTCACTTCGAGCATTTCACTTCTCACTTCACTTAATAAAACACGAATTTCAACTGTATGCATTGAACAACTACTCAGTAACACTAAATTAATGATTTCGTGTGTGTTACTTCTACGTGAAGTTAAACGATTTACAATGATATGGAAATGCTAATATCATCTTCCAAACTTGGACGTACATGTTCATGATAGCATTAGAGGCGAAAGTATAGAATTGATAGTTCCGTTAGGATACGGCAGGCATGAAGAATGTTTTTATAGAAGTCGATTTGAAAGCGAGCGGAGGGCAATATTTGTGATGGCACATATCACACGACCTTCCTTCTGCCAAGCTCCCGTATGAAGGGGGAGGGAAGAATATCAGTGTGGAAGCTGATATATCTCCACTACTCAGTCTTACGATGTTACGAGGAGTTTATTATTTACTCGACGTTTCGGTACGGGAATTGTGTCTTTTTCAAGGGAAGAATAGTTCTGTTGTTTGTCGTTAAATCTAGACCAACATTTGAAAACGCCTTTTTCAAATGTTGGTCTAGAAATGTTCTGTCTAACTTGAACCGTCTGTTTGTTCAAGTTAGACTGAAATACGATGACATGAAACAGAAATATGTTCCCTTTGAAAAATACAAACTTCCCGCGTCGAAAGGTCGCTTAAATAATAAACTATAAAAGTTGTAATACTGAGCAGATATAATTAAAAAATGTCTCTTGTTCGATTCTGTTTTCTGTTCCGTGTACCACGACGCCCTGGCCTTTCGGAAGATGCTCCCTGCTGAATCAAAATCGAGACATGCAAAACCGTTTCCAACGCAAACGCCCGGATGAACAGCTGAAATAACCTAAACCCAAATCTCTAACCCGTCCATCCTGAACTACACGCTAACCTGAATCTACCCAGAATTATGTCAAAGTGACCCAGATTCAACAAAACCGTGGTTACTCTAATATGGGTAAGGGTACCTTGACCCAAATCTGGGTAACCGTACAAGCGAAAAAATCTGGGTAACCGGTACCCAGCGTCTTCTCGCTCCAGAAAATTATTATTGCGTAAAAAATGTTAAAGCAACAATCGGCTGTGCCGACAATGCTCCGCCATGATAAATTTAACCATTCTTACCTGTTTCTTGTTGCCTTCAGCAAAAAAAACCCAACATTTACTCCTCATGCGACTTCAACGCCGGTTGATGCCATGTTGCTATATCCGAAAATGTTTAAGTCCCCAGTTACCTAGATTTCGGTTTCGTCTGACTCGGATCCATTTTGTTGACATACCCAGATTTTGACAACTGCTTTTATCGAAAAAATCCGGGTACAAACGACCCGGCCACTGGGTTGTTTCAGATTAGCGTGTAAGTAAATTATAACCTTGAGTCACCACGAGTATTATGGTCTATGTCACTTCCCTACCAACTGTTAATGATAAGATGATACAAATTACAAAGATATCATACTTAAAAATTGCGGCTCCGCGAAGTGTCACACACGACTGAGCCTACCAAATAAATGAAATGGTTAAAAAATAGATATAATTAAAACATACATTCGATCCATTATTAGTTTTTTTTAGTTTACATGTAAATATAAATATTTATATGTATATCAACAGGCATCCTACAGCCCAAATGATGTTAAATAAGGCTATAATAACTAATACTGAAGCGGTTTAACATGTTACAAAAAGAAACAGAATCGTTGAACTATGCATGAGAAGCAAACAAACTGGAAAACCGATGTCTTAGGTTAAAGCGACTAACGCTAAAGCCGGAATGGGGTTAAAAGAAATATCAACTATTTGAGCAAATGGCGTTCACCCAAACAGCACTTTTGCATAATTTTGCTTTCCATGTTTGCGTGAAATGATGAGCCCACGCTACTTCGATTTGGTCACCTGAGATAGAAAAAGGCACTTTGCTCTCTGTCTTATGATCATCAGGACAGATCATGATCTTTTGCAGTACTGGTTCCGAGATATTGTGAGAACGAGAAAAATTGGTATTGAAGTATCTGCCGAGGAGACTTGAAGTATGCCGGAAAAGAAAACACTGTGCGCTTTTTTAACTATGATGAAAAAGGATTATATATTTTTAAATAGGTAATAAACCCATTGGAATGTTACATGCTACATGGCCGTTAAAGCTACTACCTGCGACATATATCGAATAAACAATGCAGTTCTACACATGTTATGCCGGGAATGGAGTAAGAAACACTACTTGTCGATTTAAAAACACATTAGATTTATTAAAACAAAAAAAATGTATTGAAAAAGTTTTTTTTTTAATATAGATTTCATTTATGAAGCTCTCACTTCCTCGGATAATCTTATTTTACTGCGATTTCTACAGTTTGGTATAAAAAATCGTTTCCATTTCAGAAAATCCAAAGTTATCAACCGATAGAGTAATAATGAATTTCCCATTTTCCGTCCTCTTCCAGATTCCTATCAATCAAAGAAAATGAACCAATCACGCCCGTTTCGCAAACCACCGGACGTGGAAGAAGCGCTATCCTCTATGCTATGGACACCGTACGACAATAACGCCTCCGACTCAGATTCCTCGCTCGATGATGGACCTTCGTCGTTGATTGACCGCCTCGCTCTGACCCCAGGGAGATACAATAACAGCGGTATCGCCTCCGCCAACAACAACCATCTCCAAGCGACGTCAATAAAGCGAAGCTTTTCCGAGTGGAACTATCGCAGCTACGACGATGGCACCAAAGCTGGATCCCTTCATCCCCACGTCAGTGCGGCCAGCAATCGCTACAGCTATCCGTACTATGGCTTCCATCCGACTGCGGCGGCGGGTGTCAATGGTTATTGGAATAGTAATAATATTCACCCTAATGGCTATCCAACAGCACCTACGAATGCAACGGCTACGACGACAACCATTTATCCGGTTCTGCCACCCCTCGATTGGAAGCAAATCCGCTCAACGGCAACCGGAATCTATCAACCACCGGCTGCGCCGATGTCACCGACGATGGTGGTTCCTGCGATGACCGCCACCACTGCCACCCCGTTACTTCCGTTCAGTTTACTCGGCGTGGACTCAATCCCACTGGGTGGCGGCATCGGGCCAACGACGCTGACGCTTCCTTCTGCAGCTTATGGCTTCTGCGAGGATGATCTGATTAACTCCAACATGATGATTGGCGTCAACGACACCTTCGGCGATTATCAGGTAAGTAGCTATCTACCGACGCAATTCCCGGCAACGAACGGTTGTCGTCCGTGCAGGAGCGAGCGTAATGGAGGCATCATAGGAGACGAAGTTGTTGTTAGGTTAATTGAAACGGTATCGAAACAATGGAAACGCAGTTGACTTCTGACTGGTTTTGTCGTTCGATAATAAACGACATACACGTGTCGTGTCGGTTACCGTTTTCTTGTACACAGTCGTTTGTTCTTAGTGTTCTGGTCACACGTGTGCACTTGTGATAAGAATCTGGAGGGGAGTTATTGCCGGTCAATTATAACGTTTCATTGAGTTCCAGAAAGTAGCACAGGCTTCAGGCTGTGCAGAGCAAACTTAAACATCATAGATGTGGAAAACAAGCACTCTGTGAGTCATATTTTGTATTTTAACGATCAATATGTTTGTAGCAGACGTATTTAGGAACACAAACAGTTGGCCATGACTCGGTGTAAAAAATAATTGTTTTTGTATGGAAGGCCACAATTTATGAATTGCTGAGATTTTAAAAGAGATAATCAAGGGGAGACCAACTCTAAATTTTCCGTGCTATCCAACAATACTTACTAATACTTGAGCTTGAGATTGATTGACTACCCGTAGTTGCTACTCCATAATGACCAGATCAGCTGTTCTTGCACAGAGAACCAACAGATGTTTGCTTGGGGCTAGCACTCATCTTCAATGTACAAGCACTGGTGATCTCATTTGTTAGGTCACACTGACGTCAGAATGCAAGAATGTAGGGAAGGGGGAAGAAATGATGATGCAATCACTCGCCCATTGCAAGCCGAATATACCTCTGCACTTGCCACGAGTTCATGCGGAGTTTGTTGGAATTTTTGGGTTAGGTTCGAGGGGCAGAGGTTCGTCTTGGTTGATGAGCTGCGAATGTGACCCATAGGAGAAAGCAACTTGTAGAATTTCTAATTGGATGTAGGAAACGAGCTTAATTTCCCATTCTAGTAGCTGCTAGTAGAATAGTTAAGTTGAAGGTATAGCATTGCAAATGGAAACGGTATGGAAGTCTATTTCCGGTTCTAGTGATTGCTAGAACATAGGAAACATAGAGAAAGATACAAAGTAGGAGAATGGAATGGACCTGGGATTGAACCCGTGACCTCCTGCGTATGAGGCAGAATCAGTATATGACTACTAAGCCCGTTTTATCCAATAATACTAACTAATAATAGCGAAAAACGACATCGTTTCTATGGTGAAATTATCATAGAGCCCTGAAGCCTATCCTATCGATTTCTAGAGAAAACAGTTTTAAAACAAATTAGTAGGTACAGTAGAAGCATAAGTACTAGAATAGTAGTGGCGCTGTAGTCATGTAAAGTATTTTGTCAAAATTTGTGTTGGAATTGACCAACTAATTAAGGCACTGGGGGGATTTCCGACTTCATATTACATACCAAACAATCGACCGCAAACAAGGGCTTAGCCAGAGGGGGGCACATAAATGAATAGTCGACAAACAGATTAAAATCCACCACCATCTTTGAAATAGCCGTTTAGTATTGTACAGTGTTGTAGTGTTTTTTCGTATATTATCATAATTAATGTTTTTTAATGTGTATAATTGTGAGTCCAATGTAATAATGTTCCGTAGTTCGCCCTATAATTATTTATGTTCATTAGGTAGCATACAAGAAGCCCAAAACATGAAAGAGGCATTAATTCGCGAACGAAAAACGGTTGACAAAGTAGGTCTATGTTCAATATCTGTTTAATGTTATCTTACATAATTGTGCAATATGTTTCCAGTAATTTCCCTTGAAAAGGCCAAATACATTCGGCCGAAACGTCGGGTAATTTCAAAATCTAGCCGTTTTGATTATACTCAAACTGAGAAAGCCACATCCATAAGCAACTTTAATTCCAGTCGACAATTAACAATAAATACAAAGATTTAAGAATTATTTAAAAAAAAAAACTACTGTTTTGGGACTTCGAAAAAAATTCTTATGGCGAAAATAGTTTTTCATCGAAATTTAAAAACCGGACGTTACGCAAATATTGCCTAAGCTCTAAAATATGCCCTAGGGTGGCTCAAAAAACACTTTTTCAAATTTTTTGATGGACCGCACTCTTATTCGGTTCTATTTGATGCCCTGATGCTCTGGGCAAAATTTCAGCCAAATCGGTCAACGTGTAGGCGGTGCTTAACTCGTTGGAAGTTTATATGAAAAAATGTATGCAGAAACATCCAAAAACTGTGATTTGCAGTTGGACGGCACAATTTACGATCAAGAACCATGATACTCATTCAGTTCTTGTAGAATTAAATACAGAATGTAATGCTGAAAACCGCGAGAAGATTTGAGTTTATTGGGCAAAAATATTAGCATTTTAATGGAGTGTTGTAGGGGTGAATTTATTTCTTTTCAAAGGTAAAAGAAACGAAAATTGTTCAAACCCCACTTCAGAGAAATGCTAATATCTTAGCCGGGCAAACTTTAATCTTCTCGCGGTTTTCTGCATAACATTCTGTATTAAATTCTTCAAGATCTGAATGAGTATCATAGTTCTTTATCGTAAGTGTTTCCGCTCTACTGCAATTCACTGTTTTTGGATGTTTCTGCATACATTTTTGCATTTGCATTTGCACTTCCAACGAGTTTAGCACTGCCCAAACGTTGATCGATTTGGCTGGAATTTTCTCCAGAGCATCCATCAAAAACGTGTAAACATCAAGAAAACTGATAATGTAGAAACACGATTCATGTCATTGCGGAACTTTTTTAAACGGATTTTTTTTATCGTATTTTTGAAATAACACGGTTTTTCAAGTAGGTTTTTTAAACAATGCGGTTTATTTTTACGCGGTTTTGATTTACATTGAAAAAGATCGACGTAAAAAAACAAAACAATGGATTTCATACGGCTGAGTTTCCGAATAATATGCAATTAATTGTAATTAAGTTTCATCCCCCTTGTGAGAAAAAAAAGTTTTGATTAATTTTGAGCAACCCTAAATCATGTCCGATTTACCTTGAATTTTGTATAGGGGGATATTTTTGGCTACGAGAACGTTTGTGCATCGTCCGGTGTTAAAATTCGATGAAAAAACTTTAATCATCTGAAAAAAATCCCAAAAATGTTCTAAGAGAAAAAATCATTTTTTTTTTTGAGTTACATCAGTTCTCGACGTTTCATGCATTATCAATTCATTTGGCATCAAACACAAAAATTCGATTTTCGACTTTTCCTTTGGGAAAATTTTCATGGGTAAACATTTCCTCCCTCCTTAGCCGTGCGGTAAGACGCGCGGCTACAAAGCAAGACCATGCTGAGGGTGTCTGGGTTCGGTTCCCGGTGCCGGTCTAGGCAATTTTCGGTTTGGAAATTGTCTCGACTTCCCTGGGCATAAAAATATCATCGTGTTAGCCTCATGATATACGAATGCAAAAATGGTAACCTGGCTTAGAAACCTCGCAGTTAGTAAGTGTGAAAATTCTTAATGAACACTAAGCTGCGAGGCGGCTCTGTCCCAGTGTGGAGATGTAATGCCAAGAAGAAGAAACATTTCAAAACTTTGATGAATTTTAGGTACCTCTAAATCATGTCCCATTGAGCTCAAATTTTGCATGGGGTCATATTTTGGAGTAATGAAACTTGTGAGCAATGTTGTTTTTTGATATTCGATGACATTTTTTTCCCATACCTATTGGCACCCTACAGTGTGCATAGGGGCCGTACACATATTACGTATGCACTTATGGGGAGAGGGAGGGTTGGTCAATATCTTACGCTCCATGTAAATAAAAAATCATTTGTATGAAAAAAAAAATCTTACATGGGGGGAGGGGGGTCGAAAAACCTAGAAAAATTGCTTACGTAATAAGTGTACGACCCCAATATGTCGCAAATTATGGCAAACTGTACGCGGAATCAATGCATGATTGTAATAAAAGGTTGCAGTCTCTGGTTGGGTGTAGGCTACCGGACGATCATACACTCCGGTCGCAGTTTGCACGGTTGCGGTCCTGATTTGGTTGTCCTTCTGGTTGATAGAAGTCACGATAACCTTGCCCTTGGGCCAGCAGTTCCGGTGTCGACTATGACCACCACGCCGCCGATCTTTATTGGCTTCGTGTCGGTGTACCAATTTGTTCGACGAGTGATCTCCGGTATATAGTCGGTTAACCAGTGTTGCCAGAATTGGTTAGCCAGCTTATCGTCTAGACAACAAAGGGGCTTGGAATCGTCGGACGATCCCAGAAGTGTGATTGAGTGTAAGCAGATTCGGATTCAGGGGGGGGGGGGGCCGGGAGGCCTCCACATACTGTCGGCCCCCTTCCGGCTGAACCTGGCCCTGGATTTAAGGGCAGGAGCGGATTCATTGTCTACTGGTACATGCGTCAGTGGTCGGGAGTTTACGGTATATCGACCTCTATCAAAAGGTTTCGTAGAACTTCATGGTTGGGCTTGTATGAAGGACGGATTGCCATCATGTTCCTATCTAACGCCCATGTGTGGCGACGCTGGAGGGATGAACTCCCATGTTGTCTCGGTACCGCCGAATTCTCTCATCAGATCGTCTTGGTTAATTGATTTTGCCACATCCTTCAGTTCGCGGCTCGCGCCAATGAAACAGGTGCCGCGATCGCTGAGAAATGTCTTGGGTGTCCCTCTGCGTGCTGCGAAATTGCGCAGACCCATAATGCACGAATTGGTGTTCAAAGTGTGCACCACTTCGAGGTGGATTTCTTCGAGGTGGAATCGCAGGTAGATTATCGGCGTGGTGATCCTTGCAACGTTGGCAACGTTGCGTACCTTTGCGTAGGTCACCCGTAGTCGTGGTATACAGTATCTCCATCGGTGCTCATGTTTAGCGGTCTCATGGTTTTGGCGGTGATACTTTTTGTGGTAGTGTGCAATTATGAGGTTGGTGGTGTGGTGGTCACGTGGGAGAATAATCGGGTTCTTGGCGTCTTCGTTTGCTCGGGCACAGGCACTTATTCTTTCTCACATTCTCATCAGCCCATAGTCGTCCAGCCACGGTGTTAGTTTAAACATCAAACTGGTCTTGGGAATACATTTCTTTGGTTAGCTAACCGGATTCAGAAGAATGGCTAACTCGCTGGGCTTGACGAATCACATAGCGTTCGTCATCTTGTAGTTTCTCCGAGGAAGGGGGAGACAACGAAAAGGCTGCTCCTGAATCTTCAGGCGGCAGTTTTCGACGAAGCGGTGTACGAGTACTGTAACCTTTAACATCCGATTCCAACTGGAGACGTTAATCGTTGCATCTGGTATGGTGAAGTGGACTAGCAGATGTGGACGTAACTCAATATCGAACTTGCTACTTTTGGATAATTGAGACGGCAACGCTTCTCCCGTTCTCCACAGAAACTCTAGTCCTTTGAACCATCTAGATCTGAAAATCATGTATGGGAACTTTTTCTTCTCCACTTCGTTCCATCATCTGCGGCATTAATCTTGGACGGGACCCATCGCCACCGGTTCTGTTCCGACGTTTACAAAATTTCACTAACTAGACACGCTACTAAAGGAGTGTAACGACGTTCAGCCAACATTTTACATCTCGAGAATCGGAGTGGTTGAAACGTTTGTCAATGCTGAATGAGAGAGAGAGGCGATAACTGTCCGGTACAGCCTTGTTCCGATAACCGCTGACATGAGTTCGAGACGCGGAATTAAGTGATAGGTTAAAGATGCGACTCTTGTTTTAGCAGCAATTTAATAGCAGTTGACTGCTTTGTTCTGTTGGAATCGTAGAAAGCATACGGCCGCTATACCGTTCTCGCTTGCATCTACTAAGGTGCGAAGTTCCACTTGATCATATCCAGGAGCAGTTCGGAACAATCCCCGAGCAGCACAAGTCAGACGAAAATTGTTGCAGCAACTTGATTGTGACTGAATCTGGTCACATATGAGTTGCAGTAACCTATGAGGAATTTGTGTGCTGCTAGGGTCGAGGTGCTTGAACCTATTCAAGTGCTGGGAGGACTTGTAGCCACTTACGCCATTTACCTACAGCGTCATCGTCGCTTAGTCCATTTCTGTATCATTTCTCATTTCTCCTTCTTCACTACTCACGAGAAGTGAGTAGAACGAGGTGAGAAGTGAGAAATGAGAAAGTAAAAGTGAGAAGTGAGAAAAAATATGTTTCACTTCTCACTTCCCACATCTCAAAACTTATTTCTCAATTTCTACTCCTCATTCTCACTTCTTGCTTTAAGAAGTGAAAAATAAGAAGAGAGAAGTAACGAGTGAGAAGGGAGGAGTGCGTTTTGAGAAGTATCACTTCCTAATTCTCTTTTATTACTTGTTACTTATTGCTTCTTACTTTCCATTTCCACTTCTGACTGTGAGAAGTGCGAAGTAGCAAATGAGAAAAGAGAATTAAGAAACGGGACGTCTTGTATCTCACTTCCTATTTCTCATTCTTTTTCTTCTCACTTCCCTTATTCCGTTTTTCAGTTCTCACAATAATAAGTGAAATGAGAAATGAGAAGTGAGAAATGAGCTGTGATATTCCGCATCCGATAGAAAATACGAGCAAACGCGCACTGAGGCTTTTACTTTTCTCAGTCTTCCCAATCTTTTCATTCTTTGTAGTCTATACCGAGAAGTCTCCTAAGTTTTTTTAGTATAATCAATCTTTGTAGGCATACAAGGCTTCTCAATTTTCTCACTATGTATTCTCAGTCTTTTTAGTCTCCCCAGTGTTTTCAGTTTTCTCAGTTTTTTCAGTCTTCTCAGTCCTCTTAATTTTTTTCAGCATCTCCAGTCTTATCAGTCTCCTCAATCTTATCTACTCAGTTTTCTTAGTCTTCTCAGTCTTTTCTGTATTCTTATCCTTTTCTTAGCTCTCTTCATTTGTCCAAGTCTTCTCAGTCTTCTTCTTCTTTTCAATCTTTTCAGTCTTTTCAGTCTTTTCAGTCATCTCAGTCTTCTCAGTTTTCTCTTACTTTTAAGTCTTCTCAGTCTTTTAGTTTTCTCAATACGCCAAGGAGAACGGTTTTGCGATGTATATTGACATGATCTGATGACCTGAGATTCTCCAACACTTCAGATCCAAGCAAGTTTGATCCAGGCGGTCATCGTAAAAAAATGTTGCTCGGATCATTGTTCGTGATAATCGTATCTCGTTCTTCTTGATGATCTTCTCGTGATCTTCAATAATTTCCACACGCACATACAGTTCTGGTAATGGAGAATCGCTTGTCACTAGTTTCTTCTTTTAGTTTTCCTTATCTTCTCAGTCTTTCGGTCTTCTTAGTTTTCTCAGTGTTTACATTCATATCCAGCTTTTTTTAGTTTTCTAAGCAAGCATATCGGTCTTCTCAGATTCGCTCGTCAGTGTTTTGAGTTTCCTCAGTTTTTTCAGTCTTCTCATTCTGCTAATTTTGTTTCATTCTTTTCATTATTCTCAGATTTCTTAGTTTCCTTAGTCTTCTTAGTCTTTTCAGCATTTTCACTCTTTTCTTAATTTTCTTCTTTTGTCTAAGTCTTCTAGTTTTTTTTTCGGTTTACTCAGTCTCCTTAGTCTCTTCTGTCTTCTCAGTTTTAGCAGTTATTTCAATTGTGTATGGTGTATGTAGAGTCCTCGGTCTTCTAAATTATGCTCAGTCTTTTATTAGTCCGAGAATACCTGTGCATCTCCACAATTACCACTGGAAGGAAGTTGTGTTAGTTGGGTAGGGTAATAAGAAACATAGATCGAGTTTCAGCATGGAAAGTGATGTGACCTATGCAACTTTTTCAACTGATATTTTTATCAACAACATTATTAGCAATTTCTTATCTGATTTTTTTAGAATAGATTCATGATTATCGTTATTATAGATCAACTGGAAAAGAAGCTAAAAGTCCATAACCAACCTATCTATTAGCGAAACAGAGCGTGAACAAAGAGAGCCTCTCTATTGCACATACGACCTATTCTCAAAGTAATCTAGAGTTACTCTCCAGGGTAATCGAGATCAAACCGTATTCAGATCGTTTTTTTATCAATATCTTTTTAAAATGTGGCCCTATGATTTTAACATGTATAGCCTAAAATTTTATCACGTTAGATTGGACGAAGGATATTTTGATTAAATTGTTAACTCAATACACGAGATCGTTCGTTGATTACCTCTACGAAAATTTTGCGAACATATATCGAAAAAAATATAAATTTCTTCTCTTTTATTTAGCGAAAACTTTGAGGTTCCGAATAAATGTATTAAATATAGGAGTTTACGACTTACTTCAAAACACTTGCGAAGTGTCAAGGGGATTTGGTACGATAAAATAAAAATACAATCCTGTGTTGTTTTTACACGAGTTTTTTCGCTCGTGTTTTTGATCGTGTGACTTCAATTTACCACCAAACTCTTTGCAACATGTTTCAAAAAATCCAGGATAAATCAAAGAAAAATCACATGATAATTGATATGCGTTAAACATTTAGGATGAGTGCAAAATTGAGAAAATATAAATCGTGTAAAAACAAAATCCAGTGTAAATCATCCTTTGCCAAAGACTCCTCAGACATATTTCCTTGTTCTAGGAGCATCAAGTGTGGTAAATATTCAAATCCAATAAAACTGTAAAATCATAAATTGGATTGATCTCACCCAATACAGAATTGTGAATTGTGGTGAAATTGTTAATGTTATTTTAAAGAAAATGGAATCTGTGTTGTATATACAGGGGTTAGGCAAAATGATGAAATTGGACAAAACCGGAAGCATTCGACGGCAAATTTAGTCAAGATTTAGGAACATGCACGGTCACGAATACTGGCCACCGGACACCGGAGATGTTCCGGATTTTCGGAGGCCATGTCAAAAACACATTTTTTCTGCTGCTCGTATTTTTGTGTGGTTTGAAGTTACATCGATAAACACTATTTTCCTACAAACTAGATCTTATTGAAAATTGAATGCGGGCGGTTGCGCTAAGATCCGTTGAAAAACATCCGAGATATAGCCATTTCAGTAAACCTGGTTCCGGATACTATGGTCAATTATGTATATCCTTCCAATCACGTATATATTATCCGGTACCATATCAATATTGGTATCAATCTTCAAGATTTTTCTTGGAGATGCTTCAGGAAGCATATGCAGGACGATTAGTTGCCCTGACCACTCTGTAGTAGGTTCCAGGTGCCCCGGGGGAAGTGGCTAATTTGAAAAAACGTTCAGAACCCTATCAATATTAGTATCAAACTCCAAGATTTTTCATGGAGATGCTTCAGGAAGCATATTCAGGATGATCAGTTGCCCTGACCACTCTGTAGTAGGTTCCAGGTGCCCCGGGGGAAGTGGCCAATTTGAAAAACGTTCAGAACCCTACCAATATGGGTATCAAACTTCAAGATTTTTCATGGAGATGCTTCAGGAAGCATATTCAGGATGATCAGTTGCCCTGACCACTCTGTAGTAGGTTCCAGGTGCCTCGGGGGAAGTGGCCAATTTGAAAAACGTTCAGAACCCTATCAATATGGGTATCAAACTTCAAGATTTTTCATGGAGATGCTTCAGGAAGCATATTCAGGATGATCAGTTGCCCTGACCACTCTGTAGTAGGTTCCAGGTGCCTCGGGGGAAGTGGCCAATTTGAAAAACGTTCAGAACCCTGTCAATATGGGTATCAAACTTCAAGATTTTTTATGGAGATGCTCCAGGAAGCATATTCAGGACGATCAGTTACCCTGACCACTCTATAGTAGGTTCCAGGTTCCCCGGGGGAAGTGGCCAATTTGAAAAACGTTCAGAACCATATCAATATGGGTATCAAACTTCAAGATTTTTCGAGGTGATACTTTTAAATGCATTTTAGAACCAGCAGCTGTCATGACCACTCTGTAGTAGGTTCCAGGTGTCCTGGGGAAGTGGCCAATTTGCAAAATGTTCGAAACCATATCAAAATGAGTATTAAAGTTCAAGGTTTTTCATGGATATGCTTTTGGACTCTCCTGTCGAATAGAGTTCGCCGCAGCACGAAGTTGACCATCTACAAAACACTCATTAGACAAACATTGTAACAGTTACAACTCGTGGTTCATTGACCTCCACCACCACCTCCATTGTCTTCCATCTGCACCCCACCATAGATGGTCCGCAACATCCGCAACTCCAAGGGCGCGTTGGTCCTTCGCCAGCAACATCCAACTTTCGTGGCCATAGAGGCAGACCAGTCTAATGAGCGTTTTGTAGATGATCAACTTCGTGCTGCGGCGAACTCTATTCGACAGGAGAGTCGAAAAGCATATCCATGAAAAACCTTGAACTTTGATACTCATTTTGATATGGTTTCGAACATTTGGCGAATTGGTCACTTCCTCAAGACACCTGGAACCTACTACAGAGTGGTCATGACAGCTGCTGGTTCTAAAATGCATTTAGAAGTATCACCTTGAGAAATCTTGAAGTTTGATACCCATATTGATATGGTTCTGAACGTTTTTCAAATTGGCCACTTCCCCCGGGGCACCTTGAACCTACTACAGAGTGGTCAGAGCATTTGATCATCCTGAATATGCTTCCTGAAACATCTTCATGAAAAATCTTGAAGTTGGAACCTACCACCTGGAACCTACTACAGAGTGGTTAGAGCAACTGATCATCCTGAATATGCTTCCTGAAGCATTTCCATGAAAAATCTTGAGGTTTGATACCCATATTGATAGGGTTCTGAACGTTTTTCAAATTGGCCACTTCCCCCGGGGCACCTGGAACCTACTACAGAGTGGTTAGGGCAACTGATCATCCTGAATATGCTTCTTGAAGCATCGCCATGAAAAATCTTGAAGTTTGATACCCATATTGATAGGGTTCTGAACGTTTTTTAAATTGGCCTCTTCCCCGGGGAACCTGGAACCTACTATAGAGTGGTCAGGGTAACTGATCGTCGTGAATATGCTTCCTGAAGCATCTCCATGAAAAATCTTGAAGTTTGATACCCATATTGATAGGGTTATGAACGTTTTTCAAATTGGCCACTTCCCCCGGGGCACCTGGAATCTACTACAGAGTGGTCAGGGCAATTGATCGTCCTGAATATGCTTCCTGAAGCATCTCCATGAAAAATCTTGAAGTTTGATACCCATATTGATAGGGTTCTGAACGTTTTTCAAATTGGCCACTTCCCCCGGGGCACCTGGAACCTACTACAGAGTGGTCAGAGTGGTCAGAGTGATCATCCTGATAATGCTTCCTGAAGCATCTTCATGAAAAATCTTGAAGTTTGATACCCATATTGATAGGGTTCTGAACGTTTTACAAATTGGCCACTTCCCCCGGGACACCTGGAACCTACTACAGAGCGGTCAGAGCAACTAATCATCCTGAATATGCTTCCTGAAGCATCTTCATGAAAAATCTTGAAGTTTGATACCCATATTGATAGGGTTCTGAACGTTTTTCAAATTGGCCACTTCCCCCGGGGCACCTGGAACCTACTACAGAGTGGTCAGGGCAACTGATCGTCCTGCATATGCTTCCTGAAGCATCTCCAAGAAAAATCTTGAAGATTGATACCAATATTGATATGGTACCGGATAATATATACGTGATTGGAAGGATATACATAATTGACCATAGTATCCGGAACCAGGTTTACTGAAATGGCCATATCTCGGATGTTTTTCAACGGATCTTAGCGCAACCACCCGCATTCAATTTTCAATAAGATCTAGTTTCTAGGAAAATAGTGTTTATCGATGTAACTTCAAACCACACAAAAATACGAGCGGCAGAAAAAATGTGTTTTTGACATGGCCTCCGAAAATCCGGAACATCTCCGGTGTTCGGTGGCCAGTATTCGTGACCGTGCATGTTCCCAAATCTTGACTAAATTTGCCGTCGAATGCTTCCGGTTTTGTCCAATTTCATCAATTTTTCAAAAAGTTATAAGGATTTGAATTTGGGCCAAATTTTGCCTATCTCAATCATTTTGCCTAACCCCTGTATGTTCAGGATCTGCAGGGGACTCTTTGGACGATTGATGGTCTGAAAACATTCAAATGCGATCGGTAGCGGCAGAATTGAAGCGGGCCCAGGCAGAATATGTGGCGACGACAGTTCAAAAACGATTACGCACAGTCCCTAGCACCACAATCCAGGCCGATTTGGTTGCAGAAATATTTCTTAGTACCAACCCTGAGCATCACTCATGTTGCACAAATGTTTCTGTGACCCATATGCAACCAAATTTAGTCACATTTGAGTTGATGCAACCAAATCCTAGATTGTGGTGCTAGGGACTGTGCGTAATCCTTTTTGAATTGTCATCGACACATATGCTGCCTGGGCCCGCTTCAATTCTGCCGCTACCGTTTGCATTTTAATGTTTTCAAGCCCCTGGAAATCCTGAACATATATTCAACACAGATTCCAATTTCTTCAAAATAAAATTAACATTTCCACCACAATTCATTAATAAACAGAGAAAAATTTTAAAAAATGTGATGGGTTGCAGAGGGGTGATGGGTCGTATCGTAGTAAAATTTAATGGGATTAATTTCCTTCATTAGAGACCATGTCACGTATCTGAAAATTGATGATTAATGCGATCTTAAGATACGCAAAATAAAAAGCGTGTTATTGATCATGTTTGGTGTTGGGACTTTAATACAAATTAAAAAATGGCCAATTGTCGTAATCGTAAAGCGTGCTTGATAGGTTTTCTTTTAGGTTTAGATTCAACTTAAAAGATCTAAACGAAAGTATCTAATAACCAACATGTTTCAAATAGTTTAAGGTTAAAATTAATACCTGCTCGTTAGTCAAGCGCAATTCAACACTGTCCGAATCTCCAAACGATCAAACGTCCAACCAGCGGGGAATTATTTGAAACGATGATAGAATTCATCTTGTATATTTTTTATGCAATGCCAATTCCCCGAATTCTGCTACATGCATAGCGTGGAGCCCTAAATTAAATGCACTGTTTCTCGTGATGGTATTGCATCGAGGCAACATGACTCAAGCAAGCAGTACACATTTCGAGGTGATGCTACAGCAAGAAGTGTGGCACGGGGAAAGAAGATTTCAGCCTCCGTTTCTCACTCAACATCATCCTCAGCTTAGAATGGCATCTAGAGCAATCTTGTGCGCGTGTTCTTGCTTTGTGGGATTTGGTTCGGCCCGAGTCAAGCAGACAAGCACGAAAACAAACTTCACTTTATTCGCAAAGTAGTAAATCATGCGGCAGCAGCCGAAGAACTCTACCTCATGCTCCACCGGCTTCCAATGTTCATATGTATCTACAAACAAGTTTTTTTTCGTCCATTTCTCCGAAGATTGAGCTTGTTTAATTTGCTATTTTGTTTTGTTCTCCTTTTTGCAGGTTTATCCCATTACACCGGCCGTGCATGTTGGTGCTGCTGGTGGTGGTGTTGCCTACCTGAGCCACCCGAGCAACATAAGACATCAACAACCGTCGAGCATGTCTTCGTCGTCCTCTGCCGCATCAGGTTACGGCCTGTCCAACGATGGAAACAACAATTCCAGCAACGTGACCGAAAGCGACTACCACTATGACAATAATAACAGTCTGTGCAGAATTTCCGCAATGCTTAAGCCAGTCATGCGCAGCACCAGCTCACACAGCGGCAACGTCGGAGACCTACATTCGTCAAAAGATCAACAGCGACCGCAGCATAGCAGCATAGAGAATGCAACTGGTTCATGTTCCGCCATCACCGGCGGTGCGGCGACGAATGAATCCTATGTTGGATGCAGTTCGGATGAACGTCCAAAGCGGAATGGGCAAAGCATAAGTCCGTTTAACGGCTACCACCACGTCCACATGGCGGGTGGCTGTGAGGGTGAAGCAGCTGACGATGAACGCTGCGATGGAAGGGACTGCCGAGCGGCCGCGACTGGATTCGATCGTGATGCGTTTAGTAGTGTGCGGATAGTGAACGGAGAAACATACGCGTGCGGTGATCTTTTCGCGTCGGAACGTCGTTTGTTCGCTGCGACCGAGCGACAGACGATCGAGCGGGTTTCTAGTTCTAGTGATAACAACAGTGCCCCCAATAGCAACACTCGCGGATCAAGTTGGACCTTGGATAATTTGCGTGGGATTGGTCGCAGCGTTCGGGATCGGTTCGTCGAAATCATGCGGCTGAACGTGCCAGCGGCCCCCGAGGGCAGCCGGACCAGTGTTTACATTCCGTCCTCCGAAGCGACGGCCTTGGTTACGGATAGTGCAATGTCTCACGGCGAGGGTGGACCTCGACCTACCTTAACCATTCAAGTGAATTGTGTCGATACTAATAATGAGGTGCAGAATGATGTTGTAAATAATGTTTCATCTGGAGTGAGCATCGTGAATTGCTATCGAGAAACGCCCAGAAATTCAGTCGAATGTTTCAGTGATAAAGATAGTGCAGAAGCTGCTATGGAAGGTCAATTCTACTCCAGTGATGTTAACAGTGCTAGTTTGAATCCTACGGTTGTCGATAAAAATCATGTAAATATCAGTGCAAATGCAGAGCAAATGGTTCATGTTTCTAACACAGTAGTGCAAGGTGGTTCCAACGATCCCAATCTGATCGAGCATAGTTATGACAAGAAGAGTAGTGCTGCCCATCAAACTTCCCCACAGCTAACGGATATAGACCGGATCGAACCGGCCAACAATCGTACCTACACTTCAACGGAAGCCCAAACGGATGATCCTCCGATTCCGATCGGTCACGAAGTGGTGCCCCCTTACGTTCATCAGAGTCCGATGATGCCGCCACCGCTACTCCTTTCGCCCCCGCCAGGATCGGAGTTCAGTACCCGTGAGCATCGCCGTCGCGAGCGTCGTGAGCGGCGTCAGGCGCGCAACCGGATGCAACATGTGCACCCGATGGACCAACCGCCACCGCCGCCGTCAACCATGCTCAGACCGCCGCCACCTCCGCCAACCATGCTCAGACCGCCGCCGATCGAAATCATTCCGGACATACTGCACAGCCATCTGCCGCCGCCGTACACGACCCTGCCGATGGGGGCCACGGTGCTGCCGGCACCGGCCGCAATCTTGCCAGCCGTGGTCCACCCGGCAGTGGCCGTCCATCAGCGGGCTGCGGGGCCGGTCGGTGCGGAGGACTGCCGATACTCGTTCCCGATCCCGATTATGAGAAGGTAAGGTTTGGATGGAAAGTATTCGCATTCCTGAATGATTATTAAATATTAATACATTGATTAAGCGTTATAAACAAGATGTTTTACCAATGAGGTAGTTTTCATGCTCACTGTACTGGTATGAGAAAATATAATTCAACGAATCGCAGGAAATCAACGCTCCCTCTCCAGAGGTGAGCCAGCCTAGGGCTGCAAGCCTCTTTAATAAAGAAATAAAAAAAACAGGAAATCAACGGCAGTTCGTCTACTTTAGAGAACTGCATGATTACGTAGTTTGGCAGTTCACAGAGCTTGTTTACAGGGACTTAGTCTCTAGAGCAGTTTCCATTGTTTTGCGATTTATTAAGGGTATTGATATCTTCTGTGCTTGATTTATGGAAGGAATCATTTTGAAATTATTTTGAATTCGATCGATTTTAATTCTCACACCCTGTAAACAAGAACTGTGAACTATCTAATAAGTAAGGTTAGTCAAGATTTTGCATTGGTCTAAGCTTTCATTTTTGCTCTGAAAGCCTTTTCACACGGAAAGTAATTGGGAAACCTTTTTCCTCTCAAAAATATTTGTCTAAGAGATCTCTTGCCTTTGATAGGTTTTAAAGGCATAACATCTGGTTGGTAAAATTAACATCAGTGCAGCAAGGTATTCAATATAGAAGGTTAAGATGCCTTTTCGATTAAAGACATTCCTGCTTTTTTATATATTTTTTCTCTGATTGGTTTTTCTAATGGAAGCTTTTTCGTCGTAATATGTTTTTCATCTGATAGACATTTCAATAAGCAATACTCAAAACTTCATTCCAAACGTATTTTCTTCTACAGACGTTCCATCTTAGTCTGGCTTCCATTTTGAAAAAAAAACAGCTTTTAGTGCAAAATTCTTCTAGAATGACAAAGCGCTAAACAGTTATTTGTTTTTTTAAAAGGCTTTTCTAGTTCTGTTTTGAAGATCTTTTTCTTTTGTTTACAGAATTGTTAAGACCCATGAATAGAAGTATTCTGCGAAAAAATGTTTGTTGTCGAACAAGGCATCAAAGGTGAAAGGTTTTTGATAAGGAGAAACGACAAAGCCTTTTGTTTCTTTCGCCGCGACAGCATTGTTACTCCAACAAGCTTTCTTTCGTAATGGTATTAGATTTGAAGAAGCTCATTCCATTAGAAGAAAAAAAAAAGCTTTCTACTGAATTTAGGAAACTCTTCTCACTATGAAGTTCCATCAGTAGTGGGAAGCTCTTTCCACTAGACTGTTTTCAAAATTATACATTTTATGTGAAAAGAATTTGTTCTTAAGCAAAATAACGAAAAATACCTTATTGGTTTTATCAACTTCTACAACTTCTCATAAGACGAGTTGAGTACTACTGCATTTAATTCTACCACGTTGTAATCTTTTCAGATACGTATTTCAACCTCAACGGTAAGGCCCTCCAACAGTTGAGATCGAGATGCAGTTGAGGCCAAAATACGTATCAGAAAATATTACAACGTAGTGGAACGAAATGGAATAGTAATTAACTCGTTTCATGACAGGTGAAGACATTCCACTAAAAGAGTCATTTTCTAAGCTTCTACAACTAGAATCTACTCTGATTAAAATATTCTGCCAATTATTTCGTTTTGTTCTGTTTGTGTCAATGTTTCCCCGGCTGGATCTTTTCACCAACTCAATCAAGATACAAGATAGAATTATTCCTATTCCATAACGTGTTTAGAATCTTCGACCTTAACAGTAAGGCTAAAACACAGAATTGTTTGATTTTGTTTTAAAATCGAATGGATAAACTCGTCAAACAAATACCAAACCTTCTGATTCCCCTGATTTGCTGCTTTTTGGCTTTAATTTTTTGACGATTTTTTTCCATACCGCAAACGTTCTCTGTATCGGTTTTCTTTAATTGGGGGCTCGTTAAATGGGGGGAAACCCAAAAGAACTCTGTTCGAAAGTCTAGAAGGGTTTTCACCGGAATCCTTTTGAGCTTCAAATCGGAATACGTTTGTGCTTCCGAACGAAATTGTTCGAGCTTCCTAATGGAATCCCTTTGGGTTTTCCTAATGGAGTTCTTTTGGGCTTCTGAACGGAATTATTTTAGGCTTTATACAATTCCATCGGAATCTTTTTGGGATTTCGAACGGAGTCTTTTTGAATTTTCGAACGGAATTATTTTGGCCTTCCAAACGAAGATTTTTGGGCTTCCAAACGGAATTCCTTTTTTAAAGCTTTCGAACGGAGATTTTTGGACTTTCGAATGGAATCCTTTTGCACTTCTGAACAGAATTTTTTTTGGGCTTCCAGATGGAATTCTTTTTGATTTTCGAACAGAATCTTTTCGGTCATTTGAACGGTATCCAATCTTATCTTTTTAGTCTTTCCAACGGAATCCTGCCAGGCCGCTAAATTTTCCGAACGAAATTCTTTTGGACCTCCAAACGAATTCATTTTGGCTTTCTGAATGGAATTTTTTGGGCTTCCAAACCTTTTGTCCTGTACAACGGGATACTTTTGCGCTTCCGAACAGAAACATTTTGGGCTATCGAACGTAATCCTTGTGAGTTACCGAAAGAAATCCTTTTGGGCTTCCAACAACATTCTTTAGGCTGAATGGAATCCTTTTGTATTTCCGAACAAAATCAATTTAGCTACCGAACGGAATTATTCTTGGCTTTCGAACAAAATCCTTTTGAACTTTAGGTAGGAATCGTTTCGGGCTTCCGAATGAAATTATGTTGAGCTTCCAAACGGAATCTTTTTAGACTACCGAATGGAATCATTTTAGGCTTCCGACTGGAATTAATTTAGACTATACTACGGAATCTTTTTGGCCTTTCGAAAGTAATTCTTTAAGGTTACCGTATGAAATCTTTTTGGGCTTCCGAACGGAATCTTATTGTGCTTTCAAACAAAATCCTTTCAGACTTCCGAACGGAATCTTTTTGGGCTATCGAACGGAATCCTTGCGATATTACAAATGGAATCTTTTTGCACTACCTTTCAGATTTTCGATTGGAAACTTTTTGCACTTTTGAACGGAATTCTATTGGGCTTCCGAATGAACTTCCGAGTGGAAATATGTTGCGCTTCCGAACGAAGTGAATTTTTGGATTTCTTTTGGATTTTCCAACAGAATTATTTTGGGCTGTAAAAGGTTTACATTTTCGAGCGGAATAGTTTGGACCCCCGGACGGAATCCTTGTTGGCTTTCAAACGGAATCTTTTTGGTATATTCGAACGGAATCCTTTTGGGCATGCGAATAGAATCCTTTTGCACTTCAGTGTGGAATCCTTTTGGTATTCCGAGCGGATTTTTTTTCACTTTCGAACGATATCAATTCGGGTTTTCGAACGGAATGGGATTCCGAATTGAATCCTTTCGCACTATCGTACGAATTATCGAACTATCTTTTTGACTTTCGAGCGGATTGTTATTTGGCATCCGAATGTAATCCTTTTGCACTTTCGAACGGAATCTTTTTGGCCTTTCTAACGGCTTACGAATGTAATCCTTCTGAACTGAATCTTTTTGCGCTTTCGAACAGAGTTCTTTTGGGCTTTTGAAAACCTTTTGCACTTCCAAGCGGACACATTTTGCGCTTCCGAACTGAACTTTTGGGGCTTGGGCTTCCGAATAGAATCCTTTTGCATTTCCGAACGGAATCATTTTGGGCTACCGAATGGAATAACCCAAACGGAATTCATTTGGACTTTCGAACGAAATCTTTTTGGGCTTTCCGCAGAATTCTTTTTGGGCTTTCCGACGTAATTCTTTTGGGCTTCCAAACGAAATCATGTTGGGCTTCCGAAACGAGTCTTTTTTGGCTACCGAGCTGAATCATTTTTGGCTTTCCAACGAAATTCTTTTGGACTTTAGGTCGGAATCTTTTCGGACTTCCGAATAAAATTATGTTGGGCTTCCGAACAGAATCTTTTTAGACTACCGAATGCAATCATTTTAGGCTTCCGTCCGGAATTATTTTGGACTATACTATGGAACCTTTTAGCACCGAATGATATCCTTTTGGGCTTCCGAACAGAATCATTGTGGTCATCCGAGGGGAATCTTTTTTGTGTTTTCAAACGAAGTTCTGTTTGGCTTGCGAACGGATTCTTTTTGGGCTATCGAACGGAATCCTTGTGATATAACAAATGGAATCTTTTTGCACTTCCTTTCAGATTTTCGATCGGAATCTTTTTGCGCTTTTGAACGGAATTCTTTTAGGCTTCCGAACGAAATCCTTTTGCACTTTCGAGCGGAAATATGTTGCGCTTCCGAACGAAGTTATTTGGGATTTTCCAACAGAATTCTTTTGGCCTTCCGAATAGAATCCCTAAACATTTCCGAACGGAATAGTTTTGGACCCCCGAACGGTATCCTTCTTGACTTTCGAACGGAATCTTTTCGGGCTTTCGAACGGAATCCTTTTGGGTTTCCAAATAAAATCCTTTTGGGCTTCCGAATACAATCCTTCTGCGCTTCCGTATGGAATCTTTTTGGTCTTCCGAGCGGAATCTTTTTCACTTTCGAACGATATCATTTTGGACTTTCGAACGGAATCGTTCTGGGCTCCCGAACGTTATCCTTTTGTACTTTCGAGAGGAATTATTTTGGGCTACCAAATGAAATCATTTTGGGCTTCCAAACGGAATTCATTTGGACTTTCGAACGGAATCTTTTTGGACTTTCCGACGTAATCCTTTTGGGCTTCCAAACGAAATCCTGTTGGGCATCCGAAACAAGTCTTTTTTGGCTACTGAACGGAATTATTTTGGGCTACCGAACAGTTTCTACGAAGAACAGAACGAAGTCCTTTTGAGCTTCCGAACAAAATCCTTGTGCACTTCCCCACGGAATCATTTTGGGCTTCCGAACGGAGTACTTTTCAAAGGAATCTTTCTAGGCTTCCAAGCGAAATCCTGTCGAGATTTCGAACGGAATCTGTGCTTCCTAATGGAGATATTTTGGAATTCCGGACAAAATTCCTTCTTCTGAACGAACTCTTTTTGGGCTTTCAATTGACATCCTTGGAACTACCGATCGAAATAATTTTGGGCTTCCGAAAGGAATTCTTTTGAAATCCTTTTACGCTTCGGAACGGAATCATTGCGAGCATTCGAAAAGGTATTTTTGGGATTTCGAACGGAATTTTTTTTGGGCTTCCGAATAAAATCCTGTTGCACTTCTGAGTGGAATCGTTTTGGGCTTTCCAACGGAATTCTTTTGGGTTTTTAAACGAAATTCTGTTGGGCTCACAAACGGTATCTTTATGGACATTCCAACAGCTCTTTTGGGATTTCAAATGGAATCCTTTTACGCTTCTGAACGGAACACTTATGAGATTCTTTTCGGAATCTTTTTGAAATTTCGAACGGAATCCTTTTGGCCTTCCGCATGGAATCCTTTTGAACTTCCAAGCGGAGTCATTGTGGGCTGAATCAATTTGGGCTGTCCAACGGAATCCTTTTGGATTCCAAACGAAATTCTGTTGGGCTCCCGAATGGAATCTTTATGGACTTTTCAACGGAATTCTTTTGTGAACTCCAAATGGAATCCTTTTATGCTTCCGAACGAAACCTTTGTGAGCTTCCTACCGGAACCTTTTTAGGATTTCGAACGGAATCTTTTTGGGTTTTCGAACGGAATTCTTTTGAACTTCCGAGCGCAATCATTTTGGGCCACCGAGCTGAATCATTTTAGGCTTTCCAACGGAATTCTTTTGGGATTCTGAACGAAATTCTGTTGGACTCCTGAACGGAATCTTTTTGGACTTTTCAACGGAATTCTTTTGAGATTCCATATGGAATTTTTTTACGCTTCTGAACGGAAACCTTGTGAGCTTCATACCTGAATCTTTTTTGGGCTTTCGAACGGAATCTTTTTGGGTTTTCGAACGGAATTCTTTTGAACTTCCGAGCGCAATCATTATGGGCCACCGAGCTGAATCAATTTGGGCTTTCCAATCGAATCCTTTTGGTATTCTAAACGAAATTCTGTTGGACTCCTGAAGAAAATCTTTTTGGACTTTTCAACGGAATTCTTTTGGGATTCGAAACGGAACCCTTGTGAGCTTTCTACTGGAATCTTTTTAGCATTTAGAACGGAATCTTTTTCGGTTTCCGAATGGAATTCTTTTGCACTTACGAGCAGAATCATTTTGGGTTACCGAGCTGAATCATTTTGAACTTTCCAACGGAATTCTTTTGGGATTCCAAAGGAAATTCTGTTGTGATCTCGAACGGAATCTTTTTGGATTTTTCAACGGAATTCTTTTGTGAATTCCAAATGAAATCCTTTTACGCTTCTGAACGGAATCTTTGTGAGCTTCCTATCGGAATCTTTTTAGGATTTCGAACAGAATCCTTTTGGCCTTCCGAATGAAATCCTTTTCCACTTCCGAGCGCAATCATTTTGGGCCACCGAGCTGAATCATTTTGGGCTTTCCAACGGAATTCTTTTGGGATTCTAAACGAAATTCTGTTGGACTCCCGAACGGAATCTTTTTGGACTTTTCAACGGAATTCTTTTGGGATTCGAAATGGAATCCTTCTACGCTTCTAAACGGAACCCTTGTGAGCTTTCTACTGGAATCTTTTTAGCATTTAGAACGGAATCCTTTTCGGTTTCCGAATGGAATTCTTTTGCACTTACGAGCAGAATCATTTTGGGTTACCGAGCTGAATCATTTTGGGCTTTCCAACGGAATTCTTTTGGGATTCCAAACGAAATTCTGTTGTGCTCTCGAACGGAATCTTTTTGGACTTTTCAACGGAATTCTTTTGTGAATTCCAAATGGAATCCTTTTACGCTTCTGAACGGAACCCTTGTGAGCTTCATACCGGAATCTTTTTTGGGCGTTCGAACGAATTTTTTTTGGGTTTTCGAACGGAATTCTTTTGCACTTCCGAGCGGAATTATTTTTGAATAATTTTTTGAATTGTTTTGGACTTTCTAACGGAACTCTTTTGGGATTTCAAACGAAATTCTGTTTGACTCTTAATGGAATCTTTTGGGCTTTCGAACGGAATTTTGGTGCACTTTTGAACGGAATCTTTTGAGGCTTTCGAACGAAAGTCTTTTGGGTTTTCGAATAGATTTTTTTGGCTTCCGACCGTATTCATTTTGGGTTTGCGAATTGAATCCTCGTGAGCTTCCGAACGGAATCCTTTTGGGCTTTCTAACAGAATATTCTCGGCCATTCGGACGAAATCTTTATGGGCTTTTCAACAGAATCTTCTCGGGCTTCCGAATGGAAACCTTTAGCAATTTTAAACGAAATCGTTTTGTGCTACAGATCGGAATGTTTTTGAACTTCCGAGCGGAATTCTTTTGGACTTGCGAATAGAATCTTTTTGGGCTTCCGAATGGAATCATTGTGGCTTTTCGCATCCTTTTGGGTATCCAAACGGCATTCTTTTCGATTTTCGAACAGAATCATTTTGGGCTTCTGATCGGAATTCTCTTGAACTTTCGAACAGAATCTTTTTAGGCTTCCGCGTGGAATGATTTTGGACTTCCGAATAAAATCTCTTTGGGCTTTCCATCGCAATGCTTCAGGACTTTCAAACGAAATTTTGTAGGGCTTCCGAACAGAACCTTTTTGGACTTCTCAACGGAATTCTTTTGGAATTACAAATGGAATCCTTTTACGTTTCTGAACGGAATCCTTTTGAGCTTCCGAGCGAAATCTTTTTGGGATTTCGAGCTGAATAATTTTGGGCTTTCGAAAAACGAAATGAAATTCTGTTGGGCTCTCGAATGGAATCTTTTGGGTTTTCAAGGGGAATCTTTTTGCACTTTCAAACGGAACCTTTTTAGGCCTTCGAACGGATTTTTTTAGGATCCTAACAGATTTCTTTTGGGTTTTCGAATTGAATCCTCGTGGGCTTCCAAACGGACTCTAACAGAATATTATTGAACATTCGAACGAAATCTTGTTGGGCTTCCGCACGGAATATTTATGGGCCTTACAACAGAATCGTTTCGGGATTCCGAATGGAATCATGGAAATGGAATGAATTCATTTGTTTTTAGACTTCCTAGCGAAATTTTTTTGGACTTGCGAACGGAATCTTTTTGGGCTTCCGAACGGAATTCTTTAAGATTTTTGAACGGAATCTTCTTGGGACTTCGAACGGAATCATTTTGGGCTACCAATCGGAATCATTTTGGGTTTTCCAATTGAATCATATTGGGCCCTCAAATAGAATCTTTTTGCGCTTCCAAGCGGAATCATTTTGGGCTTCTGAACAAAACCTTTTTGAGGTTTCCAACGGAATTCTTTTTCACGCTTCTGAACGGAATCCTTTTGAGCTTCCGAGTGGAATCTTTTTGGGATTTAGAAAGGAATCCTTTTGGCTTTCAAACGAAATTTTGTGTGGATCCCGAACGAATCATTTTGAACGGAGTTTTTTTTTGGGATTCTAAATGAAATCCTGTTGTGCTTTTGAACGGAACACTTTTAAGCTTCCGAAAATAATCTTTTCGTGATTTCGAACGGAAACATTTTGGGTTTCCGAATGGGATCATTTTGCACTTCCGAGGGGAATCATTTTGGGCTTTCAAACGGAATTCTTTTGAACGGAATCTTTTGAATGGAATCACTTTGTGCTATAGATCGGAATGTTTTTGGGCCTCCGATCGGAATTCTTTTGGACTTTCGAACGGAATCTTTTCGGTTTTCCGAACGGAATCATTTAGGCTTTTTGAACGGAATTCTTTCGAGCTTCCAAATGCAATCCTTTCGCACTTCTGATAAGAATTATTCTGATCTTCCGAAACTAGTCTTCTTTTGGATACCGAACAGAATCATTTTGGGCTTCCGAACGATTCCTTTTTGGGCTTTCGAACGGAATTTTTTTGGGATTCCAAACGAAATTCTGTTGGGCTCTAGAATGGAATTTTTTGAGCTTTTGAACGGAATCTTGTTGCTTTTCGAACGGAATTTTTTAAGGCTTTCGAACGGAATTCTTTTGGGTTTTCAGATTTTTTTTTTAGCTTCCGACTGGATTAATTTTGGGTTTGCGAATTGAATCCTCGTGGGCTTTCGAACGGAATCCTTTTGGACTTTCTAACAGAATACTCTTGACATTCGAACAAAATCATATTGGGCTTCCAACAGAATCATTTCGTGCTTCCGAATGGAATCCTTTAACAATATTAAATGGAATCATTTTGTGAGATCGGCATTTTTTTGACTTTCCAGCGGAATTTTTTTTGGACTTGCGAACGGAACAATTTTGGCTTTTCGAACGGAATTCTTTCGAGCTTCCCAATGAAAACCTTTAGCACCTCCGATCGGAATTCTTGTGGACTTCCGAATAGAATTCTTTTAGATTATTGAACGGAATCTTCTTGGGCTTTGAAACGGAATCATTCTAGGCTACCAATCGGAATCATTTTGGGGTTCCGAACTGAAACATATTGGACCCTCAAATAGAATCCTTTTGCGCTTCCGAGGGGAATCATGAATGCAATCCGTTTACGCTTTTGAACGGAACCCTTTTGAGCTTCCGAATAGAATCTTTTTGAGATTTCAAATGGAATTCTCTTGGGATTTTAAACAAAATGTTGTGTGGCTTCCGAACGGAATCTTTTTGAACAGAATTCTATTGGGATTCCAAATGGGATCCTGTTATGTTTCTGTACGGAACCTTCTGAGCTTCTGAAAGGAATCTTTTTGGGATTTCGAACGGAATCATTTTGCACTTCATTTCAGGTTTTCTAACGAAATTGTTTTGGGCTATCAAACGGAATTCTTTTTGGCATGCAAACAAATTTCTGTTGGAATCTCTAATGGATTTTTTTGGGCTTTCGAACGGAATTATTATGGACTTCCTAACAGTTTTTTTGGAATCCTCGTGGGCTTCCGGACGGAATCCTTTTGGGTTTTTTAACAGAATACTTTCGGGTATTCGAACGTAATCCTGTTGGGCTTCCGTACGTAATCTTCATGAGCTTTTCAACAGAATTGTATCGGGCTTCCGAATGGAGTCCTTTAGCAATTTCAAAAGGAATCACTTTGCTCAATAGATCGGAATGTTTTCGGGCTTCCTAGAGGAATTCTTTTGGATTTTCGAACGGAATCTTTTCGGGTCTCCGAACGGAATCATTTTGTCCTTTTGAACGGAATTCTTTCGAGCTTCCGAATGTTATCCTTCTGCACTTCTGATCGGAATTCTTTCGGGCTTCCCAAACGAGTCTTCTTTTGGATACTGAACAGAATCATTTTGGGCTTCCGAACGGTTTCTTTTAAAATAAAAAATCCCCCAAGTATTTACAACTCCAAAAATTTAGCGACAATAAAATAAGGCCACCCATCAGTTCATTGAAAAATTCCTATCCGTTAGTTTTCATTCTACAATATTTGGTTGTATAACCTTTGTTGGCGATAACTTTTCAGGCTCTGCGTGGCATTGACTCAATCAGGCTTCGGCAAGTTGTGACAGGAATAGCATACCATGCTTCCTGAATACGGCTCCACAATACCTCCTTATTTTTTAGATTTTACAGAATTGATTGCATTCTTAGCTATCTGCTTTAGGTTTTCGATCGGATTAAGTTCGGGAGACTGCACCGACCACTGCATAACATCCACAAACCATTTAACCGAACGTTTTTAACAGTTCGTGCAATATGTTAAGATTTGCTATCGATTTTTAATGCACAAGCAGCTTCCCTTCGTCGTGCTCAAAACGTTTGTTTTTGGTACAATAAAATGACTTGATTCTTTTGTCATGAGTTTGGGTTGTTTTGTCCATCGCTGTATGCGCATATGAATAATAAGCCCAGAATTATTTATTCATGAATGGTTACTCTGGAAAATCAATCTGCAATCTTTTGCAATCTGTAATCTTTTGAACATTAATTTAATCGCCGAAATTTGCTTTACTCTCCTTGTCTACTAAATGGTCTTCCCAAAATTACCTCAATGTATTCGATGAACTGAAATAGAAGATTCAGTTATGCTCAAGTCCTCACTCCCCCTATTCCAAATATCACCAATAACAGTGCCAAGCTAAAACAGCGAGCCCACGAACAAGGCCTTCTTCAACAAGCGCCCATCAAGTTCCGGATAATGCTCAGCAGATGATGTTCCCATCCGCATCTCGCCTAACACTAATAGACAGCAATGTGCCGAGGCATAATGAGAAACACGACCTAAACCTGGTAAATGGATGTGTGAAGAATGCTTTCCGGATTCGAGTACGGTGTGGGGGGAGTCTGAAAGATATCGCAAGCCGCAATCAATGTTAGACTCGAGCAGACGGAACGCTAGACGACGACGACGATGACGACGAGCGACGTAGGAAGCCACGCGAGTGGAAAATTGGATCGAATTCTGAGAGGATGCTTTTCAACATGATTGAATCTCAAAGGAGAAGGAACACTGCTCCTGCACTATGGCTCATCTAGATGTAGATTAGTTCTCGGAACGAGCGTTCCGATGCTGAGGATCAGAGGATTTTTTTCCTGCCCATCGATTGGATTGAAATTTCGGGCGTCTGTCTACGGCAGGGCGTTCATTGCACTGTGCTGCTTCGAAGATTTGTTATTGACAAGAGTGAGGGGTGAAATGCGAGGTAACGACAGCCATAGACACAAACAGAGAGAAAACTAAGTGAGTGTTACTGCTGCTAGTTGCGGGCATCAGTCGAGGGTCGGACCGAACTATCGAACTGCGTGCTGTCGTAGTTTCGACTCTGAGCAGCAACCAAAGAGACGAGGGCGAAAAAGTGTGAAAAATAGACGGCAGATAATCAATTGAGTGTGTGTGCTGGAGGGATGCCACGCAGCGCTGCCGGGAGGGGAAGGGCTAATGAACTTCGAAGGTATCATTAATCTTGGTGGAATGGATTTTCGGGTTTTTGGAGAAGGATGAGGGTTTTTATTTTCTTTTCCTTCTGGAGGATTTCATTTTGAGCAATGACGAAGATTTTGAATGATTTCGTACCGGATGCTTGCTGTTCGACGATGAAGGTGGTGGAGGTTTCGTAACGAATCGAACAAAATTTGTAGCTCATTAGGAAGATGCTCTGATTTTAGTGGTCAAGGGGCAAATCGTGGTCGGCAACTCAGGGAGGAATCATTAATTTGGTAATTAAATAATTGACTATATGTTATCAACGAAATTTTAAATAAATAGTTTTTTTTCATATTTATAACTTCTTTTTTCTCGAAAATTTTCAAAAAATTGCTTGTAGAAATTTAAAAGACTTCCCCGTGGATATCCAAAAGAATGTTTAATGGGAAGTCGAAAGATTTTTTGGTTGAAATCCTAAGGATTTTTCCGTGAAAATTCGAAATTATTTCTCGTCATAATTTGTAAGGATCTCTCGAGGAGATTCGGAATAGTTTCAACTAGAAACTAAAAAAAATCTAGTTGAAATTTGAAAGAACTTCCCACTGAAGTTCGGAAGAATTCTTGAAAAATATTGAAATTTTGAACGATTTTACATGTAAATTATGAAAAGTTTTCTGTCAAAATCACAAAAAATTGCTATGGAAATTAAAATGAATTTTCCGTCAAAAATCCATTTCCAATCCAATCCATTATCCATGAAATTTCCAACGAATTTTCCGTGGAAATCGGTTCTCCTTTTTAATTTAATATGTTGGTCCTGATATCTTTTTCCAATTCCAACTTATGTGCATCATTTCCCATCTCCTTATTTCATTCTCCATAAGGAACAGATTTCCTGCATGAACTGTCGTAAAACGATTTTTCTTCATAGTCACGTTTGTTCGTTAACCTCCAGAACGAAGTTCAATAGACTTCGAACGAGTATCGTCAGCCGGCACCAATAGGTTGGAACGTACACGAACTCAACAAATATTTGGAAATTTAATACCAAATTAAGAAAAGGATCGCATCATCGAGTCGGGTAAGGGTGAACTAATGGCTGATTCGTTTAGTTCTTTCCATGTTCGCACTCGCCCTATCTAAGCTCCCTCGCTATAGGAGAAGCAACATCTTGCCGCCGCCGCGCCGTCGTCGTTCGTCAATCGTTCTCGCATATTCATTCCAGAGCTCAAAACCATAAAGCGAGGGCGAACGGCAAGTCTCTTCCCTCCACGGTACGAAGAACGGTACGGATGGCTATCAAAGTGTCATTCGAACGCTCTGTGGCGTCTACCGACCAAGTAGCAGCACCGTTTCGGTCGAGCTCGAGGTTAGCAGAAGGAGGAAATTATGCCAGCGCGCGCGTCGTTCTCTAAACTGTCGGAAAGATCATTATCCGAACTTTGGCGCGTTGCTTGGTCTGGTGGCAAGGCAATTTCCCTGGCCGTCCTCACTCACTCACTCACGCTGAACTCAATTTGTTCCACGCAGCGGTAATCCTTCAGTCACCCTCGATAAATTTTCCTGGCGACTCAATTTCCTTTATTTTTGGAACACATATTTTCCGATCTATTTCAGGCCCTCCAGTCAGCCAGCGGAAACCGGGCTACGTTCCTTCGCTTCCCTTGACACATTTTTCCATGCGGTAGGATGATTTTGCTCGCAGCCGAGCTGTTTTGGACGCGTGCTCTCCGGGGATTACGTGGAGGATGTTCTGGGTAGTTTGTTTTCATGGCAAATGAAAAATACATTAGGGTGTTTACATTTATCAGTCCTGTAAATCCAGTATGGGTGAATTACGTCCTCAAAAGTGAGACATTGATACCTCGCAGCTTGACATTTTTCCAACTTAATTATTTTTCTTCATATTGTACGCAAATTACAAATAACAAGCTCCATAAATCTTTCTTTTTAAATTATTAATTAACTTTGTTCTGGTCGTAACACTTGAACAGACTCAGTAAACCCTTCACCGCTCAAAGCGCCATAAATCGTAACAAATCACGAAAGTAAAACTGAACCCCCCCGGCGAACCTATTCCAACGACCTTTGTGTCTGATGCAACATTAACTTTCCGGTAATTTCTGCAGTTCGTCCATCAGTGAAAGCCTTTCCCCCAGCGGGCAATTTAGTGTGAGCTTCCCGGTTCGCTTTTAAACGAGTTTAAAATCGACCGCCATCACGTGCCCGCTCGCTGCTGCTGCCTTCTACGGCCCAGCCAGCATGGGAGCCCGCTTCCAAATTGAAGTTCAAATTAGTTTCACCTAACCGGTTCAATGCCATTTCCAATTTCCTACTGCAGTGTTTTGTACCAGCTCGGTGCTTACCATTGGTTGGCCGTCGTTATGTTACCTGATCATGCTGGGGGTGCACCAGCTGGGTGCGCATTTTTCTGGCGAATGACCTTCCCCGCTTCACTCGCCCTGTGTCGTCAGTGCCAGTGCGGTCGCGGTGTCATTCTGCAGCTTTTAAGACCCCTCTGCGATTGGAGTGCCGTTGTTAACCATGTCCGTTCAATCGGTTTTCCCCAGTTTGTAAAGCAATCGTCCCCCGGGTCGGGAACCGTGTTGGGTTGAGGGACGGGAGAGCGTCCTCTAGCAGTGGGTGCATCAACATCCGGCTTCGAAATATTGTAGGCACCACGGACGGGAAAAAGTGATGGCGAAATAGCGAAAAACCACGCAAATGACGCTGATGATATTTCACGACAACCGGGAACTGCGACGATGCCAATCGCGATTCATTTATTCAACCGACCGACCAACAACCGCCGACGATGACGATGGATGTGAATGTTGTTTTGTATTTTTCTTTCCTATTAAAGTTGATCTTTCTCCGAACGTGGGGCCAGGGATGCCAAACATACAAACGGGGTTGTATTCATGCAGATATTGAATCGTGCTATCAGAGCTCGTACTAATTCAATATAAACGTAGTACAAAAGACGTTGGGCTTTGGGTCTTCATCAGTTAGCCTTGTGAGCAAAGGCATAGGATTGCCAATTCGGAGATGGCGAGTTCGATTCTCGGTCCGGTCTAGGATGTTTTCGAGTGGCAAACATTCTTGACTTCCTGGGCGTAGTGTACAATTGCACTTGCCACACATGATACATACTCATGCAATGGCGGGCATAGAAAGCCTTCATTTAATAACTGAGGAAATGCTGAAAAGCCGACACACAAACACATACCGACATTTTTGCTCAGTGTATCGTGCTGAGTCAATCCTCCTAATGTTCGCTTTTTGAGTCATCAAAATCCGTACACTTAAGCACACCAGTATATGAAAAAGTCTCTACAAAATTGGAATCGAATGCAAATGAAACGTTTTTCATTGATACAGATGCACGAAGGCGTCTACTTTTGAAGTGTTCAACATTTACACAACTACGAGAAACATGATAAAATAAATGAATAAATTATATTGAGCGTCTTAGTCTACGTATTTCGTTTTTACTTGAAAACTTCTTCAGTGTTTTGTTATCGACTAAAATAATGAATTAAATCAACACCTCCTAAATCACAATCTGTCCTCCGTGGACGGATTTCGAATCAAAGGATCAAAATCCGTACAGCGGTACCCCTCCTTTCGTCTTATACCGACCAGACGTGTTCTCTTAAAGAAGGCGTAATCTCTCCTTTCGCCTTATACATACCTCTTTCAAAGAAGACATTATCAACTTCTTTCGCCTTATACCGGGCAGAAACATCAATTTTAAGAATTCTCCCTTCGCCTCATACCGGGCAGACACGTTTTTTTAATGAAAGGCATTATCAACTCCCTTCGCCTTATACCGGGCAGACGCGTTCTTTTTAACAAGTCATTTTCAATTTCTTTCGCCTTATACCGGGCAGACGCGTTTTTTTTAACAAGACGTTATCAATTCATTTCGCCTTATACCGGACAGATGCATCCATTTAAAGAAGGCGTTACTCCTCCTTTCGCCTTATACCGGGCAGACGCATGCATTTGAAAAGGTTAATAACTTTCCCTTTGGCTTTATACCGGGCAGATGCGTTAATTCATAAAGGGATTATTTCTTTTCTTTTCTTTATACCGAGCAATCGTATCCATTTCAAGAAGGCATTCTTTCCTCACTTTGCCCTATATTGACCGGATTCGGTCATTCAAAGAAAGCATTAGCTTCTTTCACTGCTTTGAATTCAAATCCAACAGAGTTTAGACCGGATTGCAGTAATTAGGCAGAATTCAGTAAACATTTCAATGATAATTATTTCAACTGACTTCGGCCAAATGGCATTCCGCGGGCTGACTTTCGGTGAAAAGGTACATTCCGCGAAATGTTTTTCGGAAGAAAGGTGTATTCCGCGAAATGTGTTTCGGAGATTTGATACATTCCGCGGGATGTCGTACCGCGAAAAAAAATTCCGCGAAATGTTTTTCGGCGAAATAGTATACAACCCATAGAGACTGATGCCCCCTGAAAGTAAAGTTTTTTTTGCATCCAGAAGCTACTGTAAAAATATCAGCCCGATCCGTCAAGTCTAAGTGGGTGCTAAACGAGCATGAAGTTTATAAGGGAAAAAACGACTAAATATATACCTTTCGACCGAATGCCATTTGGCCGAAGGCCACCAGGCCGAAAGTTGTTCGGCCGAATATATCATTTGGCCGAACAGACCATTAGGCCGAAAGTCATTTGACTGAAAGGGTCATTCGGCCGAAAAAGTCATTTGGTGAATTTAGGACATTTGACCGAATAGGTCATTTGAAAAGTGAGATATAGGGTGTGAAAAGTGAGACGTTTCACTTCTCACTACTTATATCCCACTTCTCGCTGTGAAAAGTGAGTTATGTGAAGTGAGAAGTGAGACGTGTCTCTACTCACTTCTCACTTCTCATTTTTCACAGTGAGAAATGAGAAATTATCAGAGCGAAGTGGAACGTCCCAATTCTCATTCCTTATTTCTCACTTCTCACTGTAAAAATTGAGAAGCGCGAAGTGAGTAGTGAGACTTCTCACTCACTTTTTACAGCGAGAAGAGAGAAATGAGGAGTGAGAAGTGACACGTCTCACTACTCATTTCTCATTTCTCACTGTAAAAAGTGCGTAGTGCGAATTGAGAAGTGAGACGTCTCCCTACTCACTTTTTACAATGAAAAGTGAGAAATGAGGAGTGACAAGTGAGACGTCTCACAGTGAAAAGTGAGAAATGAGGAGTGAGAAGTGAGACATCTCATTTCTCACTCCTATTTTCTTACTTTTCACTGTAAAAGGTGCGAAGCGCGTAGTGAGTAGTGAGACATCTCACTTTTCACTCCTCATTTCTCACTTTTCAAATGACATGTTGGGTAAAATGTCCTAGTCGGCTAAATGTCCTATTCGGCCAAATGACCAATTCGGCCAAATGTCCTATTCGGCCAAATGTACTATTCGGCCGGATGACCCTTTAGGCCAGCGGTTCTCAACCTTTTTCTTGAGAGGCACCCCTTGGAGCTTTTGCATTAATTGAGGTACCCCCTATTTTTCCATGAATGAAAATAAACGTAACTTATAAGAAATATGGAAAAATAGACCTTAAAACTAGCGGTATATATGGCTCTCCATGAAGTCGGCTCAAATTTTCATTATTCCGTGAAACTTCCCAATTAGTTTAGACATCTACTTGTAGGAAAGGAAGGTTCCGAACCACTTGAAAGGAGGCCTTTTAAAAGGAGACTTAGGAGCTGCTTGGAAAAAGGCTTCCGAGAAACGTAGAAGGAAGGTAACAGCTTCCTACAGCATTTTTATGTCTATTGAGGGCTTTCGGGCCTCTTGAAAGGAGGCTTTCGGGCCTCTTGAAAGGAGGCTTCCGGGCCTCTTGAAAGGAGGCTTCCGGGCCTCTTGAAAGGAGGCTTCCGGGCCTCTTGAAAGGAGGCTTCCGGACCTCTTGAAAGGAGGCTTCCGGGCCTCTTGGAAGGAGGCTTCCGGGCCTCTTGGAAGGAGGCTTCCGGGCCTCTTGGAAGGAGGCTTCCTGGCCTCTTGAAAGGAGGCTTCCGGACCTCTTGAAAGGAGGCTTCCGGGCCTCTTGAAAGGAGGCCTCCGAGCCTCTTGAAAGGAGGCTTCCGGGCCTCTTGAAAGGAGGCTTCCGGGCCTCTTGAAAGGAGGCTTCCGGGCCTCTTGAAAGGAGGCTTCCGGGCCTCTTGAAAGGAGGCTTCCGGGCCTCTTGAAAGGAGGCTTGAAAGGAGGCTTCCGGGCCTCTTGAAAGGAGGCTTCCGGGCCTCTTGAAAGGAGGCTTCCGGGCCTCTTGAAAGGAGGCTTCCGGGCCTCTTGAAAGGAGGCTTCCGGGCCTCTTGAAAGGAGGCTTCCGGGCCTCTTGAAAGGAGGCTTCCGGGCCTCTTGAAAGGAGGCTTCCGGGCCTCTTGAAAGGAGGCTTCCGGGCCTCTTGAAAGGAGGCTTCCGGGCCTTTTAGAAGGAGGCTTCCTGGCCTCTTGGAAGGAAGCTTCCTGGCCTCTTGGAAGGAGGCTTCCTGGCCTCTTGGAAAAAGGCTTCCTGGCCTCTTGGAAGGAGGCTTCCTGGCCTCTTGGAATGAGGCTTCCTGGCCTCTTGGTAGGAGGCTTCCTGGCCTCTTGGAAGGAGGCTTCCGGGCCTTTTAGAAGGAGGCTTCCTGGCCTCTTGGAAGGAAGCTTCCTGGCCTCTTGGAAGGAGGCTTCCTGGCCTCTTGGAAGGAGGCTTCCTGGCCTCTTGGAAGGAGGCTTCCTGGCCTTTTGGAAGGAGGCTTCCTGGCCTATTTAAAGGAGGCTTCCTGGCCCCATGAAAGGAGGCTTCCTGGCCTCTTAAAAGGAGGCTTCCGGGCCTCTTGAAAGGAGGCTTCCTGGCCTTTTGAAAGGAGGCTTCCTGGCCTTTTGAAAGGAGGCTTCCTGGCCTCTTGAAAGGAGGCTTTCGGGCCTCTTGAAAGGAGGCTTCCTGGCCTCTTGAAAGGAGGCTTCCTGGCCTCTTGAAAGGAGGCTTCCTGGCCTCTTGAAAGGAGGCTTCCTGGCCTCTTGAAAGGAGGCTTCCTGGCCTCTTGAAAGGAGGCTTCCTGGCCTCTTGAAAGGAGGCTTCCTGGCCTCTTGAAAGGAGGCTTCCTGGCCTCTTGAAAGGAGGCTTCCTGGCCTCTTGAAAGGAGGCTTCCTGGCCTCTTGAAAGGAGGCTTCCTGGCCTCTTGAAAGGAGGCTTCCTGGCCTCTTGAAAGGAGGCTTCCTGGCCTCTTGAAAGGAGGCTTCCTGGCCTCTTGAAAGGAGGCTTCCTGGCCTCTTGAAAGGAGGCTTCCTGGCCTCTTGAAAGGAGGCTTCCTGCCCTCTTGAAAGGAGGCTTCCTGGCCTCTTGAAAGGAGGCTTCCTGGCCTCTTGAAAGGAGGCTTCCTGGTTTCTTGAAAGGAGGCTTCCTGGCCTCTTGAAAGGAGGCTTCCTGGCCTCTTGAAAGGAGGCTTCCTGGCCTCTTGAAAGGAGGCTTCCTGGCCTCTTGAAAGGAGGCTTCCTGGCCTCTTGAAAGGAGGCTTCCTGGCCTCTTGAAAGGAGGCTTCCTGGCCTCTTGAAAGGAGGCTTCCTGGCCTCTTGAAAGGAGGCTTCCTGGCCTCTTGAAAGGAGGCTTCCTGGCCTCTTGAAAGGAGGCTTCCTGGCCTCTTGAAAGGAGGCTTCCTGGTTTCTTGAAAGGAGGCTTCCTGGCCTCTTGAAAGGAGGCTTCCTGGCCTCTTGAAAGGAGGCTTCCTGGCCTCTTGAAAGGAGGCTTCCTGGCCTCTTGAAAGGAGGCTTCCTGGCCTCTTGAAAGGAGGCTTCCTGGCCTCTTGAAAGGAGGCTTCCTGGCCTCTTGAAAGGAGGCTTCCTGGCCTCTTGAAAGGAGGCTTCCTGGCCTCTTGAAAGGAGGCTTCCTGGCCTCTTGAAAGGAGGCTTCCTGGCCTCTTGAAAGGAGGCTTCCTGGCCTCTTGAAAGGAGGCTTCCTGGCCTCTTGAAAAGAGGCTTCCTGGCCTCTTGAAAGGAGGCTTCCTGGCCTCTTGAAAGGAGGCTTCCTGGCCTCTTGAAAGGAGGCTTCCTGGCCTCTTGAAAGGAGGCTTCCTGGCCTCTTGAAAGGAGGCTTCCTGGCCTCTTGAAAGGAAGCTTTCGGGCCTCTTAAATGGAGGATTCCGAGCCTTTTGAAAGGAGTCCTTCCAGCCTCTTGAAAGAAGGGGTCCGAGCCACTTGAAAAGAGGCTCAGAAGCTTCTGAAAAGGAGAGTTCCGAACCATTTGAAAGGTGGTCTCTCAAAAGGAGGTTTCCGAGCTGCTTTCGAAGAGGCTTTTGAGAAGCGTAGAAGGAGGCTAACAATCCTCGTTATTGCACGAGCAACTGACTTTTTCGAAAAAAGCCTTCATGCCTTCAATGGTGACTTCAGAACCTTCAGACTCTAGATTTTAGTTCAGAAGCATATTCTTAACATATCATTTATTATTTTGTTGCGATCAAGTAGAAGATGTTTAAAATTTGTTCATTCGACGTTTTATTCTGTTGGTCTTTTGTTCCGCAGCCCTTCATACACTGTGCTGGTTTTGAACGGCAGGATTCAATTGGCTTCAATTTACTGATCGCCATACATATTCTGTATAAGACAAAGTTTTGAAATAAAAAAATACCCAATTGTCAAAACTTTATCAATAATATTGAATAATAATTGTGATACGACCCCCCCCCCTCTTATGTACATGTACCCCAGGTTGAGAACTGCTGCTTTAGGCGAAATGAGCTCCGGCCAAATGATTTGTTCGGCCCAGTGGCAACTCCTGGACTTCATTCTATAGCTCCGATATTCTTCCCATGAAGAACAAAGCAAAATGAAAAGAAATTTGACTTGTTCCTAATTTTTGTGAACTTTTTCAGCATGTTAGCAAAAAGAAGCGACGAAACTGGTGCTGTTTTTCTTTGTTCGAGATTATATGTTCAGTGAGATGAAAAATGGAACAGTTTCCCTATTTGGTCTAATTTATCTAATTAGTCATACTTGCCTATTTTGTCTATTTTGCCAAAATTATCTAATTTGCTTTATTCGTCCGAGTCTTCCATTTCACCTAATTTGTATAATTTATCTCATTTGTCTAAGCCGTCCAATAAAGGCAAAGCAGTCTATTTGGATAAATCAAATCTAAAGTGGGGTTAAATTGTCCAATTTGTCCAGCTGGTTGAATTTGTCTAATTTTATCTAATTCACTCATATTATGTGATTTATCTAAGTGCCATATTTAACTAAGTTGCTTAATTTGTCTAAGTTATATAATTTGTCTAATTTATTCAAGTCCTCTAATTTGTCTAATTGGTCCAGTATATCTAATTGTTCTATTAATCTTATTTGCCTAATTTATTTAATTTGGCTAATTTGACATATTTGTAGGTCAAATTGTCTAATTTATTTAGTTTGTCTAAGCCACCTAATTTGTCTAATTTACTGAAGTCGCGTGATTAGCCTAATTTGACCAATTTGTACAATTTGTCTAATTGTGCAAATTCATCTTATCATAATTTGTCTGATTGGTTTCAAACTGTTTTTCTTGTCTATACCACCAAATACGCCTAGCTATTTTTTTCAATTTGTTATATTTCCCACAGTTAATTTTATCCAAGTAACTTTATTTGTCCTATTGGTCTGATTTGTCTAATTTGCACATTTTTTTTTTATTCATCCAATTTGTTCAGTTTATCTTACTTCTCTCATTCGTCTAATTTGTCTAATTTTTCCAATTTGGTTAACTTGTTCAATTTGTTGCATTTTTATTATTTGTCTTGTTTCAACAACTTTGGAATAAAAATCAAAAAGACGAAGAAGTATCGTGCCGTTGGTTTCAAGTATCAAATTTCAATATCGAGTCAGAATTGATTTTTTTTATATTTTTTCCTTCTAAAATTTCAAACCTGTTGAAGATTTCAAAAATATGTGTTTTTGGGAAAGATGACCTTGACTAAGTGAAGGAATAGATTTGGTATATGAAAATTAATGGCGGTAGAAGCATGTTTGCCTAATTTGTTTTATTCGTCGGATTTGTTCGATTTTTTAAATTTGTTTTCTTTTTTTTAATAGATGTTTTATGTAATAGATGTTTTATTTTGATACACATAGTAAAGTTTGCCATTTCAAGGTGTTTTATGAGATATTGCGAAAAAAATTTGGCTGCTGGTGGGACTTGAACCCACACTGTTCCATTAAGTACACGGACTTATTACCAATTATACAACAGCTGTCCTTGCGAGAAGTTTTTCCAAAACCAGCTACTAACGATGGCATATCAGTTAATTCCCCGTATCCATCGAATCTGCTTTGGTAACATTTCACACCTTTTCTCTCTACCCAGCTATGTGTATCAGAACTCAACAACAGTCGGTTGCATTTGAATCACAAACATGTGCTTCTATTTGTCGTATTGAAGTGGGTTTGCTTCTGCAACGACAATAGAGGCTCGCTTGCCACCGTGCGTCCGATCAGCTACGATGTGTGATACTGCAGGGTATCATCGTTTCTCTTTTTCTTGATTGATGACTGAGGGAAGTCAGATTTTTACTTTTTTTTGAAAAGATGTTCAATTTTGATACACATGTTCTTTTCGGTACATTTAAACCTTGATCCACTTTATATTTGGCCGCACAAAACGAGACATGCAAACAGCGGTCAAGCTTTCATTCGTCCGATTGATTTTTAGTTAGGCGAGTAATCTTAAGGCCTTACACTGGATATTTCTTGAATGACCCTGAATTTCTTACGTTCGCTGATTCTATTCTATAGGGCATGTACCATAATGAAAACAGTTCGATTGATGTCTAGTTAGTTCTGGAGTTAGGTCTTAAGATCATTAAGACCTAACTCCAGGGATTTCTTGGATGGCTATAAAATCACTCACGATCGCTAATTCTATTCTACACATCCAAAAGGTCATGTACTATATTTAAAACATTCCGATTGTTCTTTAGTAACGCGTGTAGATCTTGAGACCTAACTCCAAGGATTTCTTGGATGACTGAGAACCTCTTACGATGGCTCATTCTATTCTACACATCCAGAAGGGCATGAATCATAATTAAAACCATCCGCTTGATGTTTACTTACGCGTGTAGGTCTTAAGACCTAACTCCAGGGAACCTTTGTCGTTGACACAATTTATTATACACACCCAAAGGAAAAACTAACGCTATTTGTTCATTATGCAATGTTTTTGTTGTACTCGGAGCTAGGCCTCAAGAACTGCACGCGTAACTAAATACCAATCAAACTGTTTTAAATATGGTACATACATGGATTGGTATTTTGTTACGCGTGCAGTTCTTGAGCCCTAGCTCCGAGTACAACAAAAACATTGCATAATGAATAAAATCACTACCTCGACTCTGGCATCCCTGCCAGTAGCGCGAATCGCGTGGTCTTTGACTGACATTTAGGAACTTTTTCCTCATCTCGATGTTTTGATGCATAAATTGTTGGATTGTTGGTCGGAAGATTGTGTTGTACATTTTTTTCCTTATTCAGTTGCTTTGCGTGCCCAACATCCATCGTGTCTTGCGAAAGGTGAATAAAAGACGCTTTTTTTTCGCCGAGGGGATGTACTTTCCTGCTACTATACACGCTTTAGTTCACGACGGCGGCGGTCATCGTGCGCGCGCGAACGGACCCCTTTGATTGCGAACGGCCGGCGAGGCCGTTAGGCGCAGCTCGACACAAGAAAACACTCTCAACGACGGCAACCGCTGCTGGGGCTGATGCCGCTATGAGTCAGTGACGGGTGAAAGTGAAATAATTTTCAAAGAGTTTGTCGTGATGCCACCCCGGCCGGCCGCGAACTGCCTCTACCCGCGCGGACCACTATCATAAACGGCCTAGCTGATGCTTTGTCCAACTCGATCTTCATATTTTAGAGGTGGGCTCCCCTTTGTTGGTTACACAAAGGGTGAGGTTTTCGTTTGACGCAATTCAATTTTTAGGCTTTTCAAAGTAACTGTTAAGAAAATTTCCATTGCGTACTGTTACAAAAAAAATGGTTTCGAAACACGCAATCAGTTAAAAATATTAGACAAATGTCAGTATATTTGAGTTGAGCTTGAAATCATTGCATTGGCTCAGAGAATTTAGACTCAAAATTTAATACAATTCCAATCAACTTTTGTTTTAGATCTAAGCCACAGTTATGCCTGTCGACAAATTTGGGCATTCAAATTACATCCGTTATTAGAAAATTGAAAAATTTAAATCGAATTCTAGGGTGCTTGATTGGTATAAAAAATGCTTTGACGAAAATTTAATCTGCGTCAAAAACAAAGACAAAGACCATCTAAGGTCTTTTGGGTGTGAAATTGATATAGATAGCGAAATTGTATTTTCTCTTTCAACAATGTTTGGCAACTAACATGGCAAAGTGCTACGCTGTTCATAAATGGCGTGGTGTAGCTCATTCACATCTTGAAGTCATCATGTTCATACGTTCTCTACCATAAAAGCAGTCTCAATCAACTCTCACCAAAATCAATAATTTAACCTAATGGACGGCCTTCGATATTTGTTTGTATCTTCAATCAAAATTAAAGACGGCACACTGACTGCCAGGTCCAACCGACTGACACGAAAATGTCAAAAAATTAATACCTAACGGTCCGAAACGATGATCCCGCCTCCGTTGGATTCAATCCCTTCTCGCATTCGTGTAAGCCGGCGATGTGTGTACGGTTCCTGCGCACTCGAAAGAGGCTGGCTGGGATTTACACGTTTCTTCGGATGCGAGATATTCCTAACTTATGCGAAAGGTCAACTCCGCGGGCAAATCGAGCGCTGGTGTGAAGGGAAATCGACAGAACTGGGTTGAGGCATGACTCCATCTCGGCAGTAGTGGCGGCGGTGTACTGACCTTTAGCAGCAGCGGTATATCAGAGTTGGCTTCATTAGCTGTTTAGTGATAGGTTGGAGTAACGACGCGTTCGCCCTGTGGATGCGACTGGTTAGAAACTTTCGCAGGTGGGTGAGATGATGATCCGCGTGCGGCAGCGTGGAAAGTAGGTCATGCACGTTCGAGTCGCAGAAAGTGAGAGGTCGGGCCGTCCTCTTGGGATAGCCATCACGCCGAGCGGGAAGAGTAGGATTGAATGATGCTTTGAAGGTTTTTATAAGAGTAATAAGTTCTTCTATTTTATTGCCAGTATCGGCTTGAAGGAGGAAAACAACCTTCATCCATGTCTTTTCGGGTAAGACTAGTCAAGCGTAAAACTCTTCTTTATGTCGTTCGGAAGAAAGCTAAGCTTTCTGGCAGAGGCGAGCTGTGATGGGATCAGAAAAACACCGTGACAAAGCTTGCGAACCCGGTGAAATGGCATCGTCAGGATTCCTCACAAATAGAAGGTCTTTTTTTCTCGTTTTCATCGGAAAATTGGTTTATACCGTGAGATGTAACATAGAATTGGGCAAGCTTGACAGGAACATCGATCTTGTTTTCGTTCAGTATGAATAGTTCGTTCATCCAACAAGAGTGAAAACATTACTAACAAAAATAACCAATTATTCAATTTAATCGATTTTGTGAATTCGATTTGACCCATAGGTATTCGACAAATCGATAAAATCGCCCAACTTATCCGTTCCTCTTATTGAAGAGAAAACCATCCGACTGGAATGTGGCACTTTTTTCCTCAGAAGTCCTTCTTCAGTCTGCAGTTTTTTTTTTCCTATCGCAAAAAAATCTTCACCAGACCCAGATGGGGCTGATTACTTTCGGTGCCGTTTTTATAGGCTGCCCATTTAACACGGATTGTTAATAAACACATGTCGTTTGTCACGTGAGTGTGGAAGAGCTGCCGGGGTCGTCGAGTGGCGGCAACCTTCTGCATCAGCCTTGTCACACCATTCTTTATGGGTTGCGTTTAATTTAATGGTGCGATTTCAAGGGAGGGAAACTTTTGGGTTCTCTGATAAATGATAACGACTGTTTTCCCGGAACCGACTTGATGCGAACACTAACCACCAAATTGAGTCGTAGTCGTACAGCTGCCACACCGCACCGTAGCCGCAAAAGCCATGAAAGAATGTGTTGGTGATTTATCATCCGGCGAGGCTCAGAGCTGACATCAAGCTGCGATTAATTTCACTTTCGGCGTTTTCATACCTAACCGAGAAAGCATCGGTCGTCGTCGTCGTCGTCGTCGGGTGCTCCACTTAGCCCCCCGAAAGTGACAATATTGAAATGAGTGTGTCAATATGCAATCAAGATTTACGATTAAACTCAAGAGCCATGCCGTCACGATCAGCGCACGGCGCTAGTGGCTCGGGGAGCTCGGCTTTGAACAGCTCTCACTACAGACTGCTCTATTGAAATCGAAAAGGAAATTCCGAAAATCCGAGAGCCACGCTCCCGAACCGGCTCATGAATTATTCATTTTGGGAATTGGTTCTCGCTTTCGATTTCTAGCTCTTTGGCTCAGCGCGATATCGACGACCGATCGACCACGCCGCGCGCTAGTCACAGCCACAGCAGTATCAGGACTGAAACGGTTTTGCTTGGAACCGTTGCGTTGGGTGTGGAGGACAGGGACGACGGTGCACGACCAACCACCCAACGAAAGAAACTTCGCTGTGCCATATTTTGCCCGCCTGTGATTGTGCTATTTGCTTGCTGGTTTGAGAGTGCTTGGGGCTACGGAGTTGATAGAAAGATAAAACTGAACCAGATTACTTCGGTGGGACATGACAAAACGGTACATACTGTATTTTGTTTAGGGCGGTAATTCGTTCCCAATCGATGCAACATATGCTGCGGTGAATTCGTTCGGGAAAAAAATGATCGAACGGTGACACTATGGGGGTGTCTTACTGGCGTGAACCATACGAAGTGAGAGCAATCTAGCTTCAATATGTAAATCTCTAAATCATATGAGGATTTCAAGTTGTAAGTTATGAATTTAAAATTTTCCTTGGTATCATGCTTTACTATTTGGAAGTGTTTGTTAAAATCAGCGTTTATGCCAATCTAAACACAAGAAAAATTCAACAAAATCTCAACTATAAGCTATATTTTTTTTTCACCAAGCATTATGCTGAAGTGGATTTTATACACAATTTAAAACATTTTGAGAAAGGCCACCAACAAATGTTTTAAAAGCAAGCTCATTCTTGAGCACTTTGTGTGTTTAATAGATTCTGGACTTTAAAGTGACCGAAAATTCCTAATCGGATCCTGGAGAGTTCGGTGTATTGGCGTATTTTGGTAGAAAAATAACATTTTTGTTTCTACCAGACTTAGCCGTGAGGTAAGATGCGCGGCTACAAAGCAAGACCATGCTGCGGGTGGCTGGGTTCAATTCCCGGTCCTATCTAGGAAATTTTCGAGTTGGAAATTTTCACGACTTCCCTGGGCATAAAAGTATCATCGTGTAGCCTCATGATAAACAAATGCAATAATGGTAACTAAGCTTAGAAACCTCGCAGTTAATAACTGTGTAAGAGCTTAATGAATATGTACTTAAGGTCACTCCTGACAGAATCCAAGTTCCAAAATTCTCGCGTTTTCGGGGGCACACCACTCGATACGGAAGCAACGCACAACTGTCATTTTCATTTTTTCACGCATGCTGCGACGCAGCAAAGCTGAATCAACAAAAATGACAATTGTCCGCCGCCTTCGTATCGAGTGGTGTGCCCCCGAAAACGCGAGCACTTTGAAACTTGGATTCTGTCAGGAGTGACCTTAAAGCTGCGAGGCGGCAATATCGTAGTGGGGCATATAATGCCAATGAAGAAGAAGATTAAGCGACTCACCTGCGTGAGAGTGATGAATGGCGTTTGGCGGAGGCAACGCATCAGATGTGCTTGTCGATGGTAACCGTAGTGATATAAGTCTGGCTCTTCTTGTCACCTTATTAGATGACTGGTGAATGAAGAAATTTTGGGACAATTCGTTTAACTTCTTCGTCCTGATTGCGCGGCCGGTAATAAAGTTAACCAGTTCAGTGCGTGTTGGCTCTTGTTTCGGACGGCAGAACAATCGCGCGATTTGCCGAAATTTTGTGTTTTGCATTGCGCGGCCGGTAATAAAGTTAATTAGTTCAGTGCGAGTTGGCTCTTGTTTCGGACGGCAGAACGATCACGCGATTTGCCGAAATTTTGTGTTTTGCATTGCGCGGTCGGTAATAAAGTTAATTAGTGCAGTGCGAGTTGGCTCTTGTTTCGGACGGCGGAACGATCGCGCGATTTGCCGAAATTTTGTGTTTTGTTTTGTTTTTCCTTAGGACGGTTCGTAAGTAAATTGATGAATATATTTTATTATTTTTACAGCATATACTGTTATTGACAAACGCTCTATATTGTCGAATAGAGCTCCCTATTATTCACCTTTCCCACTAACACAAATTTTCCTTCCCGAGACATCTATGAAGGTAGTATGGGTTCCCTGCATCTTCACTAGTAGATGTTGAACTAACATTCCTTCCCTTCCTTCCGTGATTGTAAGGACGTGGCCAGGTATACAACTGCTACTGTATAGGAAAAGGTACTAATCCCAAGTACCAATTTGCGACAATATACAGTAGATTGCTCAATTGAGCATTGTATAGCCACCCACGATTTGTACAATCACATATGCTATGCTATGCTAATTCGTTTAACTTCTTCGTCCTTTACTCCTCTGAAATGACCATTCTTTGGGTAGCAATGTGAACGTGGAACTGTTGAATTTCCACGAGAAGTTTCCTGAATATCTACATGAAGCTCTTCCAAATTTTGGTGGACAGTACTCATGGTCTTGTTGATTTTTTTTCGGAATTTTCACATAAAAAAGCTTTAAATTTATCACAGACAATTATGCTTAGTTTCCACAATAAATTCTGAATTTTCACGGAAACTGTCCAGATAACAAAGTAGACTCAAGTAGCAGTAAAGTACGAGACACTGAAGACGGCCTTACTGTTGAGATCGAAATATGTATCTGTCGATGTATCTGTACAATCAAGTAGTGGAAATGAACAAACTCGTCTCATGTTAAGACATTCCACCTGAAAATCAGAATAATTCTTTTATCAAAGTAGGCTGATCAGTAAGTGTACAAGCGTTATTTTTTATATAAACAATAATTTTACTGTCGTGGCATGGTCTACAGAAAACAAGGTAGGCTTGTTAGAAAATGATAAGAGTGACGTATATTTTATCGCCAAATAGAAGAGCATTTTCACATTCAAACTGAATGTTTACATGCGGCCCCCTAGAATTCTCAAACTCTTCCAACCCGCTAACAAATCCCGGCAGAAGTTCTGCGAAGTAAATAATCGAAGCAGAAAATGAAACGAAACGGAAAACCAACGGAATGATTGCTACAACTAAAAAACCTAAAACGGAACTTCTTTCTCAATTTTTTTTGACGTAGGACTACGTCTGCCTTTTCTATATTGGGGTACACTTTACGATTGCGAAAATCGGGGACCGTCACGAAAATATGATAGACTTCAAACTTTAATATCTAAGCCGTTTCTCGATGGATTTTCAATTTTTTTTGGACCATTCGATCAAGGATGAGTCAACGCTTCTTTGTATTTATATGAGAATACTGATTTTAAACTATTTATTATCAATAATTGATGAAAAGTTTGGAAATAGGTAAACTAACCAATCACGTACATGCATAACTAGCACAGACATCAAAAATCAATCACTTGCGGATTTGGATCTAATCCTCAGTTTGAACAAGATTTCAGCAGGGCGGACGCATCAAAGCAATCACAGCGGAGCGAACACAGCATTATGGAGGCGCTGGTAAAATTTTCAACGGAAATCCATCGCATTGGTGGTGGTGCTCGATGTGTTGCTGCAGATTATTCAACCTCATCGAACCAGCATTTCATATGAAGAAAGGGTTGACCATAAAAATAGTAATGTGGCGATCCCGCACCGCCAGTGCCGATGCTGAAAATTTATAACAAAATGTGGTGTCAATTAGTTGGAAATAAGCATATGCGGTATTTCGAAAAATTTCGTTTCAGATGGTTCGAAACGAAATTCCGCGGAATTTCGCGGAACTTGAGCATGGCGAAATCTGATTCCTTGATTTCGTTTCGTTTCGTAAAATTTCAAAAATTTCGCTAGAAAAAACTAGCTTCTAACGAAATTTAACGGAATTCCGCGGAATTTCGAAACAAATTTAAACTTAAACCAGACTTCATATTATCAAAAATTTTGGCTGCGCCGCTGAACCAAATCTTAAAGTTGTTTTAAAAATTTAAGATTATTCAAATTTTTCTATTAACGCTTACTACATAACCCCATTTTCAGTTGACAAATACTTATGTAGTTTTCTTCTATAAAACGTCTTTAGTGAAACACTGATTCAAATTTGAATTTGGTGATATTTTTTTTACTATTTGCACAATACGAATAGGGAATCGATCGTGGGACGGCAGCTAGTCCTGGAGAACGCGAAGTGAAATAAATCTACCTCGCGTAGCAGAAATTTGTTTAACTAGTGTGCAATCGATCGTGTTGATGTTAATCACGACAGCTAGTGTTGGAGAACGCGAAGTGATAAAACTAATGTCTGCATCGAAGAGCACAACATTATTTATTGCGGAATCGATAGTGTTGTGAAAGCTTATTAAACGAAGCACATTGATCTTGCATTAGATTGATTTGCCACACAGTTTTCGTCCTATTGTTTTCAAAATAACTCCGTTAAAATAAATAGTTATTTATTTATTTATCTTTATCTTCAGTATTAACTGTACAAACTGGTTTAAAACTTATATGCTAACTAAAAATTTGCCTTAATCTAGTTTTGAATATCGTTCTGCTACAATTAAAATCGAATCAATCAATGTCGTTGAGGAGGTTGAAGCGTTCAAGCGTTCAAGCGGATGATTTTGCCCAAACATTGTGAAGTGTCGGACAGACTGGAAGAGCTGACTTTGGCTGACTTTCGTCGCATTTATCTCCATACCATTTAAACAACACCAGTTGGCTATGACATCTAGATCTTGTTGCAGCGCAAGACAATCGGTCAATGATCGAATAATTCGAAATATTTTCAAATCATCGTTCACGAAGATGATGAAAATCAGCGGCCTTAGGTGACTGCCTTGTGGCACTCCGGATGGCGTAGGATATGTATTGGATGATTCAGTGCCTAATTTAACGAAGGATGACCTACCAATCAGGTAAGAACGCAGCCAAAGGACAATCCAGTCAGGAAAACTCAAACGTTCAAATTTATCTAAAGTTAATCCGTGAGGAACTTTATCGAAAGTCTCCAAAAAGTCGATGTAAATGCTGTCAATTTGACATCTCTTCTCCAGGTTAGAATTCAGCATGCTACTGTAGGTCATCAGGTTTGTTACAGTTGAGCGATTTCCTACAAAGCCATGTTGGTACTCAGAGATAACAGGTTTAGCAGCCACATACATACGTTCATGAATCAGCAGATCGAGTGTTTTGGCCAGACAACTAAGAATCGAGATTGGACGATAGTTCTCAACATTATGGGAGCCATCCGCCTTATGAATTGGAGTAACTGCTGATATTTTCCACTAATCTGGGAAGACTCCTACACGCAAAAAAGCGTTCCCGAATTCGTGAACGAGCAAAAATACACCGTGATTAATTCATGGATTCGGGAACACCAGTCACGTTTTCCAGAACGTTCCAGAAAACGTGACTGTATTCCCGAATCCGTGACTGTTGTTGCCGAAAAAATACACCATGAACTCGTTAGTTCACGCATTCATGAACGCTTTTTTTTGCGTGTAGCGCAAGCGACATGTGGAACAAAATGCAAACTGGCAATCTTAATACGTCAGCACATCGTTGAATGAAAACAGGAGGTGGTCTATCTGGACCTGGACCTTTCGATGGATCGCCAGCTTCTAATATTTTTGAAATTTCAGCTAAGGAGAATGTGGGGTGCGGAAAGTTCATGTTGTATGATGGAAGAGAGTTAAGAAGGTCTGCCGAATCTGAAGGAGGGTTCGTATTGTACACCGACTTGAAAAAACTGCGAATAGTTCAGCAGATTCAGCGATATCATTTGAAGTAACATCAGCAAAACTCACAGTGGATAACATAGCATGCGATTTTTTTCCTGGTTTCGATGAAGCGCCAGAAAGCTGACGGGTTCGATTTAACTTCATTTTGTACACGGTGAACATACTCACGAAAGGTAGACGACACGAGATTTTCGTACTCCGGTTTGCAGAAGAGCTCTGTTTGTCGCAGTCCGGTTACGGAAAAACCTGCGACGCGTTTTACGAAGTATGTTACGTCGATGCTGTAGTTCTGCGTTCCATCAGAGTTGCATGTACGTCCTTCAAGGTAAAGATCTACGAAAAGGAACATACCTGCTTATCGTGTCGAAGACCGCGTTGTAGAATGATGTAATCGAGGTGTTAATATCGTCTCTACTGAGTATCTGGAACCAATCTAGTGAATTATTTAAGCTCGTTCTTCACAGCCTCGCAGTCACAGCAAGAGAAGTCAAAATCTAAATCCATTTCTTCTACTGCAGATTGGAGATGATGAACCAAGTTACGAAAGTCCAGACGTAGAACGAACGGTTTGTGGTGGCGGTCAGGGCTTAAGATTGAATATGGTGCTTCAATAAGCACAGCTTCGTTACTGTCGCTTATAAATGCCAAGTCAAGAAGTCTTCCGTTCGAATTTGATACAATGCAGATTTGCTTCAAGCCACTAGCAATCAAAGTTTCAGTTAGAGTTAACTCCTGTTCGGAAGAAGCGTTGGTTGGCAAGTATCCTTCCACTTCGTCATCATATAACCATTTGAGCCTAGAAAGGTTGTCATCCCCAACTACGATTACGGTGTCACATGGGGTAGCTATGTTGACGATTTGATTTACACAGTCGGAATGCGCAACAAATTTTTCGGGATCATTGTTCGGCCTCAAGCAAATGCCACAGATGTAAACGGATTTATGGGTGAGCATAACCTTCACAACAACCTGCTCAAGTGTTTTACTCTCCGAAAGATGAACCGACAAACTTGTCAGAGAGCATTTAACTGCGATGAGAGTTCCTCCACCTCGTTTAGTCGCTTACCAAGGGGCTTCACATGAATTACCTTCTCAACTAACCAACGATTCCTTTCCCGTAGCGCTCACGGAGATGCAGATCATTCCTCGGTTTCTTATAACAATGAGTGTTAAACTATTTTTCCGCTCCTAATCCTAAATTGACAGTAAGGAGCATCGTGAGGTATTCGTCATAAATTGGAAACTCTGACGAAAGTATACAATAAGAATAACTTTTTTATTGATAAGGCCGTTACAAATATTTAATTGACTTTTTGTCCTACTGATCTCCGATAGGTCAGGGGGGGGGGGATATATAAAAAAATATTAAAATGAAAAAAATAAAAAACTCCTCGGATTTGTTGAAAAATGTTTTGAAAATCCTCAAAATTATCCGAATTTTATTTTGTTGCCCCCTCAAAATATAATTTTTTGGGAGACAAAATAGACTTTAAATATTTGTATTGGCCTAATTAATAAATTAATAATTTAATTTCATTTACCGATATTATTTAATTGGTGAGCTGTGCATATTTGCTGTTTCTCGGCTAATCATGATTAGCAACTACGATGTGTACAGTTAATCAAGCTATTTGACTATTTGCACAATATGTAAGGAACATTGCAGATTTGTGGGCATTTCTAGATCTTCGCATAGAATAATTCTCTTGTTATAACTTTATTGGTCGCAAAACAGTTATTTGACTTCGAAAAAGTGAAATCAGAATTGCGTACATAATGTAAAACCAATTTAATAAAAATTCCGCGGAAAAAAAATTAAAATTTCGTTTCGTTTCGAAAAATTTCGAAATAAGTGAACCTTGATTTCGTATCGTTTCGAAGTCTCGAAAGTAAATCTATATTTCGTTTCGTTTCGATCCGAATCAACATAGACATTTTAAATTTCGTTTCGTTTCGTTTCGTTAGGAAAAAGTGTGTTATCGCATACCCTTAGTTGGAAAGGAGCATTGGGAAAAGAAAAAAGGTTCTTCTCAGGACCAACTTTTTATGGAAAAAAGAGTTAATTGCAAAAATGAACTGTTTCGGTGGCATCGGGTTTGGCGTGGTAGCTTGGCTGCTGTTAGTGATCCACTCCATTCAAATTTACTGAATCATCTCTCTCCGACGCGCTTTCAAATTTACTATTTACGATTGAGTTTTGTACTTTGAAGAAAATTTATTTCGGATAGTCGAATCAACCTTCTTTTGCATAAAATGGTGGCTTTTGTTTAAAATCAATGAAGACGCCACCTCAGTGAAAACTATCTACAGCAACCACCCATTGGTGAACGTCGCTCGGACAGACAGATGCCGAAAGATAATTTTTTGTAATATGAAGAAACTTCGCCTTGAGTCAAATTTCTGTTGTCATTCCTCGCAACAATACGCATCTTAGATAAACAACATGTCATAACCAAATTCAAAATCTTGCGAATAAATTTCAAAGGATTCTTAGAATTTGTCATTCTCCAAACGGATCGTTGTCTGCGGAATATCGATCAAAGTGGCTCTCGCGCCGAAAAGCAGCTCTCTTATGTCTAATGAAGTAATTCCATTAGCCCCGCCCCTTCATTAATCGTTAAGAGTGCGAATTATATTTACACTCATATCAGTCACAAAAAGGCGGGGCTAACGGGCTTAATTGATTGAATAAAAGAAAGCTGCTTTCCTACGCGCGCGAGCCATTTTGATTGGGATTCCGCAAAAATCTGATGCAGCGGATCGGACACTGCAGCACGAAAGCGTGGGTAGCACCAGTGGCAATGCTGGAAATTTATTCTGCTGGAAAAAGGTGCCGACAAGCGTTTTGATGCATTTAGTTATTGGAAAGGCGCATTGGGAAAAGAAAATAGGTTCTTCTCAGGACCAGCATTTTATGGAAAGAAAGAGTTAATTGCGAAAATGAACTGTTTCGGTGGCATCGAGTTTGGCGTGGTAGCTTAGTTGCTGTAAGTGATAACATCCATTCAACAAATTTATTGCATCATCCCTTCAATCAAGCGATTGTTATTCTGCTACCGAAGCGTAGCTTTCTGACGGCGCAAAACGATTAAGTTTTGCATTTTGAAAAAAATTTAGCTCTGATTGACCTTCTTTTGTATAAAATGATGGCTCGGAAAAAAACTGATTTCAATTCTAATGACTAACAGAAACATAACTAAATAATCTTGCCAGAAAATTTCACTTTCCGCCGATGACAGCCAAATCGATGAAGACGCCAATACCTCTTCTTGGATAAATAGTTTAAGTCCTGAAAAGAACTATGTGTAATTAATTCTTGAGGTTCTCTTCACTTTGCCTGTGGTTTCGTGCCACTTCTGATTCTGCTTATTTCTCTTTTATTTCGGACATTTTTGAGGATGGTGTCTTATAGGATTTTGATATCCTCCATTGAAAGCCAGTCGAGTGTCTTCAGCGTAGATGCGGCCGATGAGTCATGTTAATTCCATGGTTAGAGGCTCAAAGTCCATCCAACTGGGAGCAACTATTCGACTTCATGATTCAGTTAACCTCCGAGCAGTTTGCTCAGAGACACAAATTATTATGGCAAATTCCATCCATTTCGTATAGCTACGTAGTCCTACGTCACCTTTGCGTACAACCCGATTGGGCTGCACCTTTGAGTTTTTATTAGGTTTATTTGCTTCGGGTTGAACACTAGAGTGGGCGCAGTTGTATGGAAAAACGCAAACTTCATCCAATCAAGTGAGACCAAGGTTTTCTGAATCAGTTTTAGGACCCCAATCAACTGTGCAAAATATGGGCTAGATTGGTTGCGTCCTCGCTTTCCGCATCGCGTTATAAATTTATATGGAGATTCGTATGGGAAAACGTACTTTTTACATTTTTGCTTTTAGCGGCTTCAATCTATCGCCAATCACGTGACTAAATACGTTAGCAAATAGTCTGTAGTAGCTGGAAGGTCTACAAAAAATGAAGTCGCTGTATTATGCTTCGAAAATTGATTGTTCAAATCATATGCAAAAAATCAATGTTTCTGCCAACACTACCGGACAACCTATGGTTATCGGAGGACAAAATCCATCTTCCTTCTTGTCGGAATATTTACTTTGTGAACTCATTCCGAATGGGGAAAGGCCGTTTGGCCGAATGCCATTTGCCCGAAGGCCACTAGTCCGAAAGTTGTTTAGTCGAATATACCATTTGGCTGAACAGACTATTAGGCCGAAAGTAATTTGGCCGAATAGGTCATTTGGCCGAATAGGTCATTTGGTCGACATTTGGCCGAACAGGACAGACGTCTCACTACTCACTTCTCACTACTCATTTTTCACTTTTTACAGTGAGAAGTAAGAAATGAGGAGTGAGGATTGAGACTTCTCACTACTTATTCCCCACTTCTCACTGTGAAAAGTGAGTAATGCGAAGCGAGAAGTGAGACATCTCAATTCTTACTCTTCATTTCTCACTTCTCATTGTTGAAAGTAAAAAATGAGAAGTGAGTAGTGAGACGTCTTTCCTGTTCGAACAAATGTCCTATTCGTCCAAATGTCCTGTTCGGCTCAGTAACCTATTCGGTCAAATGTCCTTTTCGAACAAATGTCCTATTCGGTCAATGTTTTATTCCGTCAAATTTCCTATTCGGCCAAATGTCCTATTTGGTCATATGTCATATCTAGGATAGGATGTGCCAAGTAGTCAGTAAAAATCGTACCGATTAGCTGTCACAATCGTACCGGTTGCTGATTGGTTGAAAATGACAATTACTCCGATTGGTGGCGGCGCGTTTTTCGTAGGGCAGCATGTTGTTAGTTTGGCCGTGTTGCAGGTTTGTAAAGTTGACATTAAGCAAAATACGTAAATGTTTGAGTTCCAGCATTTTGGTAAAAAATTAATTTATGTTGAACTGCAAACGCCATATAAATTATTCTCAAGGGGTTGTAAAGGTTCAAAACTGTTGATTTTAAGCATTTTGATCACATTTCTATCGTTTTTGATCTTAAAGCCATATTTTCATTAGCGAAAACTTCTCTCTGCTAGTCTTTCGCTTCTCTTACATAAATAATGGATGGAACGGAAAGAAAAATATTAAATTTTGATACATGATATTTGGAAGATTTTGTAACTAATTACTTTGGCTGCACTGGCGACCACCTCGTCGGAGCAACCGACTAAAAACAACAAGGCAGTCTCAATTGAGTTATCACATCCTATAGTAGGGTCATATGTCCTATTCAGCAAAATGTCCTGTTCACAAGGAATCAATTTTTGTTGGATGCACTTGCGAAACAAGCGACAAAGGAGAACCTACGACAAAGCTTTGATTTTGTCGGAGATAATAATGACAAAGATCCGAAAAATTTTGTTAGAAACAAAATAGAATACTAAGAATATAAAATTTTTTATAACGTAAAATAAAAACGTCGAAAGCTTCAAATATTAAATCATCTTAAAACTAAAAAAACACGTGAAAACTATCAAACTCGATAACAAGAGAACAAAATACTTTAAAAATTGATTCATAATCTATTTGGCTTGAAAAATAAAAACGTCTGAGGCTACGAATATTTACGTAAATTTGAACGGTAAAAAACGTTTAACGTTGCACTAAGCTCATGTAGAGTTAGTACGCATTCAAACCCCTAGCTCGATGGGCACCGAGGTTTGCTGAAAAGTTGCTACCGCTGCATAAAGTTTAGCCTCCCAAGGTGGAAATTCCAGTCTTTCAACTATCTGCAGGGTGAAGTTGATGTTGTTATACTTCAAACACTGCTTTTGGTGACGAGGACTAAATACGATGAATCCTTAATTACCATAACTTATTGCCCTAGCTCGAAAAATGGATTTAGTTAGGGCTCTGTTTGGTAGATCTTACACCGTAACACACCACATAAAAATGATATTCTAAGTGTTACAGCAAAGCAAATATTACTTAGAATCCCCAATCACATAAATGCCTTCGAAATAACCAAGAAAATAAGGTCTGTGTGTTTCTTTGTTCGTAGGAGTTTTGGAACACGTCCAACAAACTTGCACATATTATTTTAATTAATGTCCATGAAATACATACACGAATAGAATTGAACACATTTTTTTAAAATAACATTTTTCTTTTTCTTACAGGTAAATAATCAGAGTGCAATCTTATTTCAAGAAATAGTAAGTATTAGACATCAATGTTTTTTTGCCAGTAGAAGTCTAACAATACTTAATACTCATCCCACTTGGTTGCATGTGTACAAACAATACGTGGGAAAAATTAGTTGGGAGAATGAATTGCGAGAGCTCGGCTTTATGCCTAGTGTTGGAAATTTGAGCACATCAGTACCCAATAAACTGCAGAGAACGACGGAGGTCCTTCGTAGCTAAGCAGGGTAAGCGCCCTCCTAGCATACTGGGATCGTGGTTTCAAACCCCACCTAAGGTAGTGGTTAACACCAACACTTTTTTGCGAACTAACTCTTTCACATGTTGTGCATTTGCACAAATCGAGTTTCAAACATATTAATTAATTTTTAGGACGGGTGGCCAATACCAAGAAGTTGGGCAATAAACTTTGATACGAAAATTATTTTAAGCTTTTAGTGGAATGTGTTTACTTGTCATAAGACTATTTTGTACTATTCCATTTAATTTTACTACTTTATAGTGGAAGTAGGGGAATTGAATGGAATAATACAAACTCGTATTATGACAAGTGAATAAACTTTGTTTGAACAACCGGGACTCGAACGGAGTACGAAGCTAGTACGAGGCCAGTTGTATATACGGGGAGCGGGGGCTGAACAAGGAGCCAGCAGCGATAAATATGCGGTTGAATCGGCAAGGGCCGTTTGTCCGAAAGTCATCCGGTCGGAAGCCATTTAGCCAAAAGGCTACTAGGCCGAAGGTTGTTTTGCGGAATATGCCATTTGTCCGAACAAACCATAAGGGCGAAAGTAATGTGGCCGAATGGGTCGTTTGGCAGAAAGGGCCATTCAGTCGAATATGTCTTTTTGACGAGCTTTAGGGTAGAGTGGGGCAAGAGTGCGCGTGGGGTAAGAGTATGTTTTCGATTTTTTGAAATTTTAAATAAAGATAAACTAGCAGCACTGCATCAGTTTGACAGGTATTCTGGCCAACTATTATCATGTGTAACTGTAAACAATTTGAATAAACAACAGGGGAGATATTATGTCTGATAACTTTCTGGTCATTTTGCTAAAAAATAGTTGTGTTTCAGGTGAACATTATACCATTTCGATAACCTATTGTATAGATTATTTATGGTGCAGAAAACCAAGTCAGTTGGCTTTCCAATAGGTCAAAACCATTGACTGAATACATTTTGGGGTTGTGGGGTAAAAGTACGCAGGAATGGGTGGGACAAGAGTGCCTATGTGAACCTCCAAGTTCTGATGTCGAACCCGTATCTCCGGCCGAAATAAAACGTAACTATCCAAAACAAAGAAAATAGGACATAAATCGAGCATTATCACAAGTTCTTCTTTTAAGGATGAGTTGAATAATTTGGTGTTAGAAAAAACTCAGCGAATAAAGCATTAAGCGAAATAAATGAAACTGTCTTAGGTATTGTTTTAAACCTAACCATAGTCCGAAAAAATAATTTCATCTAAATGATAATTTTATCCAGAGAAACATCCATAAATTACGCAACACTTAGTTGGGAGGGGTTGCGAGATGTATGATGATCCAAAAAAAATTTCGGGGATTCGTAAAAAAAGTGTAAGATAGGGAGAGGGGTGATAAAATGACCAAATTTGTTGTAACGTAATTAGTGGACTTTATTTTAAAGAAAAAATCCTTTGTTTTTTTTTCCAAGTTCGTTTATTTGGTAGGCTCAGGCGTGTATAACACTTTACGGAGCCATGGTTCTTTGTGATATATACAATCAATATCATTTTATTATACAGTTAATAAGAGAGGGGAAGGAGCCAGCGTACTCGTGGTGACTCGAGGTTAGTTTACAATGTTTAGGGATGGACGGGGCTTAGGATTTGGGATAAGGAAATTTCAGCTTCTCATCCGGGCATTTGGCGTCAGTAACGATGTGGCGTGTCGTCATGCTCGAGGAATGGTTCGACTGGGAGCATCTTCCGGATGGCAAGAGCTATGGAGCTCTACGGAACAAAAAGACAGAGACTAAACAAAAAAAAAACTTTGAAGAAATTTTGATGTCAGAAGCACAAAGAAAACTATAAATGGCCTGCATATAGACAACATCACGATCTCCCAAAACACCTCGAACTTCCCTGAAGGGTTGTTTACCTCGGGCCACAAGGGTATCCAATAATCGCTCTCTGGAGGCGTCATTTTCCGAGCAGGACCAAACTACGTGATCGATGTCATCATAACCGGCTCCGCACCTACATAAGTTGCTATCGACAAGGTTTATTCTGTACAGATGTGCGTTTAGTGAATAGTGATTAGACATAAGTCTCGACATCACGCGAATGAAGCCTCGACTTAAGTCCTCACCTCTGAACCACGCTCGCCCAGAAACTTTTGGAACTATAGAAAATAGCCACCGTCCAAGTTCGTTGTGTGTCCAATTTCTTTGCCAACTTTGAAGAGTACTCTGACGGACTAATGGGAAAAACTCGTTGCTCGAGAATTGTCTATCATAAATCTCACCTTCCTGTGCGCCCACCTTTGCCAGCGAGTCTGCCTTCTCATTGCCGTAGATTGAGCAGTGAGAAGGGACCCAAACAAAGGTAATCTTGAATGATCTTTCGACCAAAACACGCATCTGCTCTCTTATGTTTGAAAGAAAGTAAGATGCGTGCTTAACAGGTTTCATCGACCGGAGTGCCTCGATAGAACTAAGACTATCCGAGAAGATGAAATAATGGTCTACGGGCTGATTGGAAATTATCCCCAAAGCGAAGTTAATTGCTGCCAGCTCAGCAACATAAACCGAACACGGTTCCTGAAGTTTCCGGAAGGTGGTTGAAGTTACATTGAAAACACCGAAGCCAGTGGATCCGTTAATGCGAGAACCATCAGTGAAATATCTGTTGTTGCAATTGACATGTTCATATTTTTCGGAAAAAAGGGAGGGAATAAATGTTTTTCGAAGATGATCAGGTATTCATTGCATAGCATGTTTCATGGACAGATTGTATACAATTGAGGAACTGTCGTTGGTGAAGTGAACTCGAGGGGATTATAACACGGAAGACAAAGATCTGACAATATGTAGTTGAGATAAACTCTCAGGAATCTTGAACGACAAGTTAGTTCAAGCATATTATCGAAGTTATCTAGAACAAGTGTGTTACTTGTTCCACATTTGATGAGTATTCTAAGTGAGAGCTCCCAGTAACGGTGCTTTAAAGGAGTGACTCCAGCAAGCACCTCCAGGCTCATGTTATGCGCTGAATGCATGCAACCAAGGGCAATACGCAAACAACGATACTGAATTCGTTCCAATTTGATCAGGTGGCAATCAGCTGCTGAGAGGAAGCAGAAGGAGCCATACTCTAAAACAGAGAGAATAGTCGTTCTATAGAGTTTGATGAGGTCTTCCGGGTGAGCACCCCACCATGTTCGGAGATAGAACGTAAAAAATTGATCCTTTTCCGGCATTTTGTTTCAAATACTCAATGTTAATTTTCCATGTACATTTGGAATCAAACACGACCCCAAAGGTATTTAGAAGATAAAGATTGGTTGATGTCATCATTCAACAGCTTGAGTTTCAGTTGAGCAGGATACCGCTTCTTAGTAAACACAACCAATTGAGTTTTTTGCGGTGAAAACTCGATCCCTAAATGTCTGGCCCAAACAGTCAGATTATCTAAGGTACTTTGCAATGGTCCTTGCAAGACAGCTGCACATGGACCTCTTAGAGAGACCACGGCATCATCTGCAAGTTGTCTGAGCGTGCATTGTCCTTCCAAACAATTGTCAATATCTTTAACATAGAAATTATAAAGCAAGGGACTTAAACACGAACCTTGGGGAAGGCCCATGTAGCTATTTCTGGAAGATGTCAGAGTGCCGAGTGTGAAGTTCATTTGTTTTTCTGACAACAAATTGTACAAGAAATTATTCAAAATAACGGGTAATCCACTACTGTGCAGATTGTCTGACAGTACTTCTATGGAAACTGAATCAAAAGCGCCCTTAATGTCCAAGAATACTGAAGCCAATTGCTCCTTGTGCGCAAAGGCCAGTTGTATATCTGAAGAAAGCAACGCTAGACAATCGTTTGTTCACTTCCCTTTTCTAAATCCAAACTGAGTATTTGACAGTAATGCATTTTCTTCGACCCAATGGTCGACTCTTGAAAGGATCATTTTCTCCAATAATTTTCTCATGCATGATAGCATGGCAATCGGTCGGTATGAATTGTGATTAGACGCTGGTTTTCCAGGCTTTTGAATAGCTATTACTTTCACCTGTCGCCATTCAGGTGGCACAATGTTGTACTCCATGAAACAGTTGTACAGGTCAAGTAATCGTCTTTTTGCGATATCTGGGAGGTTTTTAAGAAGATTTAATTTGATGTTATCGCATCCCGGAGCAGAGTTATTCGATGAAAGAAGAGACATAGAAAGTTCCAGCATTGAGAATGGTCCACCCAAAGAACCGGGATCAGTGACTGATTCTCGAAATAGCGGTTCTGCTGGTACGGAATCTGGACAGACCTTTTTTGCGAAGTTGAATATCCATCGATTGGAGTATTCTTCACTCTCGTTGGTGGAAATGCGGTTCCGCATGTTGCGGGCCGTTTTCCAAAGTGTTGACATTGAGGTTTCTCGCGATAGTCCCTCGACAAAACGTCGCCAGTAGCTACGTTTTTTTGCCTTGAGAAGATTTTTGAGCTTTCTTTCAAGCCTCAAATACTCTTCAAAAAGCTCGGACCTTCCGTGTTTACGGAAGGCCTTGAAGGCATCAGATTTCTCAGAATACAACTTAGTACATTCATCATCCCATCCAGGAGTGGCTGGTCTTCTTATGACAGATGTACTTGGAACGCGTCGTTTCTGAGCTTCTAGTGCGCTTTTTTGAATCAACTCAGTAAGGAATCGATATTCATCCAAAGGTGGAAGAGTATCACTTGATTCAATACCAATTTTACCGCCGATGCAAATTTTGGCCAGTCAATGTTTTCGTGAGGTCGAAAGGAACATTAACTGGCTCAGATTGTTGATAGCTACTTTTAATTGTGGTAACTATCGGCATATGATCACTACCATGGGTATCTTGAATTACCTTCCACGTGCAATCTAATGATAGTGAATTTGAACATAAAGACAGATCAATACGGCTTTGTTGACCATTTGGTCCTATTCGAGTTACTTCACCAGTGTTCAAAATATTCAAATTGAAATCGTCACACAAATCATAGAAAATAGGCGCTCTATAATCGTCATACGTTTCGCCCCATCCAATACCATGTGCGTTCATATCACCCAATATCAATACTGGAGATGATAGGAGGGAGACTGCGCTCCAAAAATGTCGACGATTAATAGAGGCATTTGGAGCAATGTACACTGAAGCTATGCAAAGATCTTTATTCTTCACATTTACTTGGCATGCGACGATTTCTAAGCCGGGAACAGTCGGAATGGGAGTTCTGTAGAAGGAGTAGCATTTTTTGATCCCCAAAAGAACGCCACCATAATGATCATCCCGATCTTGGCGAATAATGTTAAAATCGTGGAAGTTGATTTCATCTTCAGAAGAAAGCCATGTTTCACAGAGTGCAAATATATCGCAATCGGAATTGCGAATCAAAAACTTGAACACGTCTAATTTATTTTTCAGACTGTGACAGTTCCACTGCAGCACAGTGGTTGTATCTTCGGTGTTGGCCGTATTATCCATCGAAAGATACAATTTCTGCAAGAAGGGGCCATGAAACAGTCAATTGCTTCAGATAACTTTCAACTGTTGGAATAAAGAGGTCAATGATTGGCCTCAATGAATTCGGAATATTGAACAAGTTCAAAAAACGGTCCACAAGGTCCTTAAAGGAGATCAATCCTCGCTTGGACGGAATACTTTTTCTAGAAGTGCGAATTTGTTTTTTTCTTTCGTTGATTCTCCTAGCCGGATGTTTCTTCGAAACATCGGATTTAGGCAATGGCGGGAATGTCTTACTGCAACTAGGATCAAAAGAAGCAGTAGGGACAGATTGCTTCGGGATTTTAAATAAACCCCCATTACCTTCAGATTTTGCCAAGCTTTTATGGATGATTTTTGTTCTCTTGCGGCGCGATCCCGGGGAAGACGGTTGCTTCCTCTTTTCGGGCACGTGTACCTCCGCAGGATCATCCATATCGGCTGCGTCAGAGTCCAATTCATCAATGGATATGGAATCATAATAATCACTCACACGAACGGTGGCTGAAATAGCAGTCGATGCAGTGGCTGTGGCGGATGTGTCTTGCGACTTAACCATTTCCGCATACGACTGCTTGGAGCGCTGTACCAACGAGCGCTTCACTTTTTGGGTGCGCTTTTTGTACACCGGGCATTCCTGCAAACCATGGGGAGGATTCAAACCACAATAAGCACATTTTGTTGCTTGTTGCTGGCAGAACTCCTCCGGATGTCTTTCTGAGCATTTGCCACAACGTGGTTTGTTGTCACAAAACTCGGCAGTGTGACCAAGTTGTTTGCAGTTGGTACAATTAAATACCCTTGGCACAAAAAGACGCACCGGAAACAACATATTTTCTATATCTACATACTTTGGAAGCATCGAACCGGCGAATGTCACCCGAAGCGAGCCCGACTTGGAATAAACCTTTTTGCCATCTACCGTGGCTGCTGAATGCAATTCCTTGCAGTCCAGAATATCCACGGTAGATTGCAGGGCGTTCTTTAGGCGACCTTTCCCTGCAAGCACATCCTTGCAAGTCAAGCTCGCTGCGTTGATTACGCCTTCTATCTCGACCTCCGCGAGGGCACACATAAACTAAATATTCAACATTGTACGCCCTGTCGCCAGCAATTTCATTCGCCACCTGGTATGTAGGTGCGGTGATGCGTAGTTTGTTCCTGTTGATTTGGCTGAATTCAAGCTTCGTAAAACGACGCGTCAAATCTCGTTTTATGCCCAGAAAATCTAGGCTCTTCACTTTCTGCCGAAAGTAAACAACCCAAGGCCCAGGCGAAGCCGCATGGTACAATCGTGTGCGCCCTGCATCTTTTGGAGGCCCATTGCCTTCCACAGTCTCTGTCTCCATTCTCACCCCGCAAGGTGGAAGGATAATTATGCTTATACTAACTTAAAACTAATAGCAAATTAGAAAAAAAAACTTCAAAAAAACTAATTCGATTAATTCTAAGCAGTCACACTCTGTATCAAACAGAAGGGAGAACAATAAAAAGTCCCGCCACTTATCCGCCCCTGCTGCTGTAGGTAGCAGCAGTAACAATAGCCTGCTTCACTGGCGTCGCCAGAAGCAGCTACTTCACTCGCCGACAGCGATCGCCTTGGATCCGTAGGTAGGCACCACACAATAGACTCGCACTACCGAACACAATCCGCGATGAGACACAGCACACACGTCTGGCTCGTTCGAACTATCGGCACGGAATGTAAAAAAAATCCTTTGTTTGCGCCACGCAAAACTTGGTATATTTTTACCTCTTTAGTATATTTGTATATATAAAACAATGGTTTTTCGTATTAAATATATACTTAAAACCTTATACTTATACTTAAAATAACACTTAAAACCTAAATATATACCCCACCGGTGTGGTGAAGAAATGAGAAGTAGAAAATAATAAATGAGAAGAGGGAATTGAGAAGTAATAAATGAGGAGTAAGTAGTTAGATGTTTCACTTCTCACTTAGAAATTTTCAATTCTCAATTCTCACTTCGCATTTCTTTATTTTCATAGTGAGAAAAGAATAGTGAGAAATGATGAGTGAGACGTGAGAAATAAGTCGTCTTATATTCCATTTCTCAAAACTCATTGCTTACTTTTCACTTCGCACTTCTTGCTTTCCACAATGCGAAGTGCGAAGTAAAAAGTAAGAAATTCTCACTTTTCATAGTGAGAAGTAAGACGTCTCATTTTTCACTTTCTTTTCTTAATGTTTACCTCTCAAGTATCATAAACCACTCCATACTTTTCACATTCACTATTGTTCGGACAAAGGACATTTTTGGCCATATGATCCATCCAGCAAACGACATTTACGGATGTATGATCCGTTCGTCCAAATGACATTTTTAAACCTGTTCGACAAAACCACCTTTTCGGCCGATTGACCCGCTTGGTAAAATGGCTTTATCCAGCCAAATAACTAGAATAAAAAATTCCTCCTAAAAAATTGAAGCTTACAAAAAATAGGAAATTGGCTATAAAGAAGTCAGGGTATGAGCAATAATTAAATATAAAACTTCCAAACACAAAATGGTCCACGAAAAAAAATACAAAATTTCCATAAATAAATCGATATTACCAATAGACAATTACAAAATTTTCAAAAATAAAAACTTTCCACGATAAATAAATATGAAATTTTCCATAATGAAATATAAAAAAAAAACAATAAATCTGACCTCTCCTTTGAAAACGTTTAAAGTTCAGGGAAAATTTGATTGCTTCTTTGTATTTTTTATGGAAATTTTCTTATTTTTTCATTGCACTTTATTGATTATTTTGTGGATTTTTTTTAGAATTTTTTGTAATTATTTATTGTTAATATTGATATATTTATGGAAATTCTGTTTTTTTTTTCGTGGACCATTTTGATTTCTACATGAAAAATTCTGCTTTAATAATAGCAATTTTTCCTTTGAAAATTTCTTATTTGTTTTTTGTTTTGTGTAAAATGTTCAATTGTTTATCGAAATTTATCATTATTTGTGGAAATTGTATACATATTTATTTATTATTGCTCATACGTATGGAAAATTCCTAATTCTTCATGAAAATTTTATTTTGCTGCCTAAGCCAAATAACCCTTTCAGCCAAACGACTTTTTCTACCAAATTACCTACCTATTCGGTCAAACGACATTTTTGGCCATATGATCTGTTTAACCAAACGACATTTTCGACCGCATGTCCCGTTTTGAAAATGATATTTTCGGTCAAATGGCTGTTTTAGCCGAAAACGACGTTGGGCTCAAATCGCCGTTTGCGGCTAAATAACCTATTCGGCCAAACCTTTTCGGTTCAGCTGTATATCGGTCTCAGCTAAATAATATTTTTGGACTATTAAAGTTTCTACCCAAGTTCCAATTCGGTCGAATTCTTCTAAAAAACTTTCAGCCTAACGTATGATTAGGCCAAGTGGCATTCGGCTCCATGGTTTTCGACCAAACAACCTTTCCCGCATCACAGGAATAGTTTCGGAAACGCCAGAAAAGTAGTTAGCATTTGCGTGACAGCTACATCGGATGACTTGGTGGAACAGTTTCAGAAATTTTGTGAAGTGAAATTCAGAGTGCTGAGGATTGTCAATCATCGAATGAGGATTGTGAACATCACTTTGCATAAACATGCAGTCGTACGTTTACCGAACAACGTGAACTTCGAGCGTATATTGGTAAATGATGTTCTTGTTGTCTAGAAGTTTTGGCTAATATATTCTTGGAACAAATTAAAGTCGCATCTCCACATCTCGATATTGAAGGGACCATCGAGACAAGCAGAGATCGGGGAATGGAAGAGATCAGGGTTTGAATATAAAGGAGAATGAGAAAATTTCTCATCTACACTCTCGATAGGTAGCATACCGTAAGAAACGTTTTTCGATAACTTTTACGATAATGATTCTGGGGAAGAGGGAGGGGTGGCTACAACCCATGATAATTTTTTTTAATAAGCCCCAATTGCGAGGGCACTGGTTCTGATGATGCATTCTAACTTGTTTTACACAGCTGTGCGTAAAAAAATATGGTCCCCAACATAAAATGAGTCAGAACAAAGCGTTTTATCAAAGCCCCTCGGTGGGGCCGCCTATCCGAATCATTTTTTTTGCAATTCCTGATCATAATATCTGGTTTAGAGTTCTTCTTTGAGTGATAAAACGGCCTACTTTTCCATACTAACGAAATGGGTGCTTTAATGAACATTATGCAACTCAAATGGGTTGCATAATATTCATTATAACACTCTTTTGGGTGCTATAATGAAAAACCAACATCAGAACAGTAGTTACATGACTACATTTTGCTGAATTAGCTTGGGTAAGTGCTCAAATAGTGTATTCTATGCACCCCGTAATAAATTAAATAGATTGGTGGACATGACATCAAACATTTCCAAAGGCAAGTACATCTATCGCTTCACGGCTCATCGAACTATGCAATGTGGCACGGTAACATGGAATCTGATTGTTCTCCGCAGCAACATATTTTATTGGGAAGAATGATCATGTGGAGTAAACTAGACTGTACAATTTTGGTACAGATTCATCAAATTAAAGTTCATTTTTCGTCATTGCAAAAAATAGCGTGTGCAACTCGTTGCAAAACTCGATTTTTTCTGCACTCGTAGTATTTATCCAACTCGGCAAGCCTCGTACGTACTACTCGTGCTGAAAAAATCATCTTTTTGCAACTTGTTGCACAAACTACTATTTTCAACTTGTAATACAAGTGCGATAGTTTTGTTTTCATGGCTTGTTATGATTCGAAAAGGTTTTTGTCTCTATTTTATCATTGTTCGTTATCTATTGAGAGCGATTTCTGAAAACCCTGGAAGAAATATTAATTTCAATTGCACAAACCGCCTTTATCACTTCTAGCAAATCCAGCAAATGTTTCGAATTTTCTCAGGAAATTGTTCTGAATGTTCAATTTTTTTTTACTATTTTCACGGGAATTTTATTCCAAACTCTCTCGGGAAATTCTTCCGAATTTCCATAGCAAATTTTCAGATTTTCCATGAAAATTTATTCCGATTTTCCACAGGAAATTCTTCCTGAATTCAGGAGAACTTTCCATTGGATTTCAGAAGAACTGCTTAGGTGAAGCAAGCAACTTTTTTGTGATTGTATAAAAATAAATTTTCAATACTTCGAGAGTAAAAAACGCTTCACATAACTGAACAGTTTTTTCACGAATTGTTCTTCTAGTGTTGATATTAAGCCCTTTTTCATTTTTAAAACATTGCTGAACTACGATTTTCAGCATGAATGAATAAATATTTGAACATCTGGATCTTTTGAACTTAATGAATATGTTTGTTGAATTACTTTGAATTAATTTATGAAAATAAGAGTGTTTTCACGTAGAGCTTCGTTCAAACTTCTCGCCTTTTTCATCACGTCTCCGATGAAAATTTATCACCCTTGACAAATGGCAATCAAGTCTCCCACTCCTACCACCTTTTCATTCATAAGTTCTCCCATCAAATCAAATGAGTCGATTCCAGTGAATCTTAAAGTTTGGTTCTAATTTCCATCAATTTACGAAGAATTTCTCCCTCCATTCTCCCCAGTACAAAAAGCGTGTACGAAACCTCAATCGTAGAAGAACTTACACAAAGCCGGTCTAGTGGAAGAAAAGCCGCTTTCATTTCTTTGACGACGACGACGACGACGATGAAGGCGCAGCCGGTCCCCTGAAATTAAGTTTGCCCCATTCCCTCCGTGGCGCAACCAAGTCGTCAAATTTTTCCTCCATTACTTTGAAGATTATTTTCGTACCATGGAATTTGAAGTGATTTGTGCGTGAATGGAGCCGCGCGCGACAGAAGAAATGAAAGAAAAGTTTCCAACCGAAGTTCCCCTATCGTCGACTGTCGAGCCTCGCTCGATGTCGACGTGCGTTATTTGTCCAAGCTATTCGTTCCGGAAAACGCATCAATACTGTGCCTGGCGTAGGGAAAGTCACGCCGCAAGATTTCTCGCAACATCAATCGACGGCCGGGCTGGCGCGTTTCGAATGGTAAATTCGTATAAAATTGAGTGTTTTCCCCCGTCGGTTGCCGTCCCTTTCTGTATTAAAGCGAGTCGGAGTCCTATTGACCAACTGTTAGAAAGAGTGAGCCGTTGAGGTTAATCCCAGATTGTCGATCCACACTCGTTGTAGCCTTCCTTCGTCCGACCTCCGCCGCTGGGGGAACGAAGGCAATAAATCATACATCGTCATCAATTAACTGGTACTTGGACTCGCGCTGGGTCGCTCGCTGCTGTTGCTCTCAGTCGCCGTAGGTTCGGTTTGTAAAACGCCAGTCGATGGCAAGACAGATGATTGCCTGCGCTGTTGAGTTGCACTGAAGTGGTAAGCTATGGCAACATTGAGTATAATGTCCCATCACCAGGAGGGGAATTTGATTAAGTTCAAGTGCCGAGAATGGACTGATGGAGTGGAAACAAGGGCCCGGAATTGAAGGACCCTTAAATCAGTTGCACGTTCACTGCACGAAAGGAGATTAATTAATTTTAATTGTGACGACAATTAGCAAGCTTATTCGGATAATCCATAAAATAGGGGATAATCCATGGGCTGAACAGTTTGATGGATATTTTTGATGAATTGGGTGCACGGAACTAGTTTGTTTGGCAATATTTATTGAACTTGTAAGTAATGTGGCTCCGAACGGTTTTATGCTGAAACAATCGGGGTAACAGCGGTTCAATTTAGCACAGTGTCATTTTGTTGAGAAATTTAAACAGAGTTATGCTTAGTCTTCTATAACGTTTTTCATGATCATGCAATATATTGGCTGATATTTTTCGAAGGTTTTTTTTTTATTTAAGATTTTTTTAAGGCAAATTTGTAAAGAAATTTGAGTAGCACATAAACATCATGGGCCCCTCTTTAGACTAGCCGTAAGATGCGAGGCTACATGCTGATAGAAGCTGGAGATTATTCACAGTTCCGTTCTATAAAATTTTTGAGTTGGAATTTGTCTCGGCTTTGCTGGGCATAAAATATCATCATATCAGGCTTATGATATATGAATGCAAACATTGTAGCTTCGTTTATAAGCCTCGCAATTAATAACTGTGAAATTTCTAAATATAATAAACACTAAGCTGCCAGGTGGCAATATTCCAGGTTTAATGCCAACAATGAGATAGATATTTAATTCATTCGACTAACGATATCATGTCTCATTAGTCCAAATTTCTATCTGAAATTTAGCAGCATTCAGGTATATGAACCGTATGGTAGTCGTAAGGGAATTCAAAATTCGTTGCTTTTGTAGTAAATGAATATTCCAACAATTTATACTAATCATAAATCATTTGAAAGGCCAACAACCTGAATCACGGTTTTGCCCAATACTAAACCAAAAAGCTTTCTCATCTTCAGAAATCGTTTTCTCACATCAACTAGGCACTTCCTTCCAGAAGCTCTATCCCTGCGGGGAAACGATCCCAAAAAAATAAGCCAAGCATCAATAAACGCTACCAAGCATGAAACAGAGTGCTGTGACGGTGATGAGTCGCCAGATTCTATTCTCCTCTCCAGAATGCGCGAACTCATCCGCTTCGGGCCAATCACCTGATATCCATACAAACCTACATTCGCTGAATGCTCGTCATCGCGAATGCCAATGCATAACAACCGAAGATTGTCTTTAGTGAGCTGCCATTTCCGGATTGGTATTCATTAATTCAATCAATCAATCCATCCATCGTCAGCATCGCGCAGCGTCATCAAACGGAACACGGTTCCGCGTGATTTCGTTTGTTTCGGGGGGCTTCATTCGCTGCACCGAAACTTATTGTCTTTCTGCCTCTGTGTGGCTAACTGACGACTGCCTGATCCGCTGAGATCGGGGCTTCGGTTGCGGTGGTTTGCAACCTGTTGCCGCCATCGAATCATTAAGATTTTTGGCTTTGAGGGCTTCCTCGTTGAGAGCTGTTTGTCGAATAATAATAATAAAATAGGATTGCCCTTAAATGTCTTAACGATTTTTCGAGCTGTTTTACTACGCCGTGCCGGCTTCTTGAGATCAAAGCTGTGGACTGGAAGATTTTTATCCTAAAGTGGCGTGGGTAATAACATTAATGCGGATGTTTTACGCGCGGCGAGAGAATTTTGTTTCGCTCCGTTTCCGGCTGATCTTGATGGTTTAACTGTAGAACCAGCTTTGTTTGGTTAAACGATGCGATTAAGCTGGATAACAACACTACCTTAAACATTCCGCTTCGGCATGGGAAATCAATCTTTTGCTCAGAGGAATAATTGTGGATGCGGAAGACAATCATTCGTGAGCAGGGAATCAATATTCGAGCAACGCCTAACAATATACTCTTTGTCGTCAACAGAGTTTGTAACTGACAAACGCACCTAGCGACAAACCTTTATCAGAACCCGAACACAATATGACAAGAATCATTTGCCTTGCATGCTCTGATATTTCCGAGAATACGATGCTAATATTGTAATCATTGTTGGATTCTCGAATATTTCCATAAAAGCAGAAACTATGATAGCATAAAACCGAAATTTGCTCTAGAAATAATGCAAAATAACGGAATGAAAAGTTTGTCTTCTTTTTTGTTGCTGACAAAAATTTTCGGATCTTTGTCATTATTATCTCCGACAAAAACAAAGCTTTGTCGTTGGTTCTCTTTTGTCGCTTGTTTCGCAAGCGCATTTCAGAAAAATTGATTCCCTGATCGTGAGGCATGAAGTGAATTCGATTGTTTCAATTTCCGTACATTTTTGGAGGATGTTTTTCAATATCAAATTGTGGAGACTACCAGAAATTATTACAAACCCATAGAATATTACACAATAATGATTCGCGGCATTCGTAAGCAACTAAATGCAATTTTTTTTTATTCCTTTATTTATTTGTTTAGGCACTCTGTGTTACTTAACCGCTACTGTGCCGAGATCTACTGTGGTATTCTGCTTTGCAGAATCCACACAGAATCTATTTTTAGATTTCCATTGTCATTATTGTTGTCGTTGCCAGTCCATCTCATCGTGAGTCCATTGTGTCCGTTTGTCCATGTCGTGTATCCAATGATCGTTGCATTGTTCGATTGCCATTTTATCCGGGAACGTTGGAGGAATGCCTCCGAGAAGAGCAAGTGTCAGTCGTCATCAGGAAGCCATGACGATAGGCGCGTCTCCCAAAACGCTACCGCATGGGCTGCGCATCCGACGACTGACGAGCGTTTGATGGAGGGGCTGGGAATCAAACCCATGACCATTCGCTTACAAAGCGAACGTGTAGCCAACTACGCTACGGGACCCCCATTACTAAATGCAATATTGGATCTTTATTACTTATTACTAGCAAAATCAGCAGCGATTGAAAAAAATCTTCTTTCAAATTTGATTTAAAACAAACATATTTCGTGTGTCTTGAACAATCCATTTGAACTGTATTCGTCAGCAAGAAATAAATGTAAAACCAGTGTGAAAAACTAAAGCAACTGTGTGAAAAACTGATCCAGCAAACGTCTGTATATTGTGACACAGAGTCAAGGGATGCCACATAATTCCAACAGTGGATCTATAGTTTTTATAGCACCGTGTCAATGTTACGAAATAAGTCCTTCGAGTTCTAGACATCAACAAATACTAAGAAGCCTTATCCTCTGCCACCAACCATGCGATCAGTAGCCAATTAGCTTTGGTCAGTCCATCAGCCCCCTCCAGTGCTCCCAGCCAAATCAGAAACTCCTGTGGAAGGCAGACCTCCACTTTAACCGCGCATACGGAAGAAAAGAGTTGCATTTCTTCCGTCGAGTCCTACGAAAACACGAAGAGTTCGTTCGATCAAAGTTAATTGCCTATTTCCGGGAATTACCGACCACCCGACTTGGACATTAATTTACAATGTTGTGAAAACTCATATGTGAATATGTACCCACGACCGACTGGTTTAATCACCAGTCTAGCGTACTGTATGGTCGTGGGTTCGAATCCCACCGAAGGGAAAGTGGTTTCCTCCAATACATTTTTCAAATCATTATCTTCCACATAATGTACATATTCACAGATGAAGAGTTCATTGGAAAAATATAAAAAAAGCAATAAAACTAAGTCTTTCTTAACTTTCCCCTTCTTTAGAAGAATTTATTGTTCATGGAGAAGTTAATTAGCTTTATTGCTTTCTACTATTGTTTCGAGGAAATTTTGTTTTGGCTTTTTTTATTGCTAAAATTTATTTATTTGTGGAAATTTTTTAATCTTTTCAATGGAACATTTTGATTTCTTAATGGAAAGTCTTCTTTTATAATGAAACTTTTGCTTTTAAAAGTGCTAATATTAGTTTGTCCGTTGAAAATTCTTTATTGTTTATGAAAATTTTGCATTATTGCTTATACCTTATTTCTTCATTGTCGATTTCCTATTTTTTACGGAAAATTTCTTGTTTTGCCTTTCTCGTATACAAAGTATACGTAAAGGCTATATGTTCGCTCCAAAAACGGACTTTTTATAAGGCCCGGAGACCCATAATGTTATATACCGATCGACTCAGCTCGACGAATTGAAGTGATGTCTGTGTGTATGTGTGTGTGCAAACTAATCTCACTCATTTTTCAGGCACTTATCCTTAACCGATTTCCTCGCAACAAGTTGCATTCGACTTCTGCGGAATTCTGTCCCATTATTTCGTATTGAATATTGGCCCAATCGGACTATGGGCTTCGGAGTTATGGCCAAAATATATTTTTTTACAAGAAAAAATCTCACTCATTTTTAGGCACTTATCCTTAACCGATTTGCTCGCAACAAATTACATTCGACGCAGAATCTTGTCCCATTGTTTTCTGTTAAAATTGGCCGTATCGGATGGGCTCAGAAGTTACGGCAAAAACACTTTTTTTTTTCATACCAAAAGTGCGTAGAAATTACTCACTCGAAAGAAACGAGAGTGGCACCATCACCGCAAGGTGGATTAATCTGTTTTTTTATTTAATTTCGATCAAATCTACGGAAAATACAGAATCGCCACCGTTGGCCTTCCCAAGGACTCCAAGCATTGGCCTTCCCAAAGTTACGGTTGATTTACCATCGATATCCGTTATTTCATCAGTCCGGAGCGGTTAATGTGCTTTTAGGTACTGAAGTGTTCTTCGACCTTTTCAGCGTTGATGGTCCTATTGGTTCGGATGACAATATTCCTTCTCTGCTTAAGCCTTACCCGAATAGAAAGTACAATAGAATTACATTAAAATATCATAAAATTACAATACATTTTATTGATGAACATTCAATTCTATTGTTCTTCTATTGTACCAATCAAATTGCCTTATTGTAGTTCCAATTAACGTACAATAAAATTTATTGACAGAAAAATGTTGACAATAGAATTACAATAAATTCTATTGTAATCGCAAAAATTTATTCGAGAAGAAAACGATTTTTTTATTGTTACGGTAACTAACAACCCCTATTTTCTATTGTAAAACTGCCATTTACAATAGGATTTATGGTGGAAAACAATATTCCTAATTGTTATTCTATTGTGAGCAACATTAGAGTTTATTGTAATTTCAATTAAATTTATCGTGTTGTTACAATAATTTCTATTGTAATTCTGTTGGACTTTTTTATTCGGGTAGCAATGTTGCTAAAACATTAGAGATTCATCGCAACATGGAGCGGTTGTGGACCTAAAAAAATGATGGAACAGTTGCCAATTCATCCCGGGAAGCCTATTGTGAGAAGCTCTTTACCGAAACTAAAGTTCACAGAACTCTAGCAGGCACAAGAGGAGTCTCTGCGAAAGACGTCATACCAGTGGCAACAGTCGATCAAGATGTCTATTATAGAGTGTCCTCGCCGACAAATTTCATTTTGCTTGATTCCCGAGTTCAACCAATATCCAGGCTTGGTTCAGCCTCTGCTCCGTATCTGATCGAACAGGAAGTTAGCAATTAACAAAATTGGATGATTTTTTCTCCGACGCTAGATCTGTCACTGAAGCAGTTGACAGAAATTATAGATGCCATTCTTAGCTCGGCGTGAATGCAATAACGAAATTTGGTAAGCGACGCTCCATGTGCACCTTAAGGGAGTTCCGAACAATAATCGTGCTAACACAGCTTCCGTAACAATGGTTTGGTTGAGTCAGTAATTGTACGTGCTAACATTTTTAGGCAGGTATTGTGGGACTTGAACGATGAACCCGATAATCAGTACGATTGGGAGATGAAAAAAAGTTGGTCGACTATTACACCAAACATTCTCGACTAAACACACTTCGCATTGATCGTGATCCCGGAGGCAACATCCACCGAACTCCATTTCTACTACTGTGCGTCAATCGCTGCGTATGGCTCGTGTGCCACATCCGATTATCCTATTCCTGTGGTGAAGTTAAAGTCGTATCCTTAACGTCTCGCTCATTGGCGTAAATAAGGGGGAATAGAAAAAAAATAGCCTCTCCCCTAAGATTTTAAAAGGTAAATGGCAGTGATTTCATTTTTTCAGCATATAGGATTTTGAATTAGGGTAACGGCTGTATTTTGGACCGGGCTCTTATTTTGGACCACCTAGCTGAATTTTGTATTTATATCACACAAAACTAAATAAAACGTGCAATATTTAAATTTTATTGCACAAAGAAACTATCCATAAGGTATTCCCTACATTTGTTTCTTATAAAATATTGCAATTATCAAGAATATTTTCACGTATTTACCCATGCCGGCTGGATTAGACCAAAAATAAGATGACATTGTAAAATTGAAGTCAACTTTCAAAAGCTGTAAGTTTATTTGTACATAGATTTAAACCACGTGAATGATGTTGTTGACTCATTAAAACCTAATTGAAGCAGTTTCATATCTCGAACGAAACATTGTAAGTTTAAAAACAGTATTCTGAGGCATGTCCAAAATAGGTTCATTTTTTATTGAACCGAACATATTTTCGACATATCTTCTTTTTAAGTTCTAGATCTCTTAAACTTTTGTTTTTAGCAACCATTTGTTTCTCTATTATCAAACCATTCATAAATTACTGTTCATACCGCATTTATAAATTACCGTTTATTGATGTAAGCCCTAGAAAAATGTCTATTAACCCAACATGTAACTGCTTTTATTATTTCCGTACGAAAATACTGCCTATGATCGCATATCAGTCCCACCTTTGCTGTAAATCCTATCCATATTTGTCCCATAATATGCGATTGTGAGCAGAATAGTTGAGAAATCTCTACGACAAGAACCAATCTTTGCTATAGCTCTCCGTCCGTGCTGTTTGCCAATGCAACAGAGCTCCGCGTTCTACGATTATGTTTCGTTTTGAAAAAGAATATGCAATGAGCAAGGAAGATCCAGGCAACCCACTACTATCAATGGCGCAAATGGAACAGATCTAACAAACTACATAAAACATATGCAGGGTATGTATGCAGGTGTATACATCACGACAATGGGCCACAAGTTTGTTTTGCTTTGATGATGCTGTACCGAGTGGTACTGACATTGAAATTAGTTTCAATACCCTAAGCTTGTAGATATTGTTCTAAGCTTTGAATGCCTATAAAAATGTATTGCTTCACAAGGACTTTCAGGATGAAAACGCCGAAAATGCTGGAGATCGCTAATTTAATCCAATAGTAACATAACTTTGCAAGCAATACAAAATTGTTCGAGTGGTCCAAAATATGTTCAACAGGTGGTCCAAAATAAAAACAGGTGGTCCAAAATTAAATCTTACATATCTTCAGAATTTATGGTAGTTTGGTTCTTTCAGTGGGATTTACAACATTTTTACCTACAAATCCTACTTAGCATTCACAACTTTTTAGTTGCATAGGGAATTGATCAAGTATTATTACAAAATCTAACTTTTTTTCGACAAAATTGTTCGGCCATCTCCTAAAGTGGTCCAAAATACCTCCCTTACCCTACTAACAAATTTTGAAGATAAAATATTTACTTCCCATATGCATTCTGTCACAAAGAAATGAAAGAAATGGAAGACAAATGAGGTTGTTCCTTATTCTGAGATATTTTTAACTGACCGAATGTTTCATTATTTTTTTTTCATTGGGGATAAGATGAAATTCCTATGAAATGGATTTTAGAAAATAGAAATTAGTGGATTTTATTACAAAACATTTATTTTGAAAGACTGTGATGAAAATCTCAAACTTTGAAGGGACTTGAAGTAAAGATGCCACTTCTATCAGATGCCTGTCTGTTTTCCATAAAACACAAATCCAGTATTGTTTGGCACTAAGTAGATTACAATAACGTGGATTTAAGTATAGGAAATCCATAAGATGTTTTTTTTTCCAAAAATCCATTCAAAAGTATGGTATAGGGTTTTCCGGATTCTATGGCGAAGTTTTTTCACAGAAGTTAATTCAAAAGTTCTGTCCTATGCATTGCTTATCCGGTTGATAACTATTGATCTCTGTTCTACCACAGATAACAGACGTTGAAGCTGTAATCACTTTGTTGTGATAACTTTTTAATGTTAATTTTGAAATATCTTGGAATGTCACCGTGCAAACGTCATAAAAATGCCCCTGCGCTTGTCGTTTTGCATGCAAGAGTATACCAGCGCCATCGTATTGTTAGAATGAGATAGTGAGTTGCAATGTCGACGTTAATGGCGTTAAGGTTCAGTTTGATTGTTAACTCATGTTTTGCAAGATATTTTTTTTTAATTGGAAAAAAAGGAAAAAGGAAAAAAAGATATTTTGTTCTAGCCTCCATGACCGTTCTTTGTGCTATTACTCTACAAGACAAGACTTCTTTGAATCCAGTGGCGATTCCTCAACCTCAAACTATCTGTTTAACGACCTCATATTAGCTAAATTTTTGCTCAAAGATGCATGATAAAAGTAGATTTTGTTTAGTTTTATCGACTGTGATCATTTTATTTTTAATTCGGACTGAAAAAATTTCTAGGTTTTCCATTCTTGTGTGGTACAACATGCAAAAAGTGAGAGAACAAGCCGCCACTGTTTAAAACCGGTATGAAACTCAAATGTTCGAGTGCAAGAACTTTCTCCATTCATGTTTCACATGTCTATTGGCGAATTTATGAGGAATTTTGAGGAGAACTAAATTTTCTCCGCATTTTAAACGGAGTACAAATGCTGCAAATGAGGCTTATAATGTTTTACGTGACTTTCGGGAAACACGTTTGCATGCAAAACTTACAGGTGACATTCAAGACCCGAACATCTCTGAAGCAGATCATAATAATGCTGACGACGATGTGCAATGAACGTTCTTTTATTAGAGCACGACCTCACCCCAACTAACGAATGCCGGGTTTTGACCCATTGAAAAATCGCCAAAACTGCAAGGTAGGAATCCCTCGACTAGAGCTCAGTTGTCTGCCAAACTCAACGTCAAAGTTGTTGCTACGTTACGGATAACAATAAATTCGTACTTCTGGGTAGATTCAACTGCTGTTTTGAGCTAACTGAAGGCTTACCATCTACTTGATTCCCGTTCGTTATAAAAAAGAAAAAAAGAGGAAGGGCCATTTGGCCGAAAGCTGTTCGGCTCTAATGACGAATTCGGTGGAATGAAAGTTTCGAGAAGAGCTTGGTGGTCTGGTAACAACCGTTTCTGTCTTATATGCAGGAGGTCGTTAGTTCAGTGCCAGTTCTCGGTCTTTAGTAACATTGCCCTCCTTTCTCCACTGACTGTGAGGATTACATTTGCGAGCTCTACTACTGTCTATATTTATGAGCTGCTGAAACGTGTACTTCGAGAATAGAGGAGAATCCCAACCTGGATTCACTTGCACGTAGTGTAATTTACCCTTGATTTGACCAATTCGGCCGAAAAAAAACTACGGCCATATAAACTTTTTTACCGAATGATTTTTGGGCAAACGGGTTTCGGCCTAAGGGACGGCTTCTTCCCATGAGAAATCGCGTATCGAAAACACATAAATAACACAAACACGGACACAGAACCTGTGAGTGGAATCATGTGGCAGGTTGTTAAAAACCCAAGGACTTCATCTCAAGAGGCATTAGGTACTGCCATGATTTTTTTTTTGTAATTTGGAAAATAGGCACGTACCTCCGTGGCTTCATAGCGAAGATCTGCATTCATGGTCAATTATTTTAGAAGAAGGCATCGATCCAGAAGAAGAAGAAGCCATCAGAACAGCGTCTACATCCAACTTTCGCCCCAAATTTACGTGAAGCACATGCTTCGTATAATTGCATACTAATTGCATAATTGATTCCACGGTTGTATAAAATTCCATAGAGATTGACCTTCCAGTACGAGTTACGCATGAGTTCTGGGGACTAATCCACCTTAAGTCTCGTTACCGAGGAGAATCGCCTCAAAAAGCTTACGTCGCTTTATTCGTGTGCTTCATCACGGAGGCTGTCCATTTGGAGCTCGTCGTTAACAAGCCTTGCAGCATCTTCTTGTTTCTCGCCGAGGTGTGTGTGTGCTAGTATACCACTAATGGAACTCGCTGGCACTTCAATTCACCAATGGCGTCACACTTCGGTAGTTTAAGGGAAGCGACAATTAGTTTGGCACAGAAACCCTTCTAAGCGATCACATGGTGCCATTTATTATATAATATGGAGATACTATTCGTCCAAATGAATCACATCCTCCTCACATCCTCTGACGAAACTCAAGACATCAACTTCAATTCAGACCAATCGACTTTATGAAGATGGGCCGTTTCCTGAAAGGAATTCGGCCGAAAGCCATTTGGTTGAAGACCACTAGTCCGATAGTTGCTAAGCAAACAAATCATTAAGCCCAAAGTTATTTGGCCGAAAATGCCGTTTGACCGAATAGGCTGTTTGGTATGGCCGTCTGGCAAAAAGGGCCATTTGGCTGAAAATGTTGTTCGATTGAACATTCTAGGTAACACTTTTAGTTTTATAACGTTCCTGAAAACGATTATTTGCTATATACACGACTTCTACTGGGGATATTTGGTCGAAAAGGTCATTCGGGCGAACAGAGATCGTACGGTCGAAAATGCTGTTTGACCGAGCAGATTCATATGACTGAAAATGTCGTTTGGCCGGATGGATCGTACGACCATACATTTGATGTGGTCGAACAATAGTGACTGTGAAAAATGTGAAGCGATTAAGTGCGATGAACCTTCGCTTTTAAACCTTATTTTTCATTTCTCACTTCTCACTATGAAGAAAAAGAAATGTGAAGTTGAAAGTAAAGAATTAGGAGTGAGAAGTGAGACGTCTCACTTCTCACTCATTTTTTATTTCGCACTGTTTAAGAAATGAGAAATTAGGAGTGAGAAGTGAGACGTCTCACTTCTAACTGTCCACTCCTCATTTCAAGTGCGAAATTTAAAGCGAGAAATAATCGGTGAGAAGTAAGAAGTGAGGCGTCTTACTACTCACTCCTCACTGCTTGATTTTCATTTCTTACGTTTCATTTCTTCTCACTTCTCATCAATAATCACTCCACGCTTTTCACATTGTTTGGCAAAACAACATTTTCGGTCATAAGATCCGTTCGGCCAAATGATCTCACTCACTCACTAATGTACCCCGAGCACCCGTAAGGATTCATAGGGCTAACGTGAAAGATCTCAATCCTGGGCGGCTGCTCGCCATAGCCTTAAATTGGGCCCAGAGCTCTGTCAACATCGTTTATTTCTTTGTTGAGGCTGGGTCACCAAGAGCCCTGGGTCTGCCTCTGCTGCGATGTCCTGCCGGATTACAGTTCGGTGCTTGCTTGCAGATTTCGTCTCCGCGCTTTTGTAATGTGTGGCCGACCCATCTCCACTTACGCTCCCGAATTTCTGTTGATATCGGCTTCTGATGCCATCGTCGATGGAGCTCTGTATTCGAGGTCCAGTTGTGAGGCTCAAATTATAAAACCTAGACATAAGTTTATAAATACTTGCAGTTTCTGCGTAATCTCTGTTGATACACACCACTGGTTTGACTGGCGATGGCAATTTTACCTTAGAGTTGAATATTCGAAATTAAGTGCGTTGACTAATCTGATTGGATATATTTAATTTTTTTATAAAAGATTTAAGATGACATGCCTCAGAACCTAAACACACCCCCTGGTGCGGTGCAACTAATGGTCAAGCAGATTATGACTTGATGCAGTGAAATACTTATTTAGTGCAAATCTCGTAGTCGTTAATTTCGATCACCAAGGAACGTAGATAGCTGAGTAGTAACGTGTTAGGCTCTTACTCAGTGTTCGATTCTCGTGCTGGTCCTAATTTTTTCAAAGACACTGGTGACGTAAAGTAAAAGCATGACCTAATTTTACGTCAAAAACACGTTCGAATATGTCAGTGTTACAGAACCTGAAATTACATTATTTTTCTAGGTGAGTGGGGTCAGCTTTGAGCATCTCTGCTGAGCTGCGATCGACCCCTTGTTGGACTTCATGCTTCGGATGGCTGCTTCAATCCTGCAAGGATGGAGCTTTGGAGTTGACGCTGGTAATGCATCGTACTTTTGGTCGCTCTTGCCGAGAAGTTGATGGTTGGTCGGACGTCGAAACTTGAAAAAGTTATTCTAAGTGCTCGACCCAACGATTCCCAGGCAGAAGCCATGAACAGAATAACAAAACATTATATGGACTTGATTGATATAAGAGATAAAATAACAGGCAACAATATCTAAAATTTGCACTGTAATATCATTTTAATATTAAGATATGCTATATAAAAGAACAACTAATGGCACATGATATTGATCACTTCTTACAAATAGCATAACTTGATCTCTTCATGATATTTTAGTGCAAAATTTTGATATTGTCGTCTGATCTTTTATCTCTTATATCAATCATGTCCATATCTCATTGTGCTACCTAATTAACATTTGCTCGGGGTTCAGCCAAACCGCACCAAGCGGCTTTTCGACTGACTTGTGATATTTTGTTCGTAAAAGGACAACGGAAATAGTTTCATATCAATTGAAACGTACATTGGCAGTAGGATATCTTTAGTAATGGGGTTGAGGGATATTACGATTTACGATCAATTAAATCTGCCAAACGAAAGATTGAGCAGAACAAACGGTAAATTTTCGTTGGCGCTTGGTGCGTTTTGACTGAAACCCGACCATTTGATATTATTGAGCTATTTTCGTCTACTCGGGTTCAGCTGGTGAGTTGGGTTGGTGAGTAACTGACCTGTCCCGTCTTTCCTCCTGACGCTTCATCCAAGCATTGCGTACCGGACCTCGCCAAATAGAAGGGGATCCGAACATCATGAAGGCAATTCTTCTTCTTCTTCTTATTGGCATTACATCCCCACACTGGGACAGAGCAGCCTCGCAGCTTAATGTTCGTAAAGCACTTCCACAGTTATTAACTGCGAGGTTTCTAAGCGAAGTTACCATTTTTGCATTTGTATATCATGAGGCTAACACGATGATACTTCTATGCCCAGGGAAGTCGAGACAATTTCCAATCCAAAAATTGTCTAGACCGGCATCGGGAATCGAACCCAGCCACCCTCAGCATGGTCTTGCTTTGTAGCCGCGCGTCTTACCGCACGGCTAAGGAGAGAGAGAAGGCAATTAATTGCATATTATTCGGCAACTCGGCCGTACGAAACCCATTTTTTTGTTAAATATCTTGACTGTGTATATGCACAGGACAAATGGACAAATTTATATGAAATTTGCGAAAAAGAATCCACGTGTCTTGGAGGGACTCGAACCCTCAACCTCATACTCTCTAGATAGGCGTGATAACCCCTACACAACAAGACCACTTAAAAGTCATTTTGGTCAAACGTACAATTCGATCAAATGATATTCGGCTATAGATGATTACTGGCCTGTCATGTTATTCGGCCGAGTGGTATTCGACCAAATGGCTTCCGGCCCTTCCTCTCTAAAGCGGATCATCGTGTGACAGAGGTCTATTAAAAATCAAAGCCCTTAGTTCGAAGGGTGCAGGTGAGGGCCTTTTAAACAAGCCTTACATTTAGAGACCGGATACCAGATCACATTGTAGTTCCATGTTTTCTGCTATTTCAACGTCAACGGTGTTCTGCTACGCTTCATCTACCACTATTAACGGTTCAAATCATTATTGGACAGTTATCAACAAATGTGGATATAAGGCTCTTGTTTCGGAGGGTGTAGGGACCTGTTCATATCACTCTATTTAGTTGGAAAGGGCCCTCTTATGCATAAGCCAGTATGCTGTAAAGCAGGGTTGGCATTGGAATCAGCGTGAACTTCTGCGAGAAACTTTCTACTAGATGCAATTTTGTTCCACAGCTTGGACAAAAATTTATCCAGCTTCATTGCTTTCAGATGTAGTTTTTTTTGTTTCATATGTTAACAGATTCAGAAAAAATCGTTGGTCTCTATTTTGAAGCGACACATTGAACCAATAGAAAACTCCAAATGTTACTTGGGATACTGCAGAATACTTGTTTCCATTTTTCAATAAATAGTCTTATTCGCCATGATGTCATTCCTTTAAGACCTTGTGTATAGTAACGAAGTCCAATCCTCAATAGCACAGCTGTTATTGTAACAATGTTTCAAGGCAATTTGTTCGACTTATTTGCGTGCTGAAGATGTACCTTTATTAAATATGCGCTTCGTCTGTACTTCCACCGACAGAAAATGAGACCAAGTAAAATCGAATTGAACCACTTTGGTCGGGCAGCCGTGAGTGCAGATTGAGGTCAGTTCCAAGTTACCGCCACCAACTCCACACAATGGCCACCCCTCGATCATCGTCGTCGTCGTCATCATCATCAGCATAGTCCATTTGCCAACCAAGTCACAGTCAGTCCCATACTCTGCTGCAGTGATTTGGATTCCGATGGCGACTTGTGGGGCAACGAGTGGACGCGATTCAAATACCAATAATGGTGTTGTTTGCTTTCAAACGCTTTCTGGTTCGGCTCTGATGCTGATGGGTGTGCGTACGGCGACCGGCAGTGCACTACTCTCGGTTATTGGTCCGACCGACCAAGTCCCAGTCACAAACCAATGTACACTTGGAGAATCTTTCTGTTCGATGGTAGTGAATCGTTTTGGCGGTCTCTCCGCCGTCATCGATTGGATTTTCATTTCAGTGTAATTGCAATTATTGGCATGGTGCGATTCTGTGGTGCTTGTTGTATAACACTTGCCATTGATTTCGTTCATTTGGCGTTTGTTTTTGGGGTGTTTGGCTTTAAATTTGACCTGAAAACGATTTGTGCAATTATGGTTGACTGTGATTTGAAAATTACCGCAAATGTATCTAAATATAGAAAGTGACATTAGGTTTTGACGGAGAGACATTATAAAGTTAGGCAGTTTACAATATATCAGCATTCGAGTAATACAAAACTGAAGTTTCGAAACGTCGTCCTCCCTAACCTTGGCTTCTGCTTGTTTTCTCACAAACTATAGAAGAAGACGACCAAAATTGCCATTAGGCACGCTTCAGCAGCCCAATATAATTTCTATCATTTCAATTGCGTGAACATTCCATCAACCGTAATGACTTGCCATTCTCCGGAAATCTACTCGGCAATTTGAAGTACATTCCTGACATCAGCACATACTGAACCGCACCGTCATTAAATCAAAAAGTTCACTTTATTATCATCCTTGCCTCGATTTCGGAGCAGCATCTCTCGCATCCAACCCTCGGCAAGAACCCGAACATCAAATCAACAGCAGATTTCATTTACGTCTTAATTTAGATTCCTTTTGCTCCCCGGAGGGCACTGGCTTGAAGATTCCCGACTGAAGGGGAACATCAATGTGCTTCGAGAGTCCTTTGAACACGTGCCAGTTTTTCAGATAGGAAGACTCATGAGATTTTCGAAGTTTTTCGAAATGCTCCGACGGAGAAAAAAAACACCACCAGTACCTAATCCTCATCGTTGGAAAATATGAAAGGCACGATAAAAACCAAACAGCAGATACGAGCCGAAAGCGACGCGGCGAGCACTCCCTTGCTTTATAGTCAAATATTTGCTTTAGTGCTGCGCGATATCGACGAAAAGACCCGGAACGAAAGGGAACTGCTGCGTGGGAGGAATACGCCGCACGTTGCTGCTAGCCCGGCTGGGAAAACTCATCTTCGTCGACGCTTATCTTTATCGCCCCGTTGCGGTTCGCTTTCTCGGTAATAAAGCCCCGATGGCACCCTCTCTCGTATATATTGGGTTTTTGGTTTCATTTCATTTCATTTTTTTTTCCTATCGAAGAGGGAATCAACCGAGCGAGAGGAAGGCACTGCCACTGCCGCTGTTCGATTGCCAACCGGCGTCCAAGATCCGAGGGAAATAAGCTGCGGAAGACACTGGCTGGCTGATCGGATGATTAAACTGACGACGCTGCAGTGTTGCGACTGCGAGGAACCAAGCAGACTCATAAATGAATCAACGAGAGTGAAAACGCAGGCGGAAACATAAAAAAAATCATCTTCACATGGCTGCATGGTGTCGGGGGTGGCAGTTGCGGGGTGTGGGAGATTTTCGGTTTTTGGTTTCTGGTGTTTATGTTCGGCGGGGATTTGATTCCCTTTTTTGCAGTCCCCAGCGGAGGTATCAGTTCGTGGCTAATGATGACGGTTGTGGTTTGAACGAGGCGCTTGAGATGGCCAGAAGTATACTTGACTAGCAATCGATAACTTGATTCTGCGGTAGACACTGAGATATATTTTTTCGAGTGAGATGGCAAATAATTAAAGTGAGGTTTCAAGGAACATATATTTCAATATTTAGTCAATTTAAAGAGATTCTGACACAGTAATAGGCATTTTGAAATGGATCACGATAGAATATTTACAGCTGCGTGGTAGGAGTCAAATTCTGAAATTTCCAGAATTCCTTCCTGGAGGAACTTCCGGAGGAGATCTTGGAGGAACTTTCGGAGGAATTCCTGGAGGCACTTCCGGCGGAATTCCAGGAGCAGCTTTTCGGAAGCTACTTCGAGAATTCATCCGGACGTTCCTCCTAGAATTCCTCCGGAAGTTCCTTTGGCAATTCCTCTGAAAGTTCCTCCAGGAATTCCTCCGGAAGTTCGTCCAGGAATTCCTCCGGAAGTTCGTCCAGGAATTCCTCCGGAAGTTCGTCCAGGAATTCCTCCGGAAGTTCGTCCAGGAATTCCTCCGGAAGTTCGTCCAGGAATTCCTACAAAAGCTCGTCAAGGAATTCCTCCAAAAGTTCCTCCAGGAATTCCTCCAAAAGTTCCTCCAGGAATTCCTCCGGAAGTTCGTCCAGGAATTCCTCCGGAAGTTCGTCCAGGAATTCCTCCGGAAGTTCGTCCAGGAATTCCTCCGGAAGTTCGTCCAGGAATTCCTTCGGAAGTTCGTCCAGGAATTCCTCCGGAAGTTCGTCCAGGAGTTCCTCCGAAAGCTCGTCCAGGAATTCCTCCGAAAGTTCCTCCAGGAATTCTTCCGGAAGTTCCTCCAGGAATTCCTCCGGAAGTTCCTCCAGGAATTCCTCCGGAAGTTCCTCCAGGAATTCCTCCGGAAGTTCCTCCAGGAATTCCTCCGGAAGTTCCTCCAGGAATTCCTCCGGAAGTTCCTCCAGGAATTCCTCCGGAAGTTCCTCCAGGAATTCCTCCGGAAGTTCCTCCAGGAATTCCTCCGGAAGTTCCTCCAGGAATTCCTCCGGAAGTTCCTCCAGGAATTCCTCCGGAAGTTCCTCCAGGAATTCCTCCGGAAGTTCCTCCAGGAATTCCTCCGGAAGTTCCTCCAGGAATTCCTCCGGAAGTTCCTCCAGGAATTCCTCCGGAAGTTCCTCCAGGAATTCCTCCGGAAGTTCCTCCAGGAATTCCTCCGGAAGTTCCTCCAGGAATTCCTCCGGAAGTTCCTCCAGGAATTCCTCCGGAAATTCCTCCAGGAATTCCTCCGGAAGTTCCTCCAGGAATTCCTCCGGAAGTTCCTCCAGGAATTCCTCCGGAAGTTCCTCCAGGAATTCCTCCGGAAGTTCCTCCAGGAATTCCTCCGGAAGTTCCTCCGGAAGTTCCTCCAGGAATTCCTCCGGAAGTTCCTCCAGGAATTCCTCCGGAAGTTCATCCAGGAATTCCTCCGGAAGTTCCTCCCGGATTCCTCCGGAAGTTCCTCCAGGAATTCCTCCGGAAATTCCTCCAGGAATTTCTCCGGAAGTTCCTCCAGGAATTCCTCCGGAAGTTCCTCCAGGAATTCCTCCGGAAGTTCCTCCAGGAATTCCTCCGGAAGTTCCTCCAGGAATTCCTCCGGAAGTTCCTCCAGGAATTCCTCCGGAAGTTCCTCCAGGAATTCCTCCGGAAGTTCCTCCAGGAATTCCTCCGGAAGTTCCTCCAGGAATTCCTCCGGAAGTTCCTCCAGGAATTCCTCCGGAAGTTCCTCCAGGAATTCCTCCGGAAGTTCCTCCAGGAATTCCTCCGGAAGTTCCTCCAGGAATTCCTCCGGAAGTTCCTCCAGGAATTCCTCCGGAAGTTCCTCCAGGAATTCCTCCGGAAGTTCCTCCAGGAATTCCTCCGGAAGTTCCTCCAGGAATTCCTCCGGAAGTTCCTCCAGGAATTCCTCCGGAAGTTCCTCCAGGAATTCCTCCGGAAGTTCCTCCAGGAATTCCTCCAGAAGTTCCTCCAGGAATTCCTCCGGAAGTTCCTCCAGGAATTCCTCCGGAAGTTCCTCCAGGAATTCCTCCGGAAGTTCCTCCAGGAATTCCTCCGGAAGTTCCTCCAGGAGTTCCTCCGGAAGTTCCTCCAGGAATTCCTCCAGGAATTCCTCCGGAAGTTCATCCAGGGATTCCTCCTGAAGTTCCTCCAGGAATTCCTACAAAAGTTCGTCCAGAAATTCCTCCAAAAGTTCCTCCAGGAATTCCTCCGGCAGTTCGTCCAGGAATTCCTCCGGAAGTTCGTCCAGGAATTCCTACAAAAGTTCGTCCAGAAATTCCTCCAAAAGTTCCTCCAGGAATTCCTCCGGCAGTTCGTCCAGGAATTCCTCCGGAAGTTCGTCCAGGAATTCCTCCGGAAGTTCCTCCAGGAATTCCTCCGAAAGGTCGTCCAGGAATTCCTCCGAAAGTTCCTCCAGGAATTCCTCCGGAAGTTCCTCCAAGAATTCCTCCGGAAGTTCATCCAGGAATTCCTCCGGGAGTTCCTCCAGCAATTCCTCCGAAAGTTTATCCCGGATTTCCTCCGAAAGTTCATCCCGGATTTCCTTCGTAAGTTCCTCCCGGATTCCTCCGGAAGTTCCTCCAGGAATTCCTCCGGAAGTTCCTCCAGGAATTCCTCCGGAAGTTCCTCCAGGAATTCCTCCGGAAGTTCCTCCAGGAATTCCTCCGGAAGTTCCTCCAGGAATTCCTCCGGAAGTTCCTCCAGGAATTCCTCCGGAAGTTCCTCCAGGAATTCCTCCGGAAGTTCCTCCAGGAATTCCTCCGGAAGTTCCTCCAGGAATTCCTCGGAAGTTCCTCCAGGAATTCCTCCGGAAGTTCCTCCAGGAATTCCTCCGGAAGTTCCTCCAGGAATTCCTCCGGAAGTTCCTCCAGGAATTCCTCCGGAAGTTCCTCCAGGAATTCCTCCGGAAGTTCCTCCAGGAATTCCTCCGGAAGTTCCTACAGGAATTCCTTCGGAAGTTCCTACAGGAATTCCTCCGGAAGTTCCTACAGGAATTCCTCCGGAAGTTCCTACAGGAATTCCTCCGGAAGTTCCTCCAGGAATTCCTCCGGAAGTTCCTCCAGGAATTCCTCCGGAAGTTCCTCCAGGAATTCCTCCGGAAGTTCCTCCAGGAATTCCTCCGGAAGTTCCTCCAGGAATTCCTCCGGAAGTTCCTCCAGGAATTCCTCCAGGAATTCCTCCGGAAGTTCCTCCAAGAATTCCTCCGGAAGTTCCTCCAGGAATTCCTCCGGAAGTTCCTCCAGGAATTCCTCCGGAAGTTCCTCCAGGAATTCCTCCGGAAGTTCCTCCAGGAATTCCTCCGGAAGTTCCTCCAGGAATTCCTCCGGAAGTTCCTCCAGGAATTCCTCCGGAAGTTCCTCCAGGAATTCCTCCGGAAGTTCCTCCAGGAATTCCTCCGGAAGTTCCTCCAGGAATTCCTCCGGAAGTTCCTCCAGGAATTCCTCCGGAAGTTCCTCCAGGAATTCCTCCGGAAGTTCCTCCAGGAATTCCTCCGGAAGTTCCTCCAGGAATTCCTCCGGAAGTTCCTCCAGGAATTCCTCCGGAAGTTCCTCCAGGAATTCCTCCGGAAGTTCCTCCAGGAATTCCTCCGGAAGTTCCTCCAGGAATTCCTCCGGAAGTTCCTCCAGGAATTCCTCCGGAAGTTCCTCCAGGAATTCCTCCGGAAGTTCCTCCAGGAATTCCTCCGGAAGTTCCTCCAGGAATTCCTCCGGAAGTTCCTCCAGGAATTCCTCCGGAAGTTCCTCCAGGAATTCCTCCGGAAGTTCCTCCAGGAATTCCTCCGGAAGTTCCTCCAGGAATTCCTCCAGGAATTCCTCCGGAAGTTCCTCCAGGAATTCCTCCGGAAGTTCCTCCAGGAATTCCTCCGGAAGTTCCTTCAGGAATTCCTCCGGAAGTTCCTTCAGGAATTCCTCCGGAAGTTCCTTCAGGAATTCCTCCGGAAGTTCCTTCAGGAATTCCTCCGGAAGTTCCTTCAGGAATTCCTCCGGAAGTTCCTCCAGGAATTCCTCCGGAAGTTCCTCCAGGAATTCCTCCGGAAGTTCCTCCAGGAATTCCTCCGGAAGTTCCTCCAGGAATTCCTCCGGAAGTTCCTCCAGGAATTCTCTCTGATGTTCCTCCAGGAATTCCCTCGGAAGTTCCTCCAGGAATTCCTCCGGAAGTTCCTCCAGGAATTCCTCCGGAAGTTCCTCCAGGAATTCCTCCGGAAGTTCCTCCAGGAATTCCTCCGGAAGTTCCTCCAGGAATTCCTCCGGAAGTTCCTCCAGGAATTCCTCCGGAAGTTCCTCCAGGAATTCCTCCGGAAGTTCCTCCAGGAATTCCTCCGGAAGTTCCTCCAGGAATTCCTCCGGAAGTTCCTCCAGGAATTCCTCCGGAAGTTCCTCCAGGAATTCCTCCGGAAGTTCCTCCAGGAATTCCTCCGGAAGTTCCTCCAGGAATTCCCCCGGAAGTTCCCCCAGGAATTCCTCCGGAAGTTTCTCATATATTCATATATTTCCTTTGAATTCCTTCCGAAATGCACTTCCGGGATTTTTTCCGTAAAATTATTCTGGACTTCTTGAAGAACTTATGGAAAATAAATTGCAAAATCTAGTTCTAGAAAATCTTACGCGCATTCCTCTGGAATTGCCCAAACTCCCTGTCTAGTGTCTAGCCCAAAACTCCCTAAAGAATTCTCCCGGAAAGTCGTTCACATATATTTTTTCTGGGAATCAATTCTCCGGAAAATTGGTTAGAAATTCGTCCGATAATATTTCCAAAAACTCCTTCATAAATTCCTCGGACAATTCCCTCGGAAACTTTTACAGGATTTCTCCAAGAATTCTCTCAGTAAACTCTACAGGATTTTTCTGAGAAATTTCCTTTACAACTCCTCCGACATATGATGAGGAAATTACTTTGGAAATTCTCCCGCTTTTTCTCCAGAGACTTCTTTAGAAATTATTCTGGACATGTTATCATGGATTAGAAAACCCTCTGAAATATTTCAACATGTCTTCACATAAAAACGAGTGGTCGGAATGTGAGTCAGTCTCAGCACAAATAAATAACTAGATTTCTGGATCCTACGCTTGAATTGCGCTTTGCTTCGCTTGAGACAAGTGCAATGTTCCATAGTTTTCAGTAGCCATCGTGCAAATAAGTAAGGGCGTAATTAAGACGTCACGAAATGATTAAGCTATCGGTGAAATACCTCAGCCACACTTTGCAATTTCGTCTTTTTATCATCAAGCGAGTTACAATAGATTTCCTTCCCAACTAACATTATGTTCCTTTCCAGTGCGCTCATGGAGATTCAGATGATTTCTCGGTCTCTTGCAGCAATGAGTGTCGAACTAATTTCCCTCCCCTTATCCTTATTAACTGTTAGGACGTGGCAGGCATCGTTATTGGCATTGAATTGAAGAAAGTTCAAATCATGTACAGTATACAAGAAAGTTATTCAATTGGTGAGTTATGCATTATTGTTATTTCTCGGCCAATCTCGTCTAGCAACTACGATGTGTACAATCAATCAAGCTAAGCTAAGATTAGCTAAGAACTGTATCAAAATCTGCCATCCGATGATTGGGTCATTAGTTGAGTAATCTGTAATATGTAATCGGAAAATACAATGACACACAGATTCAAACCTGTTTTCCATGTGCCAATAAAAAAAGAGCAATATGAAAAAGTGCAATAATGACAGAATTCAATCAAAATCTACTGTCACTAAAATCCGTTTCATCATGAGCGCAAAACGCGATTTACTAAATTCAGGACAGACACCGCCGTAGATAAATCTCCTCCATCCAAGAATAGCCAACCCAAAATTACCAATTCGTTGCGTGCTCTTCACGGACACGTTCATCGAATTCCGCAGCGAATCATTCCCGAGAAAATGGAAGCAAGGTGCAAAAATAACTTTGCTGGATTCTTCCGCCACCATACCAGCCAGCAGTAGGAACCTACCGAACGACTACAGAGCGGCAGCATTTCGCAATTTAGTTCCAGAAAATTTCTTCAATCTTGCCGAACCCCTTCGTTCCCCCGCACAACTTATTGATCGCTTGAAATATTTACCAACAAATTGCTCCAAGCAAGGTGGAACAATAAGAACGACGTAGGTAGTTGGCTGCCGCGCAACGTAGGTTGGTTGGTGGGAAAACGTGACGAAACTGGAGTCGGACTTGGAACAAAAAATCAACCTGACATGATTTTGAAGATTTCGACGTTCCGTTCGACGTGCAGAACGCTACGTTTAAGTGCACCGTCTCCAACTTTACCAGTCGATGCTGATGCCGGTTGATTGGTGTTGGTCGTCGTCTTTGCATGCGAATTGGCAGCTGCCAGCATCAGCAACAGCGTCACAATCTCAAAATTCTGTTTTTAGCGGATTTCTCCACCGCACCAGTTCGTGCAGCACCAATTTACGGAGTTGTCGTCGTCGCCGCTTGCCAGAAAGTGCCTTTGATTTCCCCCAGTGCCACGTCATTCTTGGCCGGCAGCAGCGGTGAGATGGCAATTATTCTTGGGTGCTCTACACGGAGCCGAACTGGTTGTGCGTGGGCCCAAAAGGTGTTATTAGAGGCGATGCGCGGCGGCCGGTGAGTGAAGTGCTGCAGTGTCGAGTGAGTGAGCGCGAGTGGTGCAACAGGTTAGCCTCTTTTGCGCCGTTTCGTACTTTTGTTTTGCTCACGGTTGGCTTCGTTCTGCTCCAGTTCTGCGGCCGGGCCACGAGAACCAGTTTGCGAGCTCAATTACGTGATGTTCTGGATTTCTGCAGCAAGTTATCGTAATTGGTGGCGGTAATAATCGGGGTGAGCTGCGATTAACGTGCTGTCTTCTAGCAGTCGAGAAGTCGTGGGAAAATGATGAAGTTCTATGATGGAAAACTACAAGCGCAGGGTTTGTTTATTGAAGTTTAATGAACCATTTGCGATGACATGTGGCGGGTATTTACAATGCACTTTACGATGATTGCTTCACATTCGCACTTCCTGCAACCATCAGACACCTACTCGAGAGCGGTGATCTTTCCATATTCTATTTTAAATCATTTTCATCGTCACCCTTTTACTGTGTTAAGAATTGTCATCATCGTTGGTCGTCATCGTCGGTTAAGAGGATGGGGGAGATCTTTTCCAATTTACTGCTCGCCAGCGCCAGTGTTTGTGGGACTATTTAACAACCACGTAAACCAAAATACTCGTAGTTTCATGATAGGGTTGTTCATTCTTAAAAATTTCCGTTAGATTTTTTTGAATTTCCACGTGAATTTCAGCTTCTACAAAAATTCTTCTAAATTTCCAAATCCAATTTCTTTCGATATTCTTCATAACTTCCATTGGAATTAGCTTAGCTTGATTGACTGTACCCATCGTAGTTGCTAGTCGTTATTGGCCGAGAAACAACAAATAATGCACAGCTCACCAATTTAATAGTTTTTGAGAAAGAGAAAATTGTTTACAAAGAGTAATGAATTCTTTTGTTTTCTTCGTCATTATCCAACCCTCGGCAAAAAAATGTAGTTCAAAGTGACCAGGCCTTCTGTGCAGCGTTGTTCAATATAACTGTAAAAATCAATATTCTAAACTTGATTTCACATGTAATCCATAGAACGGGGACAACTCTCTCGTACCAACCGTTCCGTTTATGGGATGGTTATTAAATCGTTGGGAGTGACTTAGCTAAGATGATTAATAATCACTCCTTGGGACCTCAACGTCTTGGGATGGGACACAGTTTTTAGTCTAGTGCCCTGGCTAGATGGTAATAGTCGTGGTCGTATGAATACATGCCGATTACTATGAAAACATGACGAAGGATTATATGGTCAGCGTAGCTTCAAGCGCCTTTACTCGCCCTCTGGAATGAGAAAACAAACCCAGATCAATCCACCTAGCGTTGGTGGTGCCTTTCTCGCGCATTAAAAAAATAAGAAAAACACATAGGAGAGGTCGAAATAGCACTTCAAGGGGATAGATTTTACTTTTTCTATCAATTCATATTCATTTGCGGTCATTTGAATGCATTGCTGCAATTTAAAAAAAAAATATTTTTTTCGTTTTTGAAAGTTTTTCCCCAAGGGGGGATCCTTGGCTGCAAAGATAACGAAAATTAACTGGTGGAATTAAATGGACAGTACTTAGACGGTAAAAAAAACATGTTTTTTAATAACTTTGGAACGCAATGATCGATCGGGCCAATATTCAATAGGAAACAACAAGACCCAATTCGCGTCAATTGCAACCTGTTGCGAGCAAATCGGATAATGATAAGTACCAAAAAGTGTGTCTCACATTTTTGTACACACATACAGACAGCACCTCATTTTGTCGAGCTGAGTCGATCGGTATATAACACTATGGGTCTCCGAGTCTTCAATCAAAAGTTGAGGTTTCGGTTTTGGAGTGATCCTATAGCATTTACGTATATTTTGTATACGAGAAAGGCAAAAAGAATCAAAAGCGATGAAAAAACAATCCAAAACCCATAAGACGATAAAAATACAACAATTTCACTTACAACAGTTCCATATTTTCCGTGCCTGGAATCGTTATCTCGATTATCCCCGTCAAAACATAACTTATTTCCACATACTTTCCACATACTAATTTTCATCTGTGTATCATATCACATTTGGAGCACTTCAGTGCGCTTCTAAGGATTCACAGTGGATCGGCTGCTTTGCAGACTGAGCCCCTGATCGTATGTCCCAGCATACTTATCAGGTATAGCTCTTTACATGGAGGATCCGCTAGGGCTCATTAGCACTCTACAAGGGGTCGGGAAATAAATCAATTTCTCGTCAACTGGAAGTAGCGAAGCCAACGCGTGGCCATAGGTAGGATAGGATAGGTTGTAATATAGATTGAAATTGAGAAGTCTACTTTGTATTTTAAGGACATTCAATTTTCAGAATGTTTTCAATTGGGAGTGGAGAACTTTTTAGACTTATCAGGATTTACATCAGGTTGGAAAATTCTAAATAGTAATGTCGATGCATTATGCAATTAAATGAATAGAAAATAGCTTAATGATAGGAGTCTGAATTTATCTTTCTCCATTACAATGAATATTTCTTGCATAAACTTTGTATTGGTTCTGATGATAACTCTTAACATCACAGCCAAGGAAAAACGTAGGATTAAAAACTTGGATTGATAATAAAATGAAATAATAATATTGAACATTTTAGATTCAGTTATTAAACAGATTGTTTTTAAAATTTTTGTTTGATAAATTGTTTAGATTAGCCAAGGTAGAAGTTTACTGTACTATTGGATAGAAAAATATTAAATTGAAAATCTGAGATAGAAGAGAAGAAAAGAAGAAGAAAGACAGAAGAAAAGAGTAGAGATTGAGATATAAAAGAGAAAAAGAGATTGTTAAAAGGAGAAAGCAGATATTGATAGATAGATGAAGGACATAGGATTTGTAATGCAATACTCCACAATTCTGTATCTAACAATGACTAAAACACCAATAAGACAAAGTTATATAAGACCTTTAAGTTGAAACATAACAAACAGACAAACGAAAACAACACAATGACGATAACAGATCTAAAATATAGAAGACAAGTAGTGTTTTACATTAATTATACAACTCACAATAATAGAAATGACTCAATAAATAATCAACGCCTAACGTACATACAAACAATACTGACATATTCAAGTTTACATTTTGACTAGACTTTGTCCTATGTGACTGACTTGACTGAGAAAACCACATTCCTGAATGTTTTCAAGAGGATTATGTTACAAGGTTAAAATACTTCAAATTTCCATTTACTTCCGCTAAAGCTTGATCCACTTAGTGTTTGACCGCACGAAATTAGACATTTCTCTGCCGAAAAAGCACATAAAAAGGTGGTTCAGGTTTTATTATATAAGGAATTAAGTAAACTTTGAAGGAAAAATATCTAAAAATTATTCATTTGCATTTCGGAGGAGTTCTCGGACTTTTCTCTCAATACCACTTGTTATTTTTTGCACAGTAGAACGGTCAACTTGATCTACCATTTTTTCACACCACTTCACCATATAAGATGGTTTTCTGATTGTTTTGCACCATTTCTTAAGTTAAATATCTTGGCTGTGCATATGCACAGCATATGTTTCGAAATGGACAAATTGATATGAAATTTGCGAAAAAGAATCCACGTGTCTTGGAGGGACTCGAACCCTCAACCTCCTACTCTCTAGATAGGCGTGATAACCCCTACACAACAAGACCACTTAAAGGTCGCGTTTGCGGAAAAGCCATCAGAATCCGAGTACCAACCTCCACCGCGGTTAGCTCTCTTTTTTGCAAATTGAATATCTTTCGGATGCTTGATTTGCCCAATCTCCACATTTGCTTTACTTTTGTGTATCCACAGCCAAGCGAGTGCACATTGTTTATTAAACGAGAGGATCACACTCCATGCCCCCCAGCAAGGGACTGGGCGGGACGGTATAGAATGCGAATTCAATCGCACTCTGCTGTGCCAAAGGCTTGCTTGGCTAAAGCATTTGATGAGTTTGATTGCCTTTACGTACACGGTCGCGTGTACTCAGACGACTAATGACGGTGAAAGACCGACACTTGATTACAATTAATTGCATATTATTCAGCAACTCGGCCGTACGAAAACCATTTTTTGTTAAATATCTTGGCTGTGCATATGCACAGCATATGTTTCGAAATGGACAAATTGATATGAAATTTGCGAAAAAGAATCCACGTGTCTTGGAGGGACTCAGACCCTCAACCTCCTACTCTCTAGATAGGCGTGATAACCCTACACAACAAGACCACTTAAAGGTCGCGTTTGCGGAAAAAGCCATCAGAATCCAGTACCAACCTCCACCGCGGTTAGCTCTCTTTTTTCCAAATTGAATATCTTTCGGATGCTTGATTTGCCCAATCTCCACATTTGCTTTACTGTTGTATATCCACAGCCAAGCGAGTGCACATTGTTTATTAAACGAGAGGATCGCACTCCATGCCCCCCAGCAACGGACTGGGCGGGACGGTATAGAATGCGAATTCAATCGCACTCTGCTGTGCCAAAGGCTTGCTTGGCTAAAGCATTTGATGAGTTTGATTGCCTTTACGTAAACGGTCGCGTGTACTCAGACGACTAATGACGGTGAAAGACCGACACTTGATTACAATTAATTGCATATTATTCGGCAACTCAGCCGTACGAAAACCATTTTTTTGTTAAATATCTTGGCTGTGCATATGCACAGCATATGTTTCGAAATGGACAAATTGATATGAAATTTGCGAAAAAGAATCCACGTGTCTTGGAGGGACTCGAACCCTCAACCTCCTACTCTCTAGATGGGCGTGATAACCCCTACACAACAAGACCACTTAAAGGTCGCGTTTGCGGAAAAGCCATCAGAATCCGAGTACCAACCTCCACCGCGGTTAGCTCTCTTTTTTGCAAATTGAATATCTTTCGGATGCTTGATTTGCCCAATCTCCACATTTGCTTTACTGTTGTATATCCACAGCCAAGCGAGTGCCACTATGTACTCGCTTGGCTGTGGATATACAACAGTAAAGCAAATGTGGAGATTGGGCAAATCAACATCAGATATTCAATTGCAAAAGAAATGGTGATGAGTTGCAGAGGAGCTACTCATGTTTCAGTTTCAAAATGATTACAAATTACAGAATACCATTTCTTAAGTTTCCCTTTGATAATTGCCTAATATTTTTCGTTGGGACAAAAATTTGGGCATTTTGGTGGGTTGATAGTTTTTTCAATTACGTCATTATCATTCGGGTCATACGTAATACCATTCCATTACATCCCGTCTGTAATGGCAGCTTGTTAAGTCAGGCCAATGCAACACCGGACAGTCGTGTGATTGAATGGATGGCAAAAATCGCTTCTCAAGACACTTCTCCTTGTATATTTGCCCAGTTATGGTCGCTCCAGTGATGAAAACTTTAGTTTTCTTTACACAACTGCAGATGCTTCGACATACCATCAATTTGTGGGCAATCTTGCCTGGATATACATATTTCAATTTTCCTGGGGCATTACCCTTCCGTTTGGCAAGGTAAAACTTGTATCCCGGGAAATGAAAGTCAATTTTAATATTAATTTCATTGCCCATCAAAATACATCAATTGTATTTCGTCAGAACTTGCTCCACCAGCATTCTTGCCCGATGTTTGGCAACCAGGTCCTGTTTCAGGATCCTGTTGTGATGCTTACTGACATCATACGACTTGAAACTTTCGCACCGACAGATGATTTGAGCTGTCATGTACGGCGCAGTGAACCTTTTCGCTAAATCACGCAAGGAAATCCCAGAATTGTTCCGAGCTGCTCTGCAGACTTTCATTTGTAGTTTCTGGTCGTATGTTCCATTTCTACGGTTGTTTTGTTCTACGCGATCCAGCAATAGTGTTTCCCTATAACGTTTGACAGTTTTTACAGTCAATTTCGGTAATTTTAGATACTTTGAAATCATTCCTCCTGACCATGTTGGATTTTCAACGTGAGTGTGCAAAATTTGTTCCCATCTCTCGCGTTCCATTTTCGATAACTTTTGAACCTGAGCAACAATACTGATGAAACTTTCACCATAAATTAAACAAACCTTCCGCAACGATGTGATGTATTTTACTTCTTGGTACGGCCACCAGAGGCGCCGCAGTAATTGGAAAGCAACGGCCAAATACTAAGAGGATCAAGCTTTATATTCACTATATTCGGTTATTTCGCCGAATAGGATCACAGCCAATAGGTCATTTAACCGAAAAGGTCATTTGCCTGAATAGCTCATTTGGCCGAATAAATCCATTGGCCGAATAGGTCATTTGACATTTCAATTTTCACTTCTCACTGCAAAGAGAGACGTCTTTTTTCTTACCTCGATCTTCCCTCTTTTCACATTGAGAAGTAAGAAATGACTAAATGAGGAGTGAGAAGGAAGTCGTCTCACTCCTCATTTCTCATTTCTTACTGTGAAAAGTGAATAGTGCGAAATAAAAAGCGAGACGTCTCACTTCTCACTTTTCACTAATCATTTCTCAATTCTCACTTCCCGTTGTCAAGTGAGTAGTGCGAAGTTGGAAATGAGACGTCTCTCTTCTCACTTCCCACCTCTCACTTTTTACAGTACGAAGTAAGAAATGAGTCTCACTTCTCAGTGTGGAAAATGAGAAGAGCAAAGTGATTAGTGAGACGGGTTTTTCTGGAAACTATTCGCAGAGATTCCGAAGGGTTTCTTTCTAATATTTCGAAAAATTCTTGAAAATTGCGTTAAGTTTTCCATTGAAATTTGAAATAAATGAAAATACTTGAAAAAACTTGTGCAAGTTTCCAATCTAATGTGTAGAAATGCGTGGAATCTCCAAAGAATTTTTATTTCAAATACCGAAAAGTTTCACTTGATTTTTCAGAAAACGTGGAAGAATTGGAAAACCCTGGGAGAATTCATGATAGTTCAACGCCGAAATTCCGACTTTTGCTTGAGTGAAATTTATTGAAATTTTCATGTTCTCCGGTTAATGATCGTTTTCCAAAAATATAACAAAGTCTACGTAGACTCTTGGTATATCCCTTGCACCCTTCGTACACAAACGTAGACTTTTTTAAACCCCCCAATCCTCGAAAGCCTACGAGGTTTTCGGACTGCCACTCCACTAAAGCAACCGTGTGCCGCTTGAAGTGCACAAGCTTAAATCCTAATGTAAGGTGGGCACTACATAGACCTGATACGATGCTTCCCTGGCGAGACTGAAAGTTTGCGCAGGTCTAAAGAATCGCCTGTAAAATCATTATGAACAACATAACGAAGGGCGACATGACGACGAGAAAGGAGCGTTCTATGCACAGTGAGAGCTGTGAGGGTGAGATATATTAGGAATTGGGCAATCGACTTTTAGAGTGCATTGATGACAGATATGCAAATATCGTTTGGTTGCCAACACCGACTGGTAAACAGCAGGCCATGACTTTGCCTCTTTCCTCGCGGGACAACGAACTGAGTAGCACGCGCGATAAGACAGCACACCCCGTGACGGATAGCTCGTTCGGCAGAACTGGGCCGCACATTTGGCGATCCTGCCAGGTTGTTCCTGGTTGGAAATAATTGTTTTGTAAGTATCCTGTGGGCGTGATTGGGACATTTTTCATCGGTTTCGACTTGTAATGTCGAAGACGCTCTGGAAGAGCGTCGGATTAAATTATTTGCACATCGATTTCGACTTGTGATGTCGAAGACGCTCTGTCGGATTAAATGATATGCACATCGGTTTCGACTTCTGATGTCGAAGTTTGACAAATGTGTTGTTTCCCAACGGTTTCGACTTAAAAAACTCAAAGGTGCAGCCCAATCGTGTTGTACGCAAAGGTGACGTAGGACTACGTAGCTATACGAAATGGATGGAATTTGCCATAATAATTTGTGTCTCTGAGCAAACTGCTCGGAGGTTAACTGAATCATGAAGTCGAATAGTTGCTCCCAGTTGGATGGACTTTGAGCCTCTAACCATGGAATTAACATGACTCATCGGCCGCATCTACGCTGAAGCCATCGACTGGCTTTCAATGAAGGATATCACAATCCTATAAGACACCATCCTCAAAAATGTCCGAAATAAAAGAGAAATAAGCAGAGTCAGAAGTGGCACGAAACCACAGGCAAAGTGAAGAGAACCTCAAGAATTAATTACACATAGTTCTTTTCAGGACTTAAACTATTTATCCAAGAAGAGGTATTGGCGTCTTCATCGATTTGGCTGTCATCGGCGGAAAGTGAAATTTTCTGACAAGATTATTTGGTTTTGTTTCTGTTAGTCATTAGAATTGAAATCAGTTTTTTTCCGAGCCATCATTTTATACAAAAGAAGGTCAATCCGAGCTAAATTTTTTTCAAAATGCAAAACTTAATCGTTTTGCGCCGTCAGAAAGCTACGCTTCGGTAGCAGAATAACAATCGCTTGATTGAAGGGATGATGCAATAAATTGGTTGAATGGATGTTATCACTTACAGCAACTAAGCTACCACGCCAAACTCGATGCCACCGAAACAGTTCATTTTCGCAATTAACTCTTTCTTTCCATAAAATGCTGGTCCTGAGAAGAACCTATTTTCTTTTCCCAATGGGCCTTTCCAATAACTAAATGCATCAAAACGCTTGTCGGCACCTTTTTCCAGCAGAATAAATTTCCAGCATTGCCACTGGTGCTACCCACGCTTTCGTGCTGCAGTGTCCGATCCGCTGCATCAGATATTGCGGAATCCCAATCAAAATGGCTCGCGCGCGTAGGAAAGCAGCTTTCTTTTATTCAATCAATTAAGCCCGTTAGCCCCGCCTTTTTGTGACTGATATGAGTGTAAATATAATTCGCACTCATAACGATTAATGAAGGGGCGGGGCTAATGGAATTACTTTATTAGACATAAGAGAGCTGCTTTTCGGCGCGAGAGCCACTTTGATCGATATTCCGCAGACAACGAACCGTTTGGAGAATGACAAATTCTAAGAATCCTATAAAATTAATTCGCAAGATTTTGAATTTGGTTATGAGATGTTGTTTATCTTAGATGCGTATTGTTGCGAGGAATGACAACAGAAATTTGACTCAAGGCGAAGTATCTTCATATTACAAAAAAATATCTTTCGGCATCTGTCTGTCCGAGCGACGTTCACCAATGGGTGGTTGCTGTAGATAGTTTTCACTGAGGTGGCGTCTTCATTTATTTTTATACAAAAGCCACCATTTTATGCAAAAGAAGGTTGATCCGACTATCCGAAATAAATTTTCTTCAAAGTGCAAAACTCAATCGTAAATAGTAAATTTAAAGCGCGTCGGAGGGAGATGATTCAGTAAATTTGAATGGAGTGGATCACTAACAGCAGCCAAGCTACCACGCCAAACCCGATGCCACCGAAACAGTTCATTTTTGCAATTAACTCTTTTTTTCCATAAAAAGTTGGTCCTGAGAAGAACCTTTTTTCTTCTCCCAGCGCTCCTTTTCAACTAATTGACACCACAATTTGTTATAAATTTTCAGCATCGGCACTGGCGGTGCGGGATCGCCACATTACTATTTTTATGGTCAACCCTTTCTTCATATGAAATGCTGGTTCGTTGCGGTTGAATAATCTGCAACAACACATCGAGCACCACCACCAATGCAATGCGATGGATTTCCGTTGAAAATTTTACCAGCGCCTCCATGATGCTGTGTACGCTCCGCTGCGATTGCTTTGATGCGTCCGCTCTGCATGAAATCTTGTTCAAACTGAGGATTAGATCCAAACCCGCAAGTGATTGATTTTTGATGTCTGTGCTAGTGATGCATGTACGTGATTGGTTAGTTTACCTATTTCTAAACTTTTCATCAATTATTGATAATAAATAGTTGAAAAATCAGTATTTTAATATAAATACAAAGAAGCGTTGACTAATCCTTGATCGAATGGTCCAAAAAAATTGAAAATCCATTGAGAAACAGCTGAGATATTAAAGTTTAAAGTCTATCATATATCCGATTTTCGCAATCGTAAAGTGTACCCCAATATAGAAAAGACAGACGTAGTCCTACGTCAAAAAAGTTGAAGGCGCTCTGGAAGAGCGCCAGCATAAATGATTTGTTTTCTCATCGGTTTCGACATGTGATGTCGAAGCTGCTGTGGTAGAGCACTGGATTGAATGTTTTGGCTTGTGACTTCGCAGACGCTCTGGAAGAAGTTATTTGTTTTCTCATTGGTTCGACCTACGAGTTAAAATGTCGAAAGAATTCTGGAGTAGCGCCGAAACAAATTATTCGTTTTCTCATCGGTTTCCACTTGTAATGTCGAAGGTGCCAGATTGAATGATTTGTTTTTCTTATCGGTTTTCGACTAAACATGATTTGTTTTCGGATTAAATGATTTGTTTTCCCATCGGTTTTCTGCTTGCGTTGTCGAAGGTGCTCTGGAAGAGTATCGGATTGTTGCAGCGAATTGTTCGCGTCAAAGAAACGTTAATGCAGATCACCAGAACACAACTATTCAAATTTGAATTTCTAAGGTGTTGTGTGAGAGTACCGTACTTATTGGCTTGAGCTTGAAGGGCAAATAGTAAAGTATGTTTGAAGAGTTACCGATATTGTTTTGATTTCATTGTATTGGATATGGTCTGCTGATTCGAATTCTTTTGGTTTTGGATTGCAATGCTGGAAATATTTGCAAAAAAATAAATAAATAAAAGGAATACAGCTGGAGGACCATGAACCTGAAATAGTTGACATTTTCAAAATGTTAATAAAGGCTGGATTAATTTGCTTAGTAAATATGCATTTACGTATTTGTATGTGGACTTGGAATTTGGATTGTTTTTGGTATTGGTTTATAATGAAATATTCAGGGAATCAATATTCGAGCAACGCCTAACAATATACTCTTTGTCATCAACAGAGTTTGTTACTGACAAACGCACCTAGCGACAAACCTTTATCAGAACCCGAACACAATATGACAAGAATCATTTCCCTTGCATGCTCTGATATCTCCGAAAATACGCTGCTAATTTTGTAATCATTGTTCGATTCTCGAATATTTCCATAAAAGCAGAAACTATGGTAGCATAAAACCGAAATTTTCACTAGAAATAATGCAAAACAACGGGATGAAAAGTTAGCAACAAGATTGTTTTCTTTTTTGTTGCTGCCAAAATTTTTCGGATCTTTGTCATTATTATCTCCGACACAAACAAAGCTTTGTCGTTGGTTCTCTTTTGTCGCTTGTTTCGCAGGCGCATTCCAAAAAAAATTATTCCCTGGAAATATTTGATTTTTGATAATGGTAACATGATTATTATATTTGAGAATTGGAATTGGCTTGGTTGCAAATATTTAATATTATTTTAGAATCAACTCTTGGTTATAAGCTAGAGATTGTATTTGAAAAATGGATTTGGACTAGAATATTAGTTGTGAAAATTGAATATGCATATGAATAAAAATTTAATACTGATACGAGTTATTTATAACCATGCAATGGCAGCCATAAATAAAACTTCAAATTAATTACTATGGAAATGCTAAAAAAACACGTAAATAGTAAACCAAGAAATAGTTGCAATGCAGAGCCATGGAATACGAAGAGAATAAAAAAAAACTTGATTATTTTATATGAATGTTTGATTTTGGTATTCCATTATAAAAACGTTCCAATGTTGGTCTTTGATTAAAACTTTGTTCATGGAATGGGAATATTGGATTTGCTTTTCGGGTTCATACATTGGATTTGAGTATCAGATTGGAAAGTCCTATTAAAATATTTGAATTCCAATTTTAATTAGGATGTTTTTGAATATAGGAATTGAGTACGGATATCGGATACTGGATTGTAAAATTAGAAAAAAAAAATGCGACAACTATTTACTTGTTTATGAAAATCCTAAGTCAATGGTTTTTTTTCTCTTTTTTAGTGAGAGAAGAAGGGGAATGTGAGGGTGAGATATATTAGGAATTGGGCAATCGACTTTTAGAGTGCATTGATGACAGATATGCAAATATCGTATAACAGTTTGGTTGCCAACACCGACTAGTAAATAGCAGGCCATGACTTTGCCTCTTTCCTCGCGGGACAACGAACGGAGTAGCACGCGCGATAAGACAGCACACCCCGTGACGGATAGCTCGTTCGGCAGAACTGGGCCGCACAAGAGCATATATATGTATAATGGATGTTCACTCCTGGACGCCATAATCGTCATCGGCGACATGAACGCTCAGATAGAAATTAGGGAAATGTATAGAATAATTATCGGACGCAATAACGTCTATGCAAAGCCACATGGAGATCACCGAATCAAGAAACGGAAAACCAAATCGACTACATTCTAATCGACGTTATATTCATCTCCGACATCACGAACGTCTGCACATACCGCAATGCGAATATTAAAACCGACCACTACCTCGTTGCAGTATGCCTGCGCTCAAACTCTCGACGGTGCACATAGGAGTACGCAGTGTAAAAGCGTGGCCAAAACTATGCTAATCATTTTGTCGGCTGTAAATGCATTCAATTAACAGCAAAGCGTATTTTTTGTGCTCTTTGTATTAAACTAGCAGTGAAGTATGACCAACCACCGGTGGCGTCAGTTGCTGTTATTAGGTAGAGCACCACTTGGCGTAAGAACGCTGCCTTTGAGAGCAACAGCGTGCTTGCGACGAGTGGTGTCCTCCTCTGACTCTGTCATTGAGTATGATTTTTTATGTTGTTTTTTCGTTTTTTAATTATTACTTACCAAGAATTCCGAAGATGTGCTTTGTTTGTTCACTTCGACTAACAAATTTGTCATCGGATAATGTTAAAGTCCTTGGATAATGTATTGATATTACAATCAATGGAGCAGATCAGATAAATTCGTTGCACTTCAACCGCTTTATTTTTTAACAACCTTTTACATCCGAAACATGCATATGATTTTCATCAAAGTCCAGCTCTTCTTTGAAAGCGAACCATTTTATGAGCTTTGTCGCTAAAATCATAAATATTCGTCTAACTTTTCTTAGAAAACTTTACTATATTCAAATAAAACAACTCACGATTGCGTGAGGATGCGTGAAATGTTTTTCATGGAGCTTATTGAGGAAACTCCAATCTTTCCAACGCTGACAATTTTGTTGCTTGATCGGGTTTGGAACCTAATCAAAAGTTTAATTTTTTAAAACATATTATTGTAAAAAAGGTAAAAAAAAGCTAGCAATTAATATCACCATTATGGATCACCTAAAAACAATTTCAGATCGAATAATGTTTGGAAAATAATTTACATACCCTCATTATTGGTTCCTATATTGATTTTCATCTTAAAAATAAAAAAAAAACCCAGAAATACAGGATAAAAGATGTACATTTTTTCGTGGACAATTGCGATAAAACTAGCATGTAAATTATGGTGAAGTTTTGGCAGAGCCATGCTCACAAGTAATCAATATAGATCCAAAAATTTCAGGGCAAGTTAGTATTACTATTTGAGAGTACAAAAACGAAAAATAATATGGAGATATCTAAAAATATTGTTTTTGGCCAGCATTTGGGCTGAAATACTCCTTAGTGCGGTGTACAGCACGCATCGAAGTAGAACGCCTCGGCTAAACATTGGGGACTACAAGATTCATTTTATACAGTGAGAAATGGGAAATTATTAGTGTGAAGTGAAAAGTGAGACATTTTACTTCTCACTAATAATTTTTCTTTTCTCACTTCTCACTTTGAAAAGTGATTAGAATAGATTAGTGCGAAGTGAAAAGTGAGACGTCTAACTTCTCACTTCTCATTTCTCAGTATGAAAAGTGAGAAGTGCGAAATGAGTAGTGAGACGTCTCACTTCTCACTTCACTTCACTCACTTTTCACAAAGAGAAGTGAGAAGTGAGAAATGGTTAGTGAGTAAGGGTATGCGATAACACAATTTTTCCTAACGAAACGAAACGAAACGAAATTAAAAATGTCTATGTTGATTCGGAACGAAACGAAACGAAATATAGATTTCCTTTCGAGACTTCGAAACGATACGAGATCAAGATCTATTTAATTCAAAATTTTACGAAACAAAACGAAATTTAATTTTTTTTCCGCGGAATTTTTATTGAATTGGTTTTACATTATGTACCGAATTCTGATTAAACTTTTTCGAATTCAAATAACTGCTTTGTGAAAAAAATCTCATTTTTGCTTCATGACCAATAACGATGCCGGTCACGTCCTCACAGTCAATTTACGATTAGGAGAGGAAAATTTGTTTGACACTCATTGTTATAAGAGACCGAAGAATGCTCTGCATCTCCGTGACCGCCACGGGAAACGAATCGTTGGTTAGTTAAAAAGGTAATTCATGTGAAGTCACCTTGGTAAAAGCTACTAGATATTGATTGTAAACGAAGTTATTTTGAAAGCACGAAGACGAAAACAGTGGTTCAAATCAATCCAAATATTTCGATGATTCGCTGTTCGAGTATCTTCAATTCTCTGAACTTTTTATTCTTACTTTTAGGTAAGATTGTTGTTTCAAAAGTTACATTTTGTTTTCCTTACGGCCTTCTTAACTCTTAAGTGATGATTACCCATGCGCTTAATCCTGGTTTGAAGCCTAAGCTTTTATAAGAAAGAGGCGTCCGAAAAAGACTTCGGAAGTTGGTATGAACTAGCCATGCATAAGAGGTAAAAAACCAAAAAATGATACCAAAAATAGGCAACAGGCTTAGGTATTTCAATACCAAACGAATAATAATTTGTGATGCGTTTGGTATTTTAATAACAGAGTATGCTATGCCTGAAGTATGGCGCACAATAATGTTTGGTATTTTACCTCTTCTGCAAGGCTAGTTCATAACAGAGTATGGTATCAATAACAGAATACCCGAGCAAAGCTTGAGAGCAAATCGATAACTGATTTAGTTGTTGTGAAATTGCCTAATTTTGATAACTCAGGTTGATATCCTTTTGGTCGTTTTAACGGTTAAAAGATCAAAATCTACAGCAGAAAAATCTTACTGTGACATCAAATCGAAAACTATTCCTGCTATCGATGAGAGCAAATCGAAAACTAATTTTGATATTGGTTCTGATAGCAAAATTAGTTCACAGTGTGCTGTCAGATCATACAATCGTTTTTGTAAAAAATAGGATAGAACAGTTAAAGATACTTTTCGTTTTCTGTTAGATATCTCTAACAAAATACTGAAGAAGTTTTGTAGAAGAAAACTGAATAGGTATTTGTCGACTCAGAATGGGATAGTAAAATGTGTATAACATAAAGTTTTGTAAACAGCTTAATGATTTTGTTCAGCAGTGCAGCTAAAATTTTTGATAATATAAAGCATGGACCAAGTTTAAATTTGTTTCGAAATTCCGTTAAATTTCGTTAAAAGTTAGTTTTTTCTAGCGATTTTTTTGTAATTTTACGAAACGAAACGAAGTCAAGAAATCAAATTTCGCCATGCTCAAATTCCGCGAAATTCTGCGGAATTTCGTTTCGAACCACCTCAAACGAATTTTTTCGAAATACCGCATATGTTTATTTGTGAGAAGTAAGAAGTGAGACGTTTCACTGATACATTCTCACTTCTCTCTATGAAAGGTGAGTAGTGCATAGTGAGACGTGAGACGTCTACTCACTCTTCACAGTGAAAAGTGATAAGTGGAAAATAATTAGTGAGAAGTGAGATGTCTTACTTCTCACTTCTTATTAATCATTTATTACTTCCAACTGTGAAAAGTGAGACGTCAAATGACCTATTTGGCTAATGTCATTTTCGGCCGAATGACTTTTTCGGCCAAATGATATGTTCGGCCAAATGACTTGTTCGGCCAAATGTTCTATTCGGCCGTATGACCCGTTCGTCCAGAAGACTTTGGGCCAGATAGGTTTCGGCCTAATGGTTTGTTCGGACAAACGACCCTTCCCTTTTCATTTGATATGGATATTCGCTCATAAGTAATACAGTAATATCCCGATTTTATCATCCCCCTGGTGAATTTTGGGGTAATAAAATATGGCATGTGACAAAATCGGAAATTTTTTATTTTCAATTTTTTAAATTCATTTCACAAATATGAATCAGGAAAGGCAAAATGCGTGAACGGTACCCGTTATTTCTTCTCAAAAAGGCTTACAGAATCCTTCACAGGTACTCAAAACTCATTCATAAGAAACCACATGCGGTGACAGTTATTTCATGAAAATGATTGTTGTTTGCGGTATGATTTACAAAAATAAAAAGAGCGATTGAAATTTAAAAAAAAATTGAGGTGACAAAATAGGGTCGAAAACGTGTTAAAATCGGTGGTAGACATATGGGGCTCGCAATTATAAGAGCGAAAAACGAAATTTTCTCGAGAAATCTCTTTGATAATCCATGGGAAATTTTTCCGAATTTAAGGTGAAAAAGTTCTTTCAAACATTATTCTCTGCATGTTAATGCCTGAATGTAGTTTTAATTCGTCTCACCACGACAATTTGGAAGTCTATTCCATGAACGTAATTGCATAGTTTGCGTGGTTTATGCACGTCCCTCATCCGGTCAGCAGTCAAAACAATCTCGTCGCGAATAGTTTTCTCAACTCTACTTCTTCCACATCACCACTTGCATCCCATGAAAAGTTAGCACTACATATGTGTAGTGTGTTCACTACACCCTCCAACACGGTACAAGCTGGGGTACAAACAACGCGACGTACCACGACGACCGTCAACGTCGTCGTCGTCTTCATCGCCGTTACAATTTTCTTTTCCGCGAGCACATGCCACTTTGAAAAGCACTCACATAAAATCTAATGCTGCCATTTGCGTTGGGCTTGGGGCGACCTGCCACTACAGGCAACAACGCAACGGTCGGGCAAACTCCCCGATTCGGAAATAGGCCAAATTGCGATGGCGATGATGATGAAGTCGGAGATGATGATCGTCGTGCGCTTCGCTCTAAAGTCTAAACACAGCCAGCCATCACCGACCGTCAATATAGTAAGTGAGCGGCGAATGGGGCGCTTCAGGATGGAATAAAGTTTTCAGCGGAAAAACTCATGAAGATGACGCTGATGGCTAGACTTTACTCAAAATAATCAAACCATGTGCGGCTTAGTTGTCGGATAGGTGGGAAAGTACCAGCCAAGAGGGGGAAATGGTGATGTAGATGGTTTCTTGGGTTGGCTTCATCGGCAGTATTGGCTTATGCTATCGAGGGGTGTACTTTTTGAGACGTGATATAGAATAAAATGTTGGGACACGTGCGCACGTTCTTGTTGATTGGTACACACAGATTGTGTATCAATGTGCTAGTTTTGTGCCGTATGTTGCTTCAAATGAAACGAATGCTGTTTTATTATTTTTGTAACGATTAATTTAAAGTTTTTGGTTCTGATTTTTCTGAAATTGTACACCATTTTCAAGAATTTTTAATTATTTTAAAAAACATCTTCTATATATTGACTAAGATGATACAATGAGACATGTTTCAGTTGCCGTATGCGATGATAGTTTTAGTTTAATTTATTCATGTCATGCGATCGCTTCTAACATCAAATTGTCATATAATTTCCGAATATCGATGTTCAATATAAATACTAATACTGACAAACTTATTTTCTTTTTTTTTGCAGGTAAACAAGATGAACAAGCAATAATGTAAGAAACTTGAAAAACATTGGGAGATATGACAAAGACCGAATGGAAATCACAATTATGCTTAAATTGATTTAGAAAGTCTATGTTCACAAATGCATTGATTATGCTTCCATACGTTCCCCCGCCCTCCGCAAACAACTCGCTTCACCCATGCAGCATAACTTCAATCGCCACCGCATGGAAAGCGCGCGCAATGAAAACAGAACAGAATGAAAACATTTCGCACAAAGAAAAACAGTGGCACAGCAGCGTGGTGTGATGTGGCTGGCTGGCTGGCCTATGGATGGGTGCTGATGGATGGGAATGGGCAATCATCGAAAGATTCCGAAGAAGGGCACCACACCGTGCGTCGCACCGATCCAGTTCCAGGGGGGTGTGTGGGGTATTGCTTGGACGGACAATCAAGCGGGCCATTATGCGCGAACCACCACAGTGAATGTGTGTATCGAAAGCGGATTTTCTTTGTTCGAGGGCCATTCAGATCTAGATGAACCGTAAATGGATTGTATAATGATGATGGAAATCGGCCCCAGATAGAGATTATCTATCGGTCGTCGTCGTCGTCGACATCGTTAGTGCCGCCTTAGCTTGAATTTGTTTTTGCATTTTCTCGGTGCTTGGGGGTTAATGATTTTTTGAGCGGGCGCGATTATCATCGGAGTTGTGCCCAGCCAGCTTCATATGGTGTTGTTTTTCAAGATGTTTTGATCGACACGAAACTCATGAGAACATACATTACACTTGAACAAATTATGATTGAAAAAATAAAACAGTTAATTTCCGTCCAATCAACTCAATGCTTAATGTTTGCTCTGAGCACCCGGAAACGCTTCGACCCTCACCTTGGACAGCGCTCTGCTGTTCGGCTGAAAGCTAATAGCCTCAGCTGGTAGGTAGCGAGCATCGTCGATTTAAAAATCAATAAACGCTTCACAATTTTCGGTTGGAAGCCTGGCGTGAGGGGAATATATCTTCCACCAGTGCCATTTTACACCTCACAATTCACTCGTATCTGATTGCTTTTCGATGCCATTGACTCTCGGTGTATAATCATTCGAATAAAATAACCGTAATTTGTTGTAATTTCCTAATGATGGTGAGACTTGATCGACTAATAGGAAATTGAAGATGATGGTCCTGAAGAAAAATGTTGGATTTGACTTTTGTCCCTTTAATATTTCTTTGTCGTCCATTTAAAAGTCATTAAACATCTCTGTTTGGGTTTCACTATAGCTAAAATCAAGTGGCGGCGGCCCGATTATTCCCATTCAATGTTTTATTTTGGTATGATCCTGCGTGAACATTCCATTAGGTCCGAACACAGAATAATGTTTGTAACGTTTTAGGGGCCCCATACACGCTCCGATGTGTTGTACAACTTTGACTCCACCCCCAGGAAATTTGGTCGGTCGAAGTAAAGTCGGACCGTCTGTGGGCAAGTTGTACGACTGTTTCTACAGATTTTTATGCTAAGATGAAGTGGTATAAATAATCCAGCAACACATTTTGGAAATCAAATCAAATTTAAATAGAACACCTTTTTCTGAGATAGAGGAAATGACGGCTTCGGCAGGTTTTGTTCTATTATTGTCAGGGGGTTTTTGTTGACCAAATTTTACAAAATTTGGCCACAATATTCTTTGTTATGCAAAGAATGTTTAGGCCAAATTTCGATTTCAGATAGTCGTCTAAGAAAAACATACCTCCAAAAAAAGCTATTTTAATATTTTTGAAAATTTGGCCACTTGGTGGATTCTGACGGCGAATGCTTTGACAGCACGTGCTTTTGAACTGCGAATAAATTTAACACATCTATGAGATAGAGTTGGTCGGGTTTCACATTTTGTAAACCCGAACCCGACCCGAACCCGATTTAGAAATTCATTTCAAACCCGGATCCGACCCGAACCCGGGATGAAAAATCTTATCAAGCCCGAACCCGACCCGTACCCGACAATTTTTGCAGTCTTAAACCCGAGCTGGACCCGAATTAATTTTTTGGCGGAAAACTCAAACTAGATATTTTATATTTCTCTTTACACCCAAAAGGGTATAGGCCCAAACAACGAACAAGCCTTGAATTAATCAGAAACGAAAAAAAAATTGCAATACTTTATTTCTCAAACTCGTACCGTACCCGACCCAGACCCGACATTTTATCATTTCACAAACCCGTACCCGACCCGAACCCGACATTGTTCTAATTTTCCAAGCCCGAACCCGACCCGAACCCGTCGGGTTCGGGTCGGGTTTCGGGTTTGAAAACCCGAATCCCGACCATCTCTACTATGAGAGCCTTGGAAAATGATTACGAAAGTGTTCCTTTTGTTGCAAAGCACAATAGAAACCCCCTGACAATAATAGAACAAAACCTACCGAAGCCGTCATTTCCATTACAACGAATTTTTTTCACACTCATGGACCTCAAATTTGGTTTTCAAAATGCATTTTAAAAGATTTGGAAATTTGACTGGTTGGGAGTTAGTTTACAAGTTGACAGCTCGGCCCAGAGTAAAATCAAGGTAGGGGTGTTACGCGAATTTATGAGGTTTTTCGAAATTGATTTAAAATAGTTCTCGTGCACCAAAATTGATGAAATTTTGTTTTTAGGCTTGATTTTTATAATAGATTCATAATATGTGATAATCTCAATACCCATAAGAATCCCAATTCCACCAATTGATTTAATTTTAACAGCTACATATTTCGTCCTAGACCGCACGGACGTCTTCAGTGTCTCGTACATGACTCTACTTAGGACATAGAAAAATCATGACTTTTGAGACAACTCTCTCGTATTTGGTTCAGAAATGAGTTTAACTACAACCGATGTAACTGAGATATTAATTATTGAAGTTAAGCCCGATGAATTGAAAGGAAATTCGACGTAGCAATTATACGAGGCCGTTGTCTTCATATTACGAAGAATCATTCTTCTTCGTAGAACTCTGTCCAAATCAGCACAACATTGTTCTTTTCGTATAGTTAGTACATGTTTCATTTTCTTTCATATAAACATAAAACTATTAGCATGAGGAAAATCTTACATGAGGGGGAGGGGGTGTCGAAAATCCCAGAAAAAGTGCTTACATAATTGATGTACGACCCCTAGGCTATAATTTGGAGGATACGTCACTTTTTCAGATTACGGTAGTGCACAACTCTATTGATCCATCGGTCTGGGTCAGAACAATCAGAACAATCCTTTTCACCCAAACCAAAACTTGAATGCAAGAACTCCATAGGCCTATATTATACAATCTCTGCATAAGAAGTATACAATAACGTCAATACTGCGGTTATGATCGATGCATTTTATGCTATAAAACACGAGTTCCTGGAATTAATAAATATGTTTTTGAGCAGAGGAGAATTCCTATCTAACTGGAAAAAGTCCTTAGTTATTCCGCCACAGAAAGTGCCGAGCTCACGAAAACCTGAAGATAGACGACCAAAAAAATTGTTACCGTTATATGAAAAAGTTCTTGAAGTGATCGTGAAAGACGAGTTGATGGATTTTATTGACAAAAGTGTTGTTTTATTAGATAAACAATGTGGGTCCCGAAACGACTTTCTTGCGAACGGCGCTTAATTTACTGCTATTCAAGTGGAAGCAAGCCTTAAAGAATAAAAAAAGTTATAATTTCTTTACCTCGTCCAACATTAGTGGCTCCACAGCTTGACTGTCGCCGACTATGTCCATCCTGCTCCTTAACACACCTTTATTTTCCTCGTTCAACAAATCTTCGAAGTGCTCCTTCCACTTGGCTGCCATCATAGTCTTGTCTGTCAGCGAATTACCTTCTCGGTCATTGCACATGGTTGGCACTGGCGGAGTTTTATGTCGCGCGTCATTGACATTTGCGTAAAAAGTACAGGTAGTCAAAATTCACTATTTTTTAAAGGATTTAAACTATTTAACATGCTACCAGACGAAGTGAAATGGAAAGAAATGAGATGAGATTTACACAAAAATGCACGGACTATATGAAAAACAATACTCTAATATGAAGAAAACGATTGATAAACATACGCAGATATAGAAGATATGACTCTAGAAAGGAGGCTTCCGGGCCTCTTGAAAGGAGGCTTCCGGGCCTCTTGAAAGGAGGCTTTCGGGCCTCTTGAAAGAAGGCTTCCGGGCCTCTTGAAAGGAGGCCTCCAGGCCTCTTGAAAGGAGGCCTCCGGGCCTCTTGAAAGGAGGCCTCCGGGCCTCTTGAAAGGAGGCCTCCGGGCCTCTTGAAAGGAGGCCTCCGGGCCTCTTGAAAGGAGGCTTCCGGGCCTCTTGAAAGGAGGCTTCGGGCCTCTTGAAAGGAGGCCTGGGCCTCTTGAAAGGAGGCTTCCGGGCCTCTTGAAAGGAGGCTTCCGGCCTCTTGACAGGAGGCTTCCGGGCCCCTTGACAGGAGGCCTCCGGGCCTCTTGAAAGGAGGCCTGGGCCTCTTGAAAGGAGGCTTCCGGGCCTCTTGAAAGGAGGCTTCCGGGCCTCTTGAAAGGAGGCTTCCGGGCCTCTTGAAAGGAGGCTTCCGGGCCTCTTGAAAGGAGGCTTCCGGGCCTCTTGAAAGGAGGCTTCCGGGCCTCTTGAAAGGAGGCTTCCGGGTCTTTTGAAAGGAGGCTTCCGGGCTTCTTGAAAGGAGGCTGCCGTGTCTCCTGAAAGGAGGCTTCTGGGCCTCCTGGAAGGTGGTTTCCGGGCCTCCTGAAAGGAGGCTTTCAGACCTCCTGAAAGGAGGATTCCGGGCCTCTTGAAAGGAGGCTTCCGGGCCTCTTTGAAGGAGTCTTCCAAACCTTTTGAAAAATGCTTCTAAGCCTATTGAAAAAAAAGGCTTTTGAACCTCTCGAAACAATGCTTCCGTGTATCTTGAAAGGAAATTTCCGAGCTGCTTGGAAGAACATAGCAAATAGTTTTGAAAATTCAACGACGTGTAAAATTGCATTCGATATTCAATGAAGTTTGACTGAATTTTAGATTTAAAAGGTGAGTAAGATCGATTGATTTTTACGCTTATTTGCATGCTTCCAGCTAATGAGTTGACATTTAGCTTTCATAGTGTGAAGACGTTATTGAAATTATTGCCAAGTGAAAACAATCGCCATTACATTTTTCCGTCGGCCAACAACGTGCTGCCGCAATCCACGTCCCCGTGGTCGCTGGCCAATACATCCTCAAGATGAATGATCATCGTAAGGATTCCCTATATCTAGACTTCAGCACCATGCCAGCCCGCCCCAAGCTAGAAAAAGTTTTCGAGCTCATCAGCCAGAAAATCAACCTAGATATGTCCAAGGTAAACTGTATCCAGCCGAGCATGTCCAAGTCGCGAGTCATAATCGAGCTCAAATCACAACAATATGTGGAAGAGCTGGTAGCCGAGCACAGCATGAAGCATACGGTCGAGCTAAACGGCAAACAATATGCTATCCCACTGGTACCGTATGACAACGCCATTGAGGTTAAGGTAGCCGATCTCCCATCATACATCACAACCGAGAGCATCACTAAGCACCTAGCGCCCTATGGTGAAGTTCTCTCCACACAAGACGAAGTGTGGAAGGACTTTTGGCCTGGCCTACCGACAGGAGTGAGAATAGTTCGAATGAGACTGCAAAAAGCGATTCCATCGTATATCTCACTAGGAACACACACTGCCTTCATCGCATACCGAAACCAGATTCGCACCTGCCGGTACTGTGTGCGGCCATTGCATATCGGCCGTTCCTGCACTGAAGCACGCAGAGAGATGGGTCTCGACATCAATAGCCGTTTAACAGCAGCACAGGTAGTACAGGGAATATTACCTACTGCCCCGAGGAATCCCCAACCAACTTTGATTTCCACTAGGGATCAAATGGAAACAACCGAGAGCGGTGAAAATCCTAGTTCGCATAAACCTTTGGTAACCGCGATTACTGATCGCATCCTGGACACTGCTAAGAATCAAATTCGACCTACCTCTCTCACTCGCATTCCGCTGGGAACATCTCAAGTCGCTGGCCCAAGCAGAACCAGTTCCCCTTTCATCGCTAAAATCACCACAGATGATATTGCATCACAACGCAGTAATTCCGACTTCAATATCTCGGATGATGCTGAAGAAATATCAACAAGTATCGCCCCTCCAAAACGACACCGATCACCAAAATCTTCAACTCCTAGTGAAGCACCATTTCTAGAAGTCAAACGCAAAAGCCGGAGCAGAACAAACAACACTTCTCGGTAAGCTATACTATGGGTATATGTCTCGCCGAAGCAAATCACGATACTACCACTCGTCTCAAGCAATATCCAACCCGCTTCTTTTCAATGTCACCTTCTACACATCGCTGGATTAAACGAAATCGACCTCTCCCGAAAAGCAACAATTATAAATCAACATACGGCAGATCCACCTTTAACACCAGCGAGGGCTTTACCGTCTGTCAGGTAAGCCCTAGTATATGTCCTGCCGAAGTTAGCACTACCATCATTCTGAAGCAATTTCCATGTCTTTTCACAAAAAAACATTCGCATACATTACATCACCGAGGCGCCGCTCATCGAGTTAAACCATTCAACGAAAAATACATCCTGGCGAAGAAAGCTACACTCTCCGGCACTACAAAAATCACTACTGTCACCGCGGGCTTTTCCTTCTGTGAGGTAAGCCAAAGTATATGTCCTACCGAAGCACCTCGTGATACTACCGCACTTGAAAAGTACACACCACTTTCAGCACTAAGAGTGAATCGCGCACTTTGCTTCCCGTGGATTTGGCCTACTGCATTGATCCTGATGTGTGCGGCATCAATGAGGCTTATCTCATTCACGAATCACTACACCGAATGGAGATACACTACATCGAATATTTTCTCGCGGAGTTCAGCTGAATCGGAACGTTCACGAATAAAACGACAACAAAAACACGACGAGACTGACATCATGAGAACGATCGACGTTTTGACATCCATTCCGTTTCGGCTTTGTCCGTCGTGTCAGTGTCATTTCAACACCAGGGACCGGGAACGCCACAAGATAAGTCTCTGCTTTTATTAAGGTGATGGATTTATTAAGCTATAATGTTGCAACGATCAATATCTGCAATATCTCTAATCAAACAAAAATTGATGCGCTGATATCTTTCATTCGATGCGCTGAATTGGATGTAATCTTTCTACAAGAAGTACAAAATGACAAATTATCAATACCGGGATTTGAAATAATTTTCAACGTTGATTGTCAGCAACGAGGTACAGCTGTGGTAGTGAGAGATCGATATAATATACATAACGTAGAAAGGAGTTTAGACAATCGCATAACTTCGTTAAGGATAGGACCAGTTACGTTCATAAACATTTATGCCCCGTCTGGTACTGCTATGCGGAGCGCTAGGGAAGATTTTTCAATTCATCAGTTGCGCACTATCTTCAACATTCTACGCAACATGTAGTGTTAGGTGGCGACTTTAACACTATAATTAATCCAAAAGACTCAACAGGCAGCGGGAATATTAGCCCCATGTGTAAACGTCTCGTCAGTGCTGCACAGCTAGTGGATTCATGGGAAGTTCTTAATGGGAGCAGGGTGGAATTTTCTTATATTAGACCCAATACTGCTTCACGCCTTGATCGCATACTGGTTTCGAATGCGATGAGACACCAACTTCATACTGCACATTTTTCTGTTACGGCATTTTCGGACCATAAAGCCTATATACTGAGAATCTCTCTTCCCAATCTGGGAACACCAGTAGGGCGTGGTATTTGGCGTCTTCAACCGCACATACTTGACGAGCAGGATGTGATGAACGAACTAACCAGAAAGTGGACATACTGGATACGTGCAAAACGAAATTACCGCTCTTGGATAGAGTGGTGGGTACTTTACTGTAAACCAAAACTGACTTCCTTTTTGAAATGGAAGTCATCCATTACTCATCGTAACTTCAGAGACGCAATGGAACTATATCGTGGCTTACTAAAGAGAGCATATGACAACTATCTTGATAACCCTGAACAACTTGCAACAATCAATCGTATCAAAGGACAAATGCTTCGACATCAACGAAAGTTTTCAACTAGCTTCCGTAGAATTAACGAAACTTTTCTGGCCGGGGAATCCACAACTCTTTTCCATGTTGCTCAAATCAATGGTAAAAGATCTAAAACTACAATAAAATCGCTACAGATTGCAGATGGCAGTGAAATCGATGATCAGAATCAGATTAAAAATCATGTTAAGTCATATTTTGAGACCTTGTACACATCGGTCGAGACCAACGACTCTCTGAACTTTATGCCAGCCAGATCCATTGCTGAAAACACTCGTGCAAATGAAAATCTCATGCAAGCGATAACGCAAGACGAAGTTCTCGCTGCAATCAAGGGTAGTTGCTCAAAAAAGGCCCCTGGTACGGACGGCCTACCAAAAGAGTTCTTTCTAAAAACGTGGGAGATCATTCGCTTTGAATTCACGAATGTGATCAATGATGCTCTTCAAGGAAACGCTATGAAACAATTTTTTGATGGAATCATAATTCTTGTAAAGAAGAAAGGAAGGGACAAAAGCGCGAAAGGATATCGTCCAATATCGCTATTGAACTACGACTATAAAGTTCTTGCAAGGGTACTCAAGCAGAGAATGCAGAGTTTACTTCCTTTGGTGCTCTCAGAACACCAGAAGTGTTCCAATGGAAAAAGGAATATTTTCGAAGCTACTTGTCGCATTTCTGACAAAATTGCACAACTGAAATACCATCGGCGAAACTCCCTTCTAGTATCTTTCGACCTCGACCATGCGTTCGATAGAGTGGACTACGGATTCCTCAAGCAGACAATGATACGAATGAACTTCAATCCACAGTTTGTAAACCTTCTCGATTCGATTTGGAGCCAATCATTTTCAAAGATACTAGTGAATGGACATTTAACCCCTGAACTCAAAATAGGTCGCTCTGTTAGACAGGGTGACCCACTGTCTATGCACTTATTTGTGATATATCTCCAACCGTTACTAGATACTTTTGAAAGGCTTTTCCCACGCACTATATTTAATGCATATGCTGACGATATCTCTATGTTTTTCGACAATGAGACCAGTCTCACGCAAGTAGTCGCAATCTTCAATGACTTTGGATCAACTTCAGGTGCAATATTAAATAAACAGAAAACAGTTGCTGTGATGATAGGCAACATCAACCTAACAGCAGAGACGGAGTGGCTGCGCATCGAAAACATAGTCCACATTCTTGGAGTTCGTTATGGAGACAACATCAAGCAAGCACATAAGCAAAACTGGGAAGCTGTATTGAATGGGTTACGAACTCGATTGTGGTTTCATCATCCGAGGAAACTAAATTTGTTTCAAAAAACAATTCTTCTAAACAATTATGTAAATTCAAAACTTTGGTACATGGCTTCAAACATACCACTAACTAAAGGATTTGCGACCAAAATTAGGACTGAAATAGGAAAATTTGCTTGGCATGGCCAAAGACTACAACGTGTAGCATTTTCCAATATAACTTTACCAAAAAATCGTGGTGGTCTAAACTTGCATTGCCCAGAAACAAAATCAAAGGCTCTTTTGCTTAACCGATTAATAAGCCTAAATCAACAACTTCCGTTTCAAAGCAGCATCATGGAGAACCCCAATACTCCCATACCAGCCATGTTCAGTCACATAATCCTATTGAGGTCAGAACTACGTAATCTTCCGGATCAATTGAAGAACACTCCAACATCTGCTGGAATCTATCAACACTTTTTGACCCTCAAGCCGGATCCAGGTTTTGTTTCAGCAGAACATCGTGAATGGAAATCGGTATTTAAACACCTCCACAGCAAATGCTTAACTTCATCTCAACGATCAGCGTGGTATATGATAATGCATAAGAAAATCAAGCATCGAGAGTTACTGTTCCAACGAGGCGTCGTAGATGATCTATTCTGCGAGGCTTGTCCAGGAGAACCAGAAACTATGGTACACAAACTTTTCCGATGCGAACTTGTCAGGAATATCTGGAGCTATCAACGGAGGCAAATTATAGGACAAGAGGCTGCTTTACAAAGACTTGAACCAGAAGATTTTGTGTATCCTAATTTTAGAACCTTAAGGCGCACTTCTCAAACATTTATAATTGAAGCACTAGGGAAATACTTCAGTTATGTAACAGAAACACATCCAGAAAATCTAGGATTAGAAAATTTTATATTTTACCTCAATGTGAATCACTAACTTAACGATAGAATAAAAAGTTTTACAAAAAAAAAGCTACTTGGAAGAAGGCTTCCGAGTAACGTAGAATGATACTTCCAATCCTCTTGCAACGGGGCAACCTTTCAAACAGAGGCTTCCGAACCTTTAGACTCTAGATTTTAGCTCAGAAGTATATTCTCCACATATTATTCAACATTTTGTTTCGATCGGGTAGATTGCATTGAAGAGGTTTTTTTTTAATTTGTTAATTCGAAGTTTTGTCCTTTTGATCTAGTTATGATTGTTAAAAGCAGGATTCAATTGACTTTGATTTATTGATCCCCAATGGGTGGCTCAAAATAATATGGGAAAAACTTTTTTCAATTCTTTTGATGGGCCGCCCTCTAATTGGGTTTTATTTGATGCCCTGATGCTCTGGACAAAATTTCTGCCAAATCGGTCAACGTTTGGGCGGTGCTAAACTCGTTGGAAGTTTATATGCAAAAATGTATACAGAAACATCCAAAAACAGTGAATTGCATTTGGATGGAACTACTCATGATGAAGAACTATGATACTCATTCAGATCTTGAAGAATTTAATACAGAATGTTATGCAGAAAACCGCGAGAAGATTAGAGTTTGCCCGGCTAGGTTATTAACATTTCTCTGAAGTGGAGTTTGAGCAAATTTCGTTTCTTTTACCTTTGAAAAGAAACAAATTCACCCATACAACACTCCAGTAAAATGCTAATATCTTTGCCTAATAAACTCCAATCTTCTCGCGGTTTTCATAACATTCTGTATTAAATTCTACAAGAACTGAATGAGAATTATGGTTCTTGAATGTGAACTGTGCCGTCCAACTGCAAATCACTGTTTTTGGATGTTTCTGCATACATTTTTCCATATAAACTTACAACGAGTTTAGCACCGCCCAAACGTTGAACAAACGTTGGGCATCAAATTGAACCGAATAAGAGGGCGGCCCATCAAAAAAATTGAAAAAGTGTGTTTTGAGCCACCCTATTCGCCATGCATATTATTTACAAGCTTAAGACAAAGTTATGAATAAAAATATACACTAGTATCAAACTTTATAAATGAGTTTTTTTTTTTGTCTTTATTATCGAGACTTTCAGCCCGAGGCTGGCTCGTCTCGATAAATGAGTTTTGATTGGAATTGTAATACATCCGCCGATTCGGATTTTGACCGAGGTACCCTCTGAGGCCAGCGAAGGTACCCCCAGGAGCACATGTACCCCAGGTTGACGACCGCTGGTGTAAGTGTTGATGGCATGAATTGTCCGTTTCTTGCATGCTATTTAGGGTAGAGTTTGGTTAGTAGATCGGTTGCGGAGAAGACTGGTGCCCCCCTCCCTCCAGTTGACCTTGTTGACTTATAGTTGGTGGCTACGACTGCTGGGACATTTTCACCAAGATGTGGAAGGGCCATTAGTCCGAGTTACGTTGCCCATGATGCCCTCCATCATTCGGGAAGCATAAGAGGGTTGCGTTTTTTACAGCTTGTCCTAAACCAACATTTTTCTTCTACACCATTTCTGATAATGACCAGGGAGTTAGTCAATGCTCAATATACAATATTGTATAGAGTTTACCACCTTCACCATAGGTATAATAATAACCCAAGAATATACTACGCTAACAAATTAATAATGAGCTCTGTTATAATAGTACCAAAATAGTAGTCCTTGATGATAATAATCGCATCAGGTACTCGAGAGATATTGCATACCAAATCAATACCTCGTCTAAGTTAAGTTATAGGGCACTGTACGGGCTGCTTTGTCTCTTTCTCGCTGCAAAGAAATTAGAAAACAACAAGGCCAGTAAATGTCAAAATTTATGAAGAATGAAAGAGAACGAGATGTTTCCGTGTAGTGCCCTATTCGACAAGGATGATGCATATGTAATGACCACCTAAATTCCTGAAAATACATCAATGAGGTACCATACCTACTACAGTGAACTTTGCCCTTGACTTTGCCTCCGATGTACTGTTACTTGATGTGAATCCTGGCTACTATGATCAGTTTCTTGATAATAATTTCTATAATGATAACAAGTGGTCAATCCTATCAAATATTAAATGCTGTTAAAGGTTTTATTCAGCCAAAAAGAAGCTACACCAACGCAAAAGACAGAATACTAATTGGATATAAGAAACAAGTTTTTCCTGCACTGCCCATGATTTCATAGTTGACGTATCAACCATTCGAAATTTCAGCGAATTTGACTTATTACGCGTTTATTAGAGTAATTCAACCGCTGCAACATCGATACGATGCTTGTTCCAAACCTTATTTAAGTGCTTGCAGGTTGAAATAATTTATATTTGCGATGGATGTCCCTATATTATTAAAAATACAAACGAAAGTGCAATGGTTGTCAACTATGTAATCATGGGCAGTGCATTTCCAATTCTAACAGTTACTGCTAGACTAGTCAGGTTTACAGGATTCAAATGCAAACGGTACGGAAATCCATTCACTGTTCTAGTGATTTCTGGAACATAATAAATATAGAAAAATATACAAAGTAGGAGAATGAAATGAGCCTGAGATTGAACTCATGGCCTTCTGTATATAAGACAGAAACGGTAGCCATATGGCTATCAAGCACATTTTCTGAACACTTTGGTTTTCAAATCCCAAATAACTGTAAATGATGGCCCTTTTAAATCCCATATATACTGAGATATCTAACAAAACTGGTTGTCCAATGATTCATTACCCAGCGGATGTAATCCAATCTAAACAGTTTTTCAGTAGCTGTGTAAAAATGAAAAAAAAAAGAAAAATTTCAAACTAAACAATTTTTCAGCACATTGGTTTACAATCCCCTAGCAACTTTGTAGAAGACAGCAATTTTCTTAAATCCCACAGATTCCAAGATATCGAATCAAACTTATCTCTCATATACAGTAGCGCCATCTTGCGGATGAATTCTGAACTAAACAATTTCTTAGCATATTGGTTTCCAATCCTCAAACAACTTTGTAGAAGAAGGCAACTTTCTAAATCCAACAGATTCCGCGAAATCGAACCAAACTGGTAGATTCATATACACTTGCGTCGTTAAGTGGAAGAATTTCAAATTATTTTTTCTCCTTGACTGATAGGGAGGGCCGCATGGGATCATAGATGAATGCAGAATTTGTTTCACTACGCCAGCATTTTTTAGAAATGAACACCGTGCCTATTTTTGATTATTTTCACAGGTGTTCCGTTAGGACCAGCAGAAGATTCATTGGACTTGAAAAATCTCCTCCATGATAGTATCTATCCCTTTTATTATTTTCCCGAAAAAAATCTTGTTGGTATTTACAAACACTTAGTCTACGTGAGAGGTAAATCCCAGAATCATCTTTTGTACATATTAAAGGGTATCATTCTTTCTTCGTTCGGTGCTCCATTTGCCTTATTCTAATGAAGCATTCAAAATGCTAATCATCCCTCGATTAATTTCCACATTTTCATCTTTCGCATTCAGCTCCAAAGCAAACCAGCAGAAAAAGAAATAGTTTCTGCCACCCGCAACCCAATCACTACACCATAAAGAAACATTCAAACACTATGCCTTTCGTTTGTTCCTTCCAGTTTTGAATTTCCTAGCCTTGTTTGCATACAACCCCTGCCACCATAAATCCCAAAAACCGATTGAAGTTAAACTGCTTTCAGACCTTTATCCACCAAAACAGCCGAAGTGAATGTACTGCTTCCGACCTGACATGCACTTTTTATGGTTCCATTTACCTACAACACCGCCGTCGCGTTCGCCGTCAAGGTGTTCCAATGGATGTCTTTCAGGGGAAGGTCAAATTCCCATCGGGTCCGCTCTCGGAACCGGAGAAAAGAAACAAAAATGTATGCGATGGAACAAAGGGCATTTAGGCATGGAGCTGTGTAAGTGATTTGAAATACCAGAAAAAAAAACATTAATGCTTTTGAAGAATAGCCTAATGTTGAGGTTCGTCCGAGCGCAACGTACCGACATAATTACAGGAATTCGGTGAAGCAGTAAAATGAAAACGAAGAGCCTGGAGAAAGAACGATTTGGAAGAACTTCGTGCTCAGAAGAATGGATGAATATTGTGCGTAGATTCTGTAGGATATTAAAACTCATGGTGGATGAGGGGTTCACTTGCGGTAAGGTGGGTGGAAGGAACACGAGCGTTTCAAGTGGTTCGAAGGTCGATGTGCTCTTGGCAGGATCGTTTATCGTGATCGTTAAGATATTTTCGACGTTGCTTCAACTGAGCTTTACTTGAGAATTCCAATTTCAGTTGTGATATGATTTTCTTGTTCACGAAAAAAAACCATCCAACACCAAAAGAGCCATACTTCAACTTCAAGGTCGACCCTATTCCCAGCGTGACGCATTGGTACGAAATTCCTCAGTGCCGAACACCATCGGAATACGGCAACGACTACGTTCGTTGGAGATAAATAACCGGACACCTCCGGAGCTAATTTCCGTTCATCAAGACAACCCATTGTCGTCGTCGTCGTCGTCGACGTTCACCAAAAAAAAGGTGGAAGTGAAGAGAGCCGGAGAAAAATGTAAAAGACCTGCATCGGCCGCCAGGGCACCAATCGCCGCCTCTGCACCAGCTGTTTGACGCGGACATGGTGTGTAATGGAAATGGTGTGGTGGGCCGAGAAGCACAACGGCGACGACGACCCGAACCGGCTGAGCCAAGCCAACAACGAAAGGTCGTTCATCAGCCGGCTTGTCTCGTTGGAATTTTCGTCGAACTCTTTGTACAACAAAAGTGCCTCAAAAGCATCAATTATACACAAACACAACGACGACGACGCCCGTTCGAACGATTTTTTTTTCTGTCCGCCTTTCATGCGATTCAAACTTTGTTCCATGTCAAAAAAAATCGTTAGATTTTTTTTCCTGAATTCAGTTGAAAGAATCCATGAAAACTGCGTTGTTCAACGGTTTGGTTACCAACCTACGAACGGCGATGCATCATTGATTCGGGACGACGACCCAAGACGTTCGTTTTGTCTCACTTTTAAAGTTTTGTTGGAGTTCGATCTCGGTGGAACATAAAAAGTGAGTCAGATTCAAACGTAAATAAATCCCAAAAATAGAAAGTCCAAGTCCCGACCCGAGTACTGGCAGTAACTCGGGGGTTTACATAAGCCGGCGGGAACTCTTCGCTCTTCTGCTTTGCGCTGTTGAGGCAACGATAGGCTGTGTAGGCGCAAGCAGGTACGTACCCACAAAGCGTGTAAAAGGCCACCGGGAGAAAACTACGAGGAACCTTTCTTTCGATGGCTTTTATTGTTGTTGTTATTCGATTCATTCGCTTTGGAGCTGTTCCATGTTTTCCTTTGTGCTTGTCGCTTTTACTCTTATTTTTTATTGATTTATGCTCTCTTCGGTTTATGTTTGTTGCTTCTTTTATGGCGTGCGCCTTTATGCTGCGGCTCCGCTCTGTTCTCGATGCTGCTGGGAGTAGGGAGTTTATTATGCTTACTTGTAGCGCTACTTTCGGGTATGAACTTTCCATCTGCTGAGTCAGTATGGATGAGTAAACAATGTCAAAGGAATTAAACTTTGTGGAATTCATAAAATGTTTTTGCATATAGACTTCGTTCGTATTACATTTGAATGCAGAATTTTTTTTCCGGCATGTTTGTGTTCAGTTTGAACGAAATTTCAAAAATTGATGCTAATGGTCATTGAGATCTTTAGAGATATATGGAAATGATGATTGGGAAACGTAGGTTGGGATCGGGAATTGAATTCGAAGGCACAAATTGAAAACTGATCTGAGTATTGGAACTACAAATAAATGAGATTCAGTTATCAACATTGACAACTGTCGCTATCAGAATTGCCAAGCTAAGTTAATGTTTGGATTTGGAAAACATTTTACAACGTGAGTGATGATTAGATCATTATATATTCCACGAAAACAAATGACTTGATATAAGAATAACCTTCGTAGAATTTGGAGATTTACTTCGCTTATTAAAATTGGTTTTGTAAGTTCCAATTTCAGATTGGTTCAAAAGTCGATTTGGTCGAATGTCGTTTTCTCAGAAAAGGTCATTGGACCGAACCTATGATACTATTTATTAACACAATCGTATGTAAACACTAATAAGGAAAAAAAAAAGAATAAGAAAGAAGGAAGAGGAGAGGAGTGAGGGATGGTCGACACTAAATTTGTATTCGCGATGCTCATGTGTTGCATTTGTAGTTGTCGGCCTCTAAAATCGATTGGTTATAGGCGTTTGTTTGATTGGAAAAAATCCAAGATTATTTGGTCACAAAGCAGGAAGTCACTTTCATGTTTGCATGATTGCATGTTCAGATTAGTTAAAATACTAAGTTATTACAATAATCTAAGTTATTGTGAGTATTTTTCATGTAAAAATGTTCAGCAGAATATAAGCACCAAAGCATATGGAGACGCATGGTACATTTGTGCGATGATTCATCTTGTGACTAAACTTTTGAAGCAAATTTCGTCCCATCCGTTTTATTAAATAAATGAACGAGTGTGCAAATTGTTCTGGAATTCAGGTCAATTGGTTTACAAAGTCAACTACGCCTGGTATCCGATTGGTATCCGATGCCCATACAATTCCACAGAACCCTTGCGTATTGTGTGCAGTCCAAATTATATTGATGCAGATGTTCTAGGTTCTTAGAATTGTTCTGGAGTTCAGATCAATTGGTCTACACGATCAATTACGACTGATGTCAAACCAAAATCAACCCTGCATATCCGTTCAAGTCATTTATGCTTTGTACATATTATAAGCAGTTTAAATAAGTTTGATACAGATTTTCTATGTTCTCCAAATCGTTCTGGAGTTCAGATTTATTGGTCGACTTTGAAAACAGCGCCTGATACAAAATCGAAATCAAACCATTATGTCTATATAAGTCTGAATAAAACTTATATGAACTGCACATAATACGCAAAGACTCATGGGACTTGTATGAACATGCTGAGTTGATTTCGGTTTGAATCTGGGCGTAGTTGACCTGCTAGTTCAAATGATGTGAACTCCAGAACATTCTGGAGAACCTTGAACATGTGAATCAAAATAATTTGAACTGTACATAATACGCAAGGGCTTGAAGAGGCATTTCTGTTATAAAGTTCTTCTGAATCGCTAAATTTTATTATTATTGAGTTTGGTAAATACAAATAGAAGTAAAAATAGATGGGGGGGTGGGTATAAAGGAAATATTACAAACAAGTCATAGATGGGTTGGTGGGGATCCAAATCTGTGTTTTTTTGCGTTGTGAAATTTGTGAATGAGCTCTTTAAATGACAGCATCTGTACGCTAGCTGATCTTGCTAAAAAAAATGAGGATCCCTTGAACCAAAATAAACTAGCAAATTACAGAAAAAAAGATGAGGTGGATCCAAAATGCTTTTAGGTTCAAGTTTCAAATAATAGAAGTTTCATACAAATGATTGCACACTTGTTCATTTATTTAATAAAAACGGATGGGATGAAATTTGCATAAAAAGTTAAGTCACAAGATGAATTATAACATAAATGTACCATGCGTCTCCATATGCTTTTATGCTTATATGCTGCTGAACAGTTTTCAATATTCCTATCTATCGTTTCTCATGTAAGGTCCATTCTTGAAAAACACACCAAAAAAACTTAGTATTTAAACTTATCTGAACATGCAATTACAAAACATGCAAGTGACTTCAACGCTTGCTTGAGCTTGAGCTTGATTGACTGCTCGTAGTTGCTACTCCATTATGACCAGATCAGCTGTTCTTGCACAGGGAACCAACAGATGTTTGCTTGGGACTAGCACACATCTTCAATGTACAAGTACTGGTGATCTCATTTGTTAGGTCATACTGGCGCCTGCCACGTCAGAATGCAAGTCAATATAGGGAAGGGGAGGAAATGATGATGCAATCACTCGCCCACTGCAAGCCGAATATACCTCTGCACTTGCCACGAGTTCATGCGGAATTTGTTGGAATTTCTGGGTTAGGTTGGAGAGGCAGAGGTCCGTCTTGGTTAACGAGCTGCCAATGTGATAGATAGGAGAAGGTAACTGATGGAATTTCGAATTGGATGTAGAAAACGAGCTCTATAGTTCATTTCCAATTCTATCAGATTACTGATAGAATACTCAAGTTGAAGGTATAAGAATAGTAATGGAAACGGTATGGAAGTCCATTTCCAGTTCTAGCGATTGCTAGAACATGAGAAATAAAGAGAAAGATACAGAGTAGGAGAATGGAACGGACCTGGGATTGAGCCCACGACCTCCTGCGTATGAGGCAGAAGCAGTAGCCATATGACTAATTAATTTTATTACCGGCCGCGCAATGCAGAACACAATAATTCGGCCGACCGCGCGATCGTTCTGCTGTCCGAAACATGATAGAACACGCACTGAACTGATTAATTTTATTACCGGCCGCGCAATGCAGAACACAATAATTCGGCCGATCGAGCGATCGTTCTGCTGTCCGAAATATGATAGAACACGCACTGAACTGATTAATTTTATTACCGGCCGCGCAATGCAGAACACAATAATTCGGCCGACCGCGCGATCGTTCTGCTGTCCGAAACATGATAGAACACGCACTGAACTCCATGCAAGTGACTTCAACGCCGTTAAAAAGATGATCCCTTCCTATTTTGTGATCAAATGATCCCAGAGTTTTCCCAATCAAACAACAAATGCCAGTAACCAGTCGATTTTAGAGGTCGAGAACTACAAATGCAGCACATGATCATCGCAAATACAAACTTTTTTTTCCCTAATTTTGTCATCTAATTATATATGGGGGAACGGTTTGGCACTTCATTCCATAGCTATGGAAATACATCTCATCAAAAACAAAGCAATGAAGTTTGGAAATGAAAATTTGTTATGAAAACTCATATGTGAATATGTACGTTATGTGGAAGATATTGATTTGGAAAATGTATTGGAGGTAACCACTTTCCCTTCGATGGGACTCGAACCCATGACCCTACAGTACGCTAGACTGGTGCTTTAACCATCTAAGCTACGAAGAACCTCCGTCGGCCTTCGCAACCTAGCGGCTACTGAACGAGCTCGAGATTCCCAAATTGGACGCATAGTCAAATCACTCGCAATCCATTTCTCAAGCCAATACTTCCACATGTGTATACTGCCCATGATCGCATATTTGTAACACTCGCATTTTTGTTCATTTTGTAAAAGACCTGTGAATCGTTCAGAAATCTCAATTTTCCGCATCTAATCCCACAACAGTAAATTACTATCTTGCTTATCTGTGGTAAGTTGGAAATGATTGAGTTTGTGGGGAGGATTGACAAACGATTTACAAAAACAACCAAAATGCAAATGTTAAAAATATGCGATCATGGGCAGTATAGTACACGTTGAAACCAAATGAAAATTTGGTTTGTTTCTTATTTTTGTGATAATTAGGAATTGAGAAGTGAGATGTTGGAAAGTAAGAAATGAGGAATGAGATATGAGACAAACGAAGGAAGATAGAAGAAGGAATAAAGGAAAAAAGAATAAGGAAGACGGAATAGGTGAGAAGGGAGAGTTGATAATTATAAATTAAGAAGGGGGATGTTAAGAAGTAAGAATTAGGAGTGAAATATACGCCATAAGGAAAAGGGGGAGAAGAATAAGGAAGAAAGAAGAAGGGAGAAGAAAGAAAAACGAAAAAGTATGAAGGAAGAGACAAAGGTAGAAGAGAAGGTAGAAAGAATATAGAAGAAGAAAGAGGAAGAGGAAGGAAGAGAAAAAAAGAAGATGGGAAAAGGGAGAAGAAAGCAGGAAGAATGAAGAAGAAAGAAGGAAGATGGGAGAAGAGAGAAAGAAGAAGGAAGAAGGAATAAAAGAGGAAGAAAAGAGAAGAAATAAAGTAAAAAAAGAAGGAAGTAGGAAAAACAGATAAGAAAGAAGAAGGAAAAAGTAAGAGAATTGAAGTTGTGGAGTGTAATTATTCAAGTTAGTTGTGCAATGCAAACAAGATGGAATATGAAAGGAGGAACGGGGAAGAAGAAAGAAAGAAGAAGAATGAAAAGAATAAGTTAGCAAAGAAGAAAAAAGAAGGAAGAAATAAAAAAGTTCTTGAAAAAAAGAATATAGAGAAGGAACTGTAAATCAAAGAAAGAAATTAGAAGCAGAAAGAAGACAAAAAAATGAGGAAGGAAGAAAGTAGAAGAAAGAGAGACTACAGAAGGGAAAGGGAAAAGGAAGAACCCTTGTGTGGCTGGCTGGGTACCCGGGTACCTTTTCGAAATTCTATTCACGATATCTGAAAGATTTTTCATAGCAAGACGTTGAAACTCTGTCAGATCCATAATAATGACGAATAAAACCGATTGTAGGGGTTAACGGAAGTTTTGATCGCAGAGGTGAGCCAGCCGAGGGCTGAAAACCTCTCAAATAAAGACAAAAAAAAAAGTTTTGATCAACAAGGGGTGGAGGAAGGAGTTCCTCCTTTTTTACCCTTTAAATGGCCAACAGGGTACCCACGAAACTGAAATGCTTGTATCTTATGCAATTTTCAACCGATTTCAACAGTTTTGGGCTCATTCGATTCCTAATTTTCTTCTTTATCATGCTGTAGTTCGGTTGTCTCAACTTCCCTGGGCATAAAAGTATCATCGTGTTAGCCTCATGATATACGAATGCAAAAATGGTAATCTGGCTCACCTCGCAGTTAATAACTGTGGAAGTGCTTAATGAACACTAACCTGCGAAGCGGCTCTGTCCCAGTGTACATACCCACACTGCCAATAAGAAGAAGAAGAAGTTCGGTTGGATCGATCAAGTCACGCAGATGTCCGAGAAATCCGGATTTCCAAGGACATGTCCTGATTCGGTAATACTGACCTTGGATTTCAGTATCAAACTTCTTGAAATTTCCACATCAGGTTGATGTTATGATTACATTGAGCCCATCAGACGTGTGAACATTCGAGTGACCATTTCAGAACAGGTTCCCAAAGGGATCGAGATAAATCATAAGCATCTTTCAATGGAACCCCTACAATATGGGTATCGAGCATCTATAAATTGCATCATCAGATTAGTTCTTACTGTTTTAGGGCCACCAGACGTGCTGACCTCAGTGATTTCATTCCAGGGCGAGTTTTCGCGTTCGGGAAACACGTTTCAATAGATTCCAAGCATAATGCGTTTCATTTGTTTATTTTATTTTCTCAGACTAAGTCCGAAGTGACCTGTGCAGAACATAAGAGTCTTCTCCATTCAGCGCGGTTGGCCCCATGGCTGCAGGTTGTCGTGAATCGTTCTCCACGTGATCGATCCACCTTCCTCGCTGTGCACCTCGCCTTCTTGTACTCGTCAGAACAGGTTCCCAGAGGGGTCGAGAGAGGTCATAAGTATTTTTCAATGGAACCCCAACAATATGTGTATCAATTTTCTTGAAATTTCCACAGCAAGTTGATGTTATGATTACATTGGGCCCATCAGTCGTGTGAATATTCGCGTGGTCATTTCCGAGCAGGTTCCCAAAGGAGTCGAGAGAGGTCATAAACATTTTTCAATGGAATCCCCACAATATGGGTATCGAACTTCTAGAAATTGCATCACCAGATTGGTTCTTACTGTTTTAGGGCCACCAGACGTGCTGACCTCAGAGATTTCGTTCCAGGACGAGTTTTCGCGTGGGGGAAACACTTTTCAATAGATTCCAAGCATAATGGGTATCATTTGTTTATTTTATTTTCTCAGACTAAGGCCGTAGTGGCCTGTGCAGTACATAAGAGTCTTCTCCATTCAGCTCGGTTCACGGCTGCACGTCGCCGTTGTAACCGTTGGTTACATTCCTAACTTGTGGCTCCACCACAATTCCAAATCAATCCATCCCACGACTAGATACTCCCGATTCAAATATGAATACAGTATCATAAAATGAGACAGTTGGCACTCACGCAGTGACCTGATGCCTGTTTCACTCTCACGGCCATCCGTCACGCTGCAGTGACAGGTCAGTGTCGAGCAGTTTGAGCAGAGGCAAAAGATACACAGCCCTGTTGTAATCGCGTCGAGCCCACAGATGGAGCGCAAGTGTTATGCTCTACAGGCTGTAAAAACATAATGCGAACAACATTATTAATATTTTATCGGATTTTTGTATAAAAAGCCCGTCATTCCCTACAGCTGGCTCTTTGGCTGAACTTTTCTAGAAAGGTCTAGAAGTGCGCGCGTGTAGATTTGTATTAAATTAAGAGGTTAGAAATGAATACCTCCCATGTGGTGCAATTGTTTTAATTTGGTGTTTTGTTTCTTTGTTAGGTTCAGTTAGTTTGTATAATTGCTAGCACTGATAGAAATTGTTAGTAATGTGTTAGTAGCAGTTACAGTTGTTAAAAATATGTATGTACAGTGTTAATGAGTGTTAGTATAAAGCTAAAACTATTTCTATGTTTAGTTCTTAGTTAAAACACGTTGAAAAGCAAACAACACAACAAAGAAAACGTTAAAACCTACAAGAAAAAGGTAAAATTATATTGTAAAACTGTTAACATGTGAAACAATGAGCTGTGACTTTTTGTACACCATTTGTTCTAGCAACGTGATAGTCAATTTCCCCTAAATGATCCTCCAGGAACTCCAGAACATCCAGATTAGACAAGCCAGTTTCTCCATCGAGTGAGGGGGAGGAACTTCTGAAGGATCTTCCGAAGAAAATCCTGGAGGAGCTCCCGAAGGAATTCTTGGAGGAACTCCCGGAGGAATGTTTGAGGGAACTCCCTGAGAAATTCCTACAGGAACTTCCGGAGGAATTCCTGGGATAACTTCCAGAATAGTTCCTGAAGGTACTCCCGGAGGAATTCCTGGAGGAACTCCCTGAGGAATTCCTGGAGGAACTTCCGGAGGAATTTCTGGAATCACTTCCAGAATAATTCCTGAAGGTACTCCCGGAGGAACTCCTGGATTAATCCTTGGAGGAACTTGTAAAGGAATTCCTGGAAGAATTCGTGGAGGAACTCCCGGAGGAATTCTTGGAGGAACTTCAGAGAAATTCTTAGAGGAACTTCCAGAGGAGTTCCTAAAGGAACTCCCTGAGGAATTCCTGGAGGAACTGCCTGAAGAATTCCTGGAGGAGCTCCCGGAGGAAATCCTGGAAGAACTTTTTGAGGAATTCTTGAAGGAACTCAAGGAGGAAATCTTGGAGGAACTTCCGGAGGAATTCGTGGAGGAACTCCCGGAGGAAATCCTGGAGGAACTTCTGGGGAAATTCCTTGAAGAATTCCTGGAGTAACTCGCGGAGGAAATCCTGGTGGAACTTCTGGAGGAATTCGTGGAGGAACTTATGGAGGAATTCTTGGAGAAACTCCCGGAGGAATTCTTGGAGGAACTCCCGGAGGAAATCCTGAACGAACTCCCGGAGGAAATTCTGGAGGAAATCCCGGAGGAATTCTTGGAGGAACTTCCAGAAGAATTCCTAGAGGAACTTCCAGAGAAAATCCTGGAGGATCTCCCTGAGGAATTCCAGAAGGAATTCATGGAGGATCTGCCGGAGGAACTCGCGACCGTGATTTTTACTCACGAACAAAATACTGCCATATTTTTGTATTTGCTCTGTCCATACTCGCGAACAAAGCAAGCACCAGAGAAATACAAGCAGCAGGTTCGCGCGTATGCAGCGTTTTTAGTAGGCAAAATTACACTCTTTTCTTACTCGTGAGGCGAGTATTTCCACCTCTGGTATACAGTTGTATTCCGGAGAAACACTTTGTGGCTATCTAAGCTCGAAAAGTAGTGCATGCATTGATTTTGCTTACAGAATGCTGAAACAAACGATTCAAGAAAAGTCACAGCTGTCTAGGAAGAAATTCCTGAATTGATCCGAATGTCCTGAATATTTTGGTGGCCCCCGACATGTTAAGGCAGGATCGTATCTTCCAACGGGTTTTAGGGTCACATACGGGTTATAATGATCATCCGACATTGTATGTTTGTCTTAATGAATCTTAACTCTAAAAACCTAAATTCTACGATCACTTTGTCAATCGAAGTCAAAATTCGAATACGTCTCGTTGAATACGATCATCATTGATCGAATTGGTTCATTCAGGTCGTAGTCATGGTGTCGTCGAGGCAAACGGAAGAAGGCACTGGAACGGAACGTATACGCAGGCACATTGATGTCCATTAGCGCCAAAATATTGGGGGCATGCGCTTCTCCAACCAGAACTTTGGCAACAAAAGTCGCTTTCGCGTTTCTCCTACGCTGTCTCAGAGTTTCGATGCCAATCAGTTGACATCTGGCTGCATACGGTGGAAGGTGCGATGGGTCATTCCAGGGCAGAAAACGTAGGGTGAATCTTATGAATTTTCGTTGCACCGATTCAAATCTTTCGATCATTGTTGCTTGATACGGATCTGATACCAACGAAGCTGTTTCCAGGATAGAACGGACCAATGCAACGCATAATGACTTCAACGTATATGGGTCACGAAATTCTTTAGTGCTTTTAGACACAAACCCAAGTTGACGACGAGCTCGCTTGATTACTTCTTCTTGGTGTTCTTTTAACGTCAGCTCGGCATCTAGAACAACTCCAAGATCTCGAACAGAAAAAGCACAGTTTAGCGGTTCATCACCGATTACGTAATTGTGTATGATCGGGCACTTCTTGCAATGGTAACTTATGATGGAACACTTTGGCACACTCAAAGTCATGTGATTGGCTCGACACCAGATGAGAGGCCGATCCAAGAGCTCCTGCAGCTTGATGCAATCCGACGGTTGATCGACTACTACATATATTTTTGGACATTATCCAAAACGGTCACTTTCGGAGACAACTGGCCATACAAAATTCACCTTTGATTATTCAAGACACTTTATTCCTTACGGTTTGGCGGTTCAACTTTAACTGTTTTTGCATTGCTTATGCTCTAATCATGCTAGATACTCGATGTTTAGAGTGACTCTTGACCCATCAAGGAACCAATTCTGGAATAGACACTCCGGAGTCAACTTAACTGGTGAACACAGGATCATCAAGAACATGCGCTTATTATTTTTTATTTCAAGAAGTTGATATCCATATTGATGATGTTTCATTAAAAATGTTTTAGGCTACCTATGGCCCCACGAAGAACCTGTTCTGGAATCTTCAATTGAAGGTTTGCACTTCTGATGGGCCCAAAACAAAAAAAAATATCAATCTGTTGATGAAATTTCAATACGTTTGTGCGGAATACCTACCGAAATCTGATTTCCTGATAGCATCTTAGTAGGACATGTCCCTTGAATTCCGGATTTTCCGGAAATCAAAGTAACCGGATCGGCCTAATTCGATAACAAGTTGATAGAAAAAGAAGTTTTGAATCGAACGAGCCCAAAATTATGTAGATCGGTTGACAATTGCCTGAGTTATAAGCATTTTAGTTTTGTGGGTACCCGGGTACCATACCGGCATGTTAAGGGTGTTTATTTTTGCCGGCCACACAACTGTTAAGAAATAAAAAGGAAGGAGTAAAAAGGAAGAAGAAGAAGGAAAAAGAAAACAGAAGAAGTAAAAAAATGCAAGAAGGAAGAAAGAAGACGGTAAAAGAAAAAAAATAGAAAAGGTAGATGGAACAAGGAAAGAGTAAGAAGATCGAAGGAAGAAGGAAAAAAAGATGGAAGAAGGAAGAAAGAAGAAGAAAGCATGAAGGAAGAAGAAAAAAGAATTTAAAGAAAAAATTGGAAGAAATAGGTAAGAAAAAGCAGCGAAATAAAATTTGCTTAAAAAAAATTGAAATTTTCCATACAAAAAGTGGGAAATTGCCAATTGGCAGTTTCTTAACATTTGATCGAAAATTTATAATTTTTAGAGTTTTTTTTATTTTAGTCGAAAGAAATAAAAAAATTGGAAGAAGGGAGAAAAAAAGGAGAACGAAGGAATAAGGATTAATGATCCAATTTCCAATTCTCATATATCTCTCTTCTCATTCCTCACTTACCACTTCTCACATTTTACATCTCATTTCTCACTTTCCACTCCTAACTTCTCACTTTCAACATTTTATTTTTCACTAATCGCTTATCTTTTCTCACTTACTTCTCACTTCTCACTCCTCATTTCTCACTTATCACTTTTACTTCTTACTTCTCACTGTACTCTATACATTTCTCACTTCTCACATCTCTTTTTTTACTTCTCCCCCCTCGCGTCTTATATCTTATGAGAAGTGAGAAATACCTCATTTTCTTCTGCTCGCAACCTAAAGAATTTTTCAACTATTCCGCCAAATGGTCTGACATCAAAATTCAAGGTTAGATTCTAACATTGGAAGGAGTCTAATTGTCGCTTAAAAATGCCGTAAAACAAGCAACAAAAGTTAATAGCGATAAGTATTTTCCCTCATCGGCAGATCTTGAAGACAATATTGCGTTCCATTTTATCTGCAACGAATATGGTGAGGTATTGTTGTGAACTTTTTGAACTGCAATAATTTGTATATTTCGGAAGTAAAACACAAATCATGTCAACAGATGGCTATACAGGTGTACTTCGATTATATGGACCCTCGATTATATGGACCCTCGATTATATGGACTTCGATTATATGGACTTTTTACCTCGATTATATGGACATTTTTTTTCGCTCAATTTTTTTTCGTGTCTAGAGGTTTTAAATACCCGTTGAATATTCTACGTCATATTTTACATTGATTCTATATTTATTAAGGTACATTGGGACAAGAAAGTCAGGAAGGCGTGTTTCAAAAGTTACATATGATGAAACCGCGCATTGAATCATATTCCTAAGAGAATATTGATTTTCCAATTTCACGTTGCAAATTTTATTGCATTTGTGTATTTTATTAATCAACAACTACCACGGCCACGTCCTTACAAAAAGGTGTGGAACTGGAAAAGCGGTAAAGTATCGATTATTATTTTTAAGGACGAATTATTTTTTTGAACGAAATGGATTATTATTCAAAGTGTAAGAAACTGAAAAATCAACAGTCTTTACATTCAAATAAATGTTATTAAATATCTCGGTATTAATATTTGTTCGACTCAAAGTCCAAAATATGACCAACAATTTATTTTGAAACGGGATTATCTTCAACATACAAACATAGTCCAAAATATTTACAACAGGTTCTAACATAAAAAATGTATTTTGGCTATAGCGTCTAAGCCCATAGTCAGATCCGGCAAATTTTCAATAGCAGACAATAGTACTGAATTCTCCGTCGAATTCAATTTGCTGCGAATAAGGATAAGTTTATTTTTGAAGCGAAAACATAACTTTTTCGGACGCATAGTATTTGCTTTGGAAATAAAACAGGTATGCACTGTAGTTAGAATTCGTGGCTAAGTATATTATTGTGTCCACATTAGGCTAGGCGAAGTCTTCATTATTAATGTAACCTTAGAATGGTATGCAAGCCAGCTGAAAACGGTTAAGTTCTTTAAAAAATTCAACAACTACTGAATCATCATAAAATGGGCCAAAACATGCGGATTAGACTGTAATGCAGAAAATTGATATTTTTGTATTGTATTAAGACAAATTTAATCTTTGAACACAAATTTTGAGAAAAAAAAATTTTGCTTCGATTATATGGAAAATTCGATTATATGGACTTTTTTGCATCGAAAAAGTCCATATAATCGAGGTATACCTGTATTTATGTGTAAACATTGATAACTGATACTTTTTTAACCAAAAACACAAACGACCACATCTCTAAATGGGCAGCAGGCGATCATTGTCCTATTCTGTTGCAGTTTGGGACAAACGCTTGTTGCGTGTTGAGTTTGTACCAACATTTACAAGAGAGGACAATATTGTGGTTTTACATTCACTGAATATTGGATTAGATTCAAATAATTTTGTTGCAGATTTCATTTCAAGATGTCATATGAAAATTGGTTATGAAATTTGTATTCAAAATAAAGAATTGTGGAATGAACCTGTATATTACTGATATGGATTAATAGGATTTGGACATTGATTTCGAATACAAAATCTGATTGCATCTGATAGTTCTTTTGAGGATTGCCTCAAATCCTTAATGATTTCTAAATTGTTCGATTTATTTGTTCGGAATATGATCTCAGATTGAGAACTAATTTGATAATTTGTTTTTTTTTGTGTTGGATTACATTAGAGTCGGTTTGACTAGCAGATATCTTAGTTTAGCATTCGAACTACATTTGGGAATTATATTTGGTTATCATCCTATCCGAAATTCTAATGGTGGCAATATTGAATAAGATTGGTGAATCAGTTTTAAACTATGCGAATATAGTTGTTGAAGAGTTGATATGCAAATTGAATGTGCGTTAAGGCTTGCAATTTTAAAGTGGAGTTTGGTTTTTAAATTGGATTGAAAAAAGTCGGGACCATAGATTTAGATTGAAAGTTCGCTTTACTTTTTAAGCCATAGTGTTTGTTCTCCAATAAATATAATAGCTGAAATTATGAAGCATCTACGACACACATTTATCAGAAACGTTGTATGTTAGATCCGAAAAAAAACTAACATAAAGCCCATGTAGCAGATGAATACAATGGAACTATAGTATACTCCGTATCCATATATCATTTTTATTGTCAATTCAAACCAGCCATTCTTACATAACATGTAATAAGAAGCACGCCGAAATTCCACTCGCATTACATTTCTCGAACACGTACTTCTAGCCCGATCCCAATCTCTCTTTCATCGAAAGTACACAGAAGGAATTACGTAAAAGCATCCATGAAACTGTCACACACCGCTTCCATTGTTATCGTTTGAATCACTCAGAAAAGGAGGTCTGCCGGTGAAGTGAAAACATAACGTGTAGGACCAACTACTGCAAGACGAGCGGCCGACCGTTGTTGCATCCCCCGCATTCGGCTTAAACAATAACCCCCTGTTTGCGCCGTTCAACACGCAGAAAGATCTTCCGACCGAGATACATATCTTGGGAACCGATTACCGGCTGCATAGCTTTGGCTGCTGTTGACTGTTGTCGTCGTCCTCCGGTGTGCTTCGCCGAGCTCTTTTGTACGGCCTTCAAATCCGCCCACCTTTCAACCCGTGTGCTGGTTGTGGCGTGCACGCGGGAAAACTGTTTCAATTATAATTAAACACGCATTTCCTATGAAAACTTTCCCTTTTTTACGGCGACAAGAAGCGCGCAAATCTGCGGCAGCTGCTACTAACCGACCGGCGGCGCAGCGCCTAAGCTGAGGTAGCGAGGAAGAGATGCCCAACGGATGATAGTTGCTGCAGCGCGGGTAACCCGCACCCGTGCTGGTCACAGCGCTCACCTCCAACAGCCGACCCCAACAAATCCTGCAAAAAATATAAATCTATGTGGCGTGCGGTCGGAGCGCTATCTGACGACGCGTCGCGTCGACGGATGATGGGTTTATGTTGCCGTTGTGTCGGTATAGATGGTAGATGCTGATCATGATGAGGCGAAATGATGAAGTGGTAATTATTTCGGCTGGTTACGAAATCTCCGCCGCCGCAATACGGCAGGCAGGCAGGCAGCTGCACGAACCTTAGGCAAAACACGCCGTTCGTTCGTTCGTTGGTTCGGTGCGAGTAAAAGTGAAGTGTGAAATTGTCTACCGTGCACCTCTATTAGGCTCCCAAAGGTGATCTAACGGAAGGAGGAGGATGAGGAGGAGTTGGTGGCGAAAAAAAGTTCAGACCTAAACGTAAGTGTGTAATTTTTCCGCGCTCTGCTTGCGAATGGGTAATCGAATTTTGTTCGTTTAGGTTTATGAGCAGCCGCAGACGGCCGGTAAGCGCTATTATCAAACAGTAACAACGACGTAAGAGTGCGAGCTTTAGGTTACGGAGGCGGTTGGTTAGGCAGATGATTATGTTGATTATGATGATGATACGAGGTGAAAATTGCTTTCCCAGGAATTTTACACTTGAGTAAGGGAGGTGGTGTGTAATTGCTCTAAACTTGAGCTTTAAAGATATACGCTCATGGATTTGTTTATCGAATTTCCGCAATGTTTCATGGTTAAAGAGTATGACGTAGGCTTCAAGCGGAACTAACAGTATGGTGTAAGTTCGATGGAGAACTCAAATAGACTTCTTTTTAAAGATTTGCCCTGCGCTAGAAATTCTAGAGGGAATACCTAGTTGCGTTAATTATTTGATTTTTTACATTTTTGAAAATTTTCGTACATAAATAAGACTACTTTCACAAAATAATAAGTTAAGGACAAGCCTCCCGGAATCCAAAACTTTCACAGAGGATATATAATACAATCTTCATAATGGTAATGAAATCTCAGATGGCTATGATGGCTTGACGCTAGGGCAAAATTTTATCCAACTCTATTTACTTTGGGCAGTTCAAATTTATTGGAAGTTATGGATATATCAAGCTCTATCTGGAATAAGGGCGAATGTCGCAAGAGAGGATTCTCATCGCCGACTTCCTCTATTTTTAACAAAAGTGACAAGTAGTGGATTTCTTTGTGGTCACCTCAGCACGATAGAAAACGATGCGAACTTGCATTCTGAGTTGATAAACTGCAAAAAAATCCTCTGCTTGTTACTTTTATTTAAAAGAGGGGAAGTCGACGAAAAGAATTCTCTCTTGCGACATTCGCCCTTTTACCAGAAAGAGCTTGATATGGAGAAAAATGGATATTCACTTTCAGTAATTTTGTGCTAGATGGCATTATGAGCAAAATGACTTCAGAAGTTATGAATTTTGACCTTCGTCGTCTCGTACTTGACTCGTAAGTTAGTAAGTTGAGTCAAGTATACGCATTGCAAGAAAAAAATGGAACCCTGGAAAATCCAAAGCGCCTTCAATGAATATTTTCCAGGCTAGTGATCAAAGCAGCTATTGCTAGATTTGCGATGTTTTGTTTATATTTATAATTATGACATTCCTATAAAATATGCATTACTGAACAGAAAATATTGAAATATTGAAAATATTTGAAATTTTGTGTTTCTCAGGGATCAGCAGAATCACTGCTATTTGTGGTGGGATTTGACTGCGGGCTCTGGTAACCTTTTCAAGGTGTTTCTGTAACTGGTACAACTAAAGCGAAACCGTTTCGCTCAGAACCTAGCTCAGAACGCACAGAACGCAATCTTGGTATTGGTGGGTCTCTTAACAGACCCGGCACGAAGACATTTGGGCGAAATGGAACGTCAGCTCAGGTTCAATAGGCCGGCGCTGATCAAACCAATTATTAGGAACAGTGTAAGCATTTTGGGACGTGTTATATGGAAGCATTTTTTCTAATTTGATATGAAGTCCATATTATGTAAAATATTCTATTGATTAGGTTCCCTAATTAACTGATCTACAGAAAATTAAATTTCTGCAGAGAAAACGTCAATAACGAACTAAACTGCGGTTAAACTGATATTGATGTGAAGGTTTTCGTAATACATTGGTGCCTCAAGGGATCAATCCTTTTTATTCCAGATTAGTTTACACCTAGGCAGAAAACTGAAAACTGATAATTGATCTTTCCATGTTTATGGGCACGCCATTTGGCACGCCGGGTTTGCATGACAGTTAATTTGTTTTAATAATTTGATCTCAATTCAACGCACACTATGCATGATTTGTCCTATGCGGGGATTGCCCTCTGCGCGTTATTTCCGCGGAGCATTCCAAATTTTTCTTTTTCTCCGTAATACAAGTCAAAACGTATGTAAAGTTATAATAAAGCTGTGTAATCAGATGTAATTTTACTAAATTTTATTAGGGCGCGCGTGATTGAACCAACTTTCAAATGAAGTAGTGGTATTGTCATTGAGTAGTGTTCATTATGCATGGAGTTAGATACATGTTTTTCATAAATGGAATTATGAACGAGACACTTTAGTTCAAAAGTTTAATTTAAAATGTGCAAAAAAGCGTTGAAATTTTAATCATTGGGATTAGGATCTATTTTCGACATGAAATTGACCTAAAGCATACCGTCCATTTAGTAAAGTTATGAATCATTTACAACGTACCTCATGGACTCAACATTCAATTATTGTCTCCTGAACTTAATTCCATCGAATATTTGTGGGATGTTCTGAAGAAATGGACCGTAACCATGAAATCCGGAACAAGCACCAATTGAAGGTGGCTCTAATGGACGAATGGAAGAAAAATCATCCAAATATACATATGCCAATTCAATTCCCAATTACTTGAAAGATGTTGTTGATGCCAAATAACTGCATACGGATTACTAAAGACAAGTTTATAAAACATTCTCTGGAGTAATAAACTAACCCCCGAATACTTTTTTTCAGACCTTTTTGACACACTTTAAATAAATTATTGTTTTTTATTATAATTTTTTTATAAACATGAACATAACTTCATAATTTTTGTGCATCAATAATACAAATACGTTGTTACCTTTGAACTAAGGAAGAAAAATATAAAGAAATTGAGATCCCGCGGGTTTTGTTCATGAATTTTTTGATTGCGAACAGTGTTGTAAAATGTCATTTCCATTCGTTTGTATAATTTTAACAGAACTATTTTCAGAAGTTAGCTATCAATCATCAAGTGTGGCGAACTTATAGCGCTTAAATGTGCCTACGACTTTGTCTTACAATACATTGCTGTAAATATGTAATCTGATGCGTAGGAGGTAAAATGTCATTCAAATGACATTATGTCAAATGACACGTGACATTTTGGAGTGATTTCACTCTCCAGCCTCATATGTTATATTTAGAGCAATGTACCCTTGGACAAAAACATAGTACTACTCACGGAGAATCCAAACGAAAGTTATGTCTAATGATAAAACCTTCTCTTGTATAACTTGAACACATTTTAAATTTAACTTTTTCCATTGTTTTTGGAATGAGATTCGTTTTGATTCCCAAACATATTGTTGTTGAAAAAAAAAGTATTCACATTTTTATTATTTTTCAATTTTATTCAATTCAGTTTGTATAAATTGTTCGGCGTATGAATTATTATTATATGATTCAACCCCTTGCGGGTCCCGTAGCGTAGTTACACGTTCGCCTTTCAACGCGAATGGTCATGGGTGCGATTCCCAGCCCCTCCACTAAACCCTCGTCAGTCGCTAGAAGCGCAGACCGTGTGGTGGGGTTTTGGAGAACGCGCATCACCGACGCGGCTGTCTCAAACACAAAAATATCAATTTAACTTATTCAAACTATTACCAGAATAAATAACATCGGATCATGTATTCTTGAGCCGATGTTATTTATGGTTGCAACCATAAACGAAGTAGGGCTTCAGGACCCAATTGTTCCTATGAATACGGTCCATGAGCATCGGAAGAAAAATAAAAATTAGAAGGGCTGTGTACAAGACAGGAAATTTCTGCGATTATGATTCTCACTTTGAGGAAAAAATTTCTCTGCTCAAACTTATATAAAATTATGAATCTGAAAAGAACGGATTTATTTTTTACAGCAACAAAACCAAAAGCAATTCTTCTGCGATTGTGGCTGTGGCCCCCAAAAGAACCGTTTTAGTGTAACTTCCGTCGTCTTACGTGTTCTGCTGGAGCTGTTGTACTTGCTGACGGCTTCAATTCTTTCAGACCGCGTGATTGAGAAGTTTGTTCGGCAACAAGAGGTGGACGCCGATCTGAATCTTAGGACTAGTGATCGTTGAGCTTGACTTGTAGTGCATCAGACGGGAGGCTCGCCGTTTCGGATTTAGGGGAGGAGAACTCGGAGAAGACCGCCAACTGTCACCGAGAGAAAAAGTAGATTCATAGAAATTTCACGCGGTGTGATATAGGAAATTAGATATATTTTTGTAACACAAAATTAAAGATTTTTTTTTCAAAATTCTTGGTTTAAGAAGTTAGAATTTTGAAAGCGCTCCTAAAAAGTCTGTTATCTCGGTTTTAGATTAAGTTGTTCAAAAACCGCTCTTTTATAAGATTTTTGAACCCCACAGACAAAAAATTATTTGACTGAAAAATCTTCATCACGTTTTATAGGCATTTTCATTCAAATTTCCTATACCGTGCCATGTTAAATTTTCATGTTTCTATTTTTTCTCAAGTATTTTCTAGGTGGCAGCACTGATGAAGGAACCGTCCCTATTTGTCGAGCTCGACGATGTCCTACTCGTATTCTTTTCGCTGCCAGCTTCGTTTCGTTCCGGTTCCGGACCGGTGCAGTCTGTTCGGTTCAACCCGCGTGTAGTGGATGACGTGAGCGCGGCAGGCACTACTTTTTTTTATATACACAGAAAATCTTGCGGTGGACCAAAATGCCCATAGTTAACATCGATCTGATGGACGGGGAAGGGTCGTTTGGCCGAAACCCATTCGGCCGAAAGCCATTTGGCCTAATGCCACTAGGGCGAACAAACCAACAGGCCGAAACCCATCTGGCCGAAAATAATTTGGCCGAAAGGGTCATTTGGCCGAAAGGGTCATTTAGCCGAAAGGGTCATTTGGCCTAAAAGGTCGTTTGGCCAAAAGGGTCATTTGGCCGAAAGGGTCATTTTCCGAAAGGGTTATTTGGCCGAAAAGGTCATTTGGCCGAAAAGGTCATTTGAAAAGTGAGAAATCAGTGATGACAAGAGAGACGTCTCACTTCTCACTCTTAATTTTTCTATTCTCACTGTAAAAAGTGAAAAGCGCGAAATGAGTAATGAGATGTCTCACTACCCACTTCGCACTAATCACTTTTCACAGTGAGAAGTGAGAAATAAGGAATGAGAAGTGAGACGTCTCACTTCTCATTTCTCCCTTCTCACTGTCAAAAGTGAGAAGAGAAAAATGAAGAGTGAGAAGTTAGACGTCTCACTTCTCACTCCTCATTCATCACTTCTTGCTGTAAAAAGTGAGAAGCGCGAAGTGAGTAGTGAGACGTCACTACTCACTTCGCGTTCTTCTTTTTTTTTACAGTGAGAAGTTAGAAATGAGGAATGCGAATAAAAACATCTCTCTTCTTACTTCTAATTTCACACTTTTCAAATGACACTTTCGGCCAAATGACTTTCGGCCTGATGGTCTGTTCGGCCAAATGGTATATTCGGCCGAATGGCTTTCGACCAAATGGGTTTCGGCCAAACGACCCTTCCCCGTTGGAAATGCATAAGTGCGACTGGTTGGGCCTGAAATTTTTAGTGGGTGTGACAAGAATTCAAATTTTCCATAATTTATCATTTATAGTTCAGTTTGAATAATATTGGCAAATTGCTGGAGATTTATGGAGTCGATTGATATATAAATCTTAAAAATCAATCGAAAGAGAAAAGCTCTATTAACGTTCAAAATCTTACATGATTTCGTGACGGTCTCCAATTTTTGACTCTGATTTGACACCCAGTACCTTCGGGTAAGACGTTGTCCAACAAACCCTTCCCAACTTTCGGAAAACGATCGGAAAAGTGCGCCTTTCCAAACTCCAAACTTGAATATGTGCGAATAATGTTTTTGTTCTAATGCTAAACACATTTGAGACTATTTAGTTTGATATAAAATCCTACGGAGCCGATTTACTTAATTAAATCTAGAACAACATTTGAAAAGGGCATACAATTTGGCTTATCTACGCTCGGAATCACGTCACGAAAAAACTGCTCGAATGTAATAATTGCAAATCTGAACATTCCTCGTCTCGGCGCTCTGCTATCGCCGGGTAGATCTGAGCAGTCTTGTTGGACGAAATTGCATTCCAATTGGCAATTGGCAGTCTGTCACGCTAGTCGGAATCGACGATCTCTAGTGGAAAAGTGGAAAAAGGTCGCAAAGCACGTTAGTATACAACACCGATCACGTGAGTTATCGCGTTAGAAAGACGCAAGTTCATTTTCATTGCAAAACGTTAACCAACGAGCATAAATTCCATACAAAAATCCAAAATGGCTGAGTTGGGGATATTGACAAGTCAGAACACCCCCATATTGCAATAAATACATCCTGGATTGAACCAATAAAGATTTTTTGAATATTCACTCGTGCAGTGGTCCTAAGAAAGGCACACGTTTTCGCATTGATTTCGAATTGTTACTAGAGTGGTTTTTGCTTAATGAATAACTGATCGCGGATTATTTGGATTATCGAAATAATAGATAAAAGGGTTCTCTCGGTTTACAGAAAGGGTTTACAGGAAAGTTGGGAGATCGTTTGGGTTCAAGATTAACTGCGGTGTTTGAGCAATAAATAACTCACCCTAGAAGAGGGTCTCTTAGCCGGGATCCAAACAGCAACAGCAGTCTTCCTTAGACAAGGAAGTGGCGCATAAGCTGCTGTTTGTGTGAGCTCGGAACGTATCCTGAATTCGTTAATTTCGCAGAGGACATGCATCTTCGCGATGTCCTTCCTTTTGACATTCGAAACATTTTTTCTTCAGGTCATCATAAAATATCTTCCCTTCATGGTTTGCGATTTCCAGCGACGGCGGTATTCCACTTTTAACGTCTATAAAGACATCTCGTACACTCGTGTACGAAAATACTGTACCATATTGTCCGTGTACCGAAAATAGATCTTCATCTGGTATTTCTTGTGCAAGATCAAACACCCTGACATACCGAATTTTGCTTCCCGCAACGATCATTCGAACTTCTAAAGTCTTTCCGCTCGAATAATGAAACATCCGTGGCTCGCGAGTCTTTTGTAACACGTCCTGCATGGCGTCCGACGAGGTGGATTTCGACTAAAATAAATACTCCCCCTAAACAATTAGAAAATTCCCATAAGAAAATAGAAAATTGCCAATAAAGAAATCAGGGTATGGCATAAATATAAAATTTCCACAAATAAAACAAAATTTCCATAAACTATTAAGAATTTTCCACAAAACAAAAATAAATAAGCACTTTTAAAAGCAAAAATTGCAATTATAAAAGAAGAATTTTCCATAAAAAAATTAAATGTTCCACGAAAAAAAATACAAAATTTCCATAAATAAATCAATATTAGCAATAAAAAATAACAAAATTTTCCACAAAATAAATATATTTTTTCCATAACAAAATAAAAATTTTCCACGAAATGATCAATAAAAAGCAATAAAAAAATAAGAAAATTTCCATAAAGAAATATAAAAAAGCAATCAAACTGCGCTTTTTTTCCATAGATGACCCCTTCTTTAAAAGCGTTTAAAATTCATGTATAATTTCATCAGCTTTATTGCTTTCTTGTATTTTTAATGGAAATTTTCTTATTTTTTTATTGCTCTTTATTGATTATTTTGTGGAAAATTTTTATTTTTTTTGGAAAAAATATATTTATTTTGTGGAAAATTTTGTAATTGTTTATTGCTAATATTGATTTATTTATGGAAATTTTGTATTTTTTTCGTGGAACATTTTCATTTCTTTATGGAAAATTCTTCTTTTATAATTGCTATTTTTGCTTTCAAAAGTGCTTATTTATTTTTGTTTTGTGGAAAATTCTTAATAGTTTATGGAAATTTTGTTTTATTTGTGGAAATTTTATAATTATTTATTGCTTATACCCGGATTTCTATAATGGCAATTTCCTAATTTTTTATTGAAAATTTCTAATTTTAAATGAAAATTGTATTTAGCTGTAGGTGGATTTCACACATAAAGATCTGTCTTCCTACGTTTTGTCAACTGTTTCCTTAAGTTTTACATCAGTATCTAACTGTTTGACAAAACGCGCTATTTCAGGAACGGGGAGCGGAAGTCGGAATTGCACTGTATTCACAAGTATCATACAACAACTACCGAATTGATCCAGACGGAACAAAAGGCAGAAAAAAGGCAAAAAACTTCTCTTTGGTACCTGCCGTACCTATTATCGTGTGTAGACAACTTTTCGCACGTCCAACGACGGCAAAATACAAACTGCGAAGAATGTTTGCAATTTACGAAAATGTCCTTCGATTTAATTTGAACCTTTGACAGCAACTGGCAATTGATTCATATTTCGGACACAAAGATTTAAACTTTGGACACCTGATTACACATTACTGGAGAGAATAATTGCTAACAATTCTCACTGCACAGCTCAGACTGTTTTTTTTTAATTATTTCGTCGCATTGAGTGAGAAGTGGGTAAGTGAGACGTCTCACAGTTTCACAGTGGGAAGTGAGAAATGATAAGTGAGAAGTGAGACGTTTAACTTTTCACTTTTCACTAATCATTTCTCATTTCTCACTTCCCACTGTGAAGAGTGAGTAGTGCGAAGTGAGACGTCTTTCTACGCATCTCGCATTTCTCACTTTTCACAAAGAGAAATGAGCAGAACGAAGTGAGAAAATTGACGTCTCACTTCTCACTCTTCATTTCTCACTTTTCTCTGTGAAAAGTGAGAAGTGTGCAGTGAGTAGTGAGATTCTCACTTCTTATTTTGAAGTTCCCACTTTTCACAGTGAGAAGTGAGAAATATTTAGTGAGAAGTGAGAAGGGAGACGTCTCACTTCTCACTCCACACTACATATTTCTCACTTCTCATTGTGAAAAGTGAAATGTTCGAATTGAGTAGAGAGACGACTTACGCATTTTGCCGAATAGGTTATTTGGTCGAATAGGTCATTTAGCGTCTCACTTCTGATTTCTCACTTCCAATTTCTATCTCCTTATTTCTCACTTCTCATTTCAAACTGCTCACTTTTTGCAGTGAGAAATGAGAAATATGAAAAAATGATTGAAAAGTAAGGCGTCTCACTCCACTGTTCTCATATTTCGCAGTGAGAAATAATGAGTGAGTGGTGAGACGTCTCATTTCTCACTTATCATTTCTCAGATCTCAATTCTCACTTCTCACTTCGCGCTGCTCACTTTTCATAGTGAGAAGTGAGATATGAGGAGTGAGAAGTGAAAAGTGAGACGTCCCTCTTTTCCCTTCTTATTCATTACTGTAAAAAGTGAAAAGTGTGAAGCTAGAAGTGAAAGGCCTCACTCTTACATTTCACAGTGGTTCTTTTTGCCAAACGGCGTTATCGTTCAAATGACCTATTCGACGAAATGACCTATCCAGCCAAACGACCTTTTTCGGTTAAATGATGTTCGGCCGAACGACATTTTCGGCGAAATGTCCGTTTTGGCCAAATGACATTTTCCGTTTCAGCCAAACAACATTTTCAGTCAGTCGACTGCATCACCCTCTCGGGCAAATAACTTTCGGCCTAATGGTCTTCGGTCAAATGACCCTTCCCCGAATATTCAGCTCCAGGATCATCTGTATCAACCTACACCAACACATTCTTCGACGTGAACGACGAAATAGCCTGCAGCCATAGCGTTGTACTTGGCGCCGGGTACAATCATCGTCAGAAACAGGTCAAACTCTCGCTGGAAGATCGTCCCATCGAGAACAGTCAATAAACCGTAAGACAACAGGGGTCCGTATGGAGAAAAGCCATGGTCGCGTAGATTTGCATATCGATCTCGTGGGACAAGTTTTACCTAAGTTTAGTATCCCATTCGTATAATAGCTCCGACCCTTGTGTACAGGATTGTCTTCGATTAGCCTTTTCCTAAAAGTAATCGGGTCAATATGGCTCGAATCGGACTTTCAAATTGCCATAACATTTTAACGCAATGTGTAATGTTAAGGTTTAGAACTTCTTGACTTTGTCTATTTCGCGGAGATGTTCCTGGACGTTGACTTGTTCTATGGGACGTTCCTGAAGGGGTCCAAAAAACTCACACCTAAGGTGCTCGGATAATATTGATCCGCATTCGACTTGGTAATATCTCAGATATTTTCCATCAAGTTCTAACAACTAACAAGTTCACTGTGTATTTTTTAGTGAACAACAGCCACGCACTGTGGAACACAGTCATGTTTTCTGGAACGGTGTATTTCTGCTGGTTCACGAATTCGGGAACGCTTTTTTTGGCGTGCATGTTTGTACATCCAAAATAACTGTCAGCTCGTAGATTTTTCAAAACTGACCGTAGATTTATGATCGGTCACACCTACATTATGTAATAGAAGGTGGAAGGATCGACATTTGACCACTTTTAAATGGACGAATATTGGACTAGATGTACTGCAGTCCATGTTCCCTAAGTTGTTCTAGATGTTCTCCAAATTATTCTGGACCTAATAAGTCAACTAGACTCATTGGCGTAACTACCTCCGATGCCTAGGGGGGGCTATAGCCCCTTTATATTTTTTCTCGAAATTTACCCTCTTTTTGAAAATTCTCGAACATTTTAACATCTCATCAAGTTATCAGCGGTAATGTAACAAATGCAGTCCAACCACCTAAGGCACGTAGGAACGTGTGAGCAACAACTCACAGTCTATGTTTAATTGCGCTCGACTAGCGTCAGGCAGTGGATATATTTGCATACTTCATAAATATTCCATCTATCTCAAATGAAAAAAAAAATAGTGCAACTTTCCATGGATTCCGCCGAGAATCTTCCAAGAATTCTGATGAGAATCCTTTAGTGATCCTGACTGGAATGTTCCAGGGACTCTGACGGAAATCTCTAGATATTTCGACGAGAATACCGATGGGAGCCTCCAGGGATCATGAAGGGAATCCACCAGAGATTTCGGAGGGAATGTTTCAGGAATTCCAACGGAAAAATTTCAAGGATTCCGACGAGAATGTACCAGGGATCCTTCACCCTCCAGGAATTTCGACGGGAATATTTCAGGAATTTGAAGGGGAATATTCCAGGGATTTCGTCGAAAACCATCCAGGAGTTCCAATATGATGGTTCCAGGTATTTCATGAGCAATGTTCCAGGGATGAAGACGCATATCGTCGAAGGATTCCGAAGCAATCCGTCGAAGAACTTCGAAGCAAATAATCGAGCGACTCCGAATTAATCCTTCAGTTATTTCGAAAAGAATCCTCCAGCGATCCCGAAGGGAATCCTCCAAGGATGTTGAAGCAAATCGTTGAGGGATTCCGATGCAAATCATCAAAAGATTTCGAAGCAAATCGTCGAATGGTTCCAAAAAAAAATCGTTAGAGGACTCTGAACAAAATCTACGAGAAATTCTGAAGCAAACCGTCGATGTATTCCGAAACGAAACGTCGAATGATTCTAAAGCAATTCTTCGCGGGATTCTGAAGCTAATCGTTAGCCGGATTCCTTATCGTCTAGAGATCCCAACGCAGATCGTTTGCAAAACGTCCAGAGACTCCGAATTAAATCTTCAAAGGATTACGAAGCAAATCGTCGAAGGATTCTGATTTGTCAAGGATTTCCTAAATCAATCTTGAAATAAGAGAGATAATCTGGAGCAAATCAACGAGAGATTCTAAGGCAAATCCTCCATGGATTTTAAAGGGTATATTCCACAAATTCCCAAGGGCATTGCTTAACAATACTGGAAAGAATCCAGTAGGAATTCTTCTGGATTACGATTGGAATACTTCGATGAATCCGAAAAGAATTCTTTAGAGATTGAAGTGAGAATTCTTCTCGGATTCTGATGAGAATCCTTCTCGGATGCTGATGGGAATCTTTCTCAGAATTCAGAAACAAGGTAATTTTTCTTCCACTCATTTCATTAAGTATGAGAGAGTGAATATGAGAGATAACTCTTTAGTCTTCAAACTTTTTCGGTAATTCATTCACATATAGCATTGTATATAGCATATAGCATTGTATATAGCACATATAGCATTGTTGAAAACTGATATCACTGCTAACTAACTTATCAAATCCTAGGGGGGGCTAATTTTTTTCTAGGGAGGGCTTAGCCCCCCCTAGTCCCCCTTATTTACGCCAATAACTAGACTCAATTAAAGATCGACAGCAACCCATCATGTCTATAGATGGTCTTTCAGGCCCACTTTTATGGCTAATTGTCGAACCTTTCACGGTCCTTTACAAATGTAGGTGTAGTGGATCGTCAATATGCGGTCGGTTTTGAAAAAATAAGAGCTGACAATCATTTTGGGTACATCATATGTAATTTAGTGTGAGAAATACATGAGATATTGGGAAGTCAAATTCGGGTCAATATGACCCGAACACCGTAAGTATGAGTTTTTTAGCACTGTAGGAAGGTTAAACAGAACCACATCCGGGGATATCGATCCCCCATCGCTGCGTGAAGACCTGCACCACGTGGAACGAGACCTGTACCAGAAGAAATGAGAGAAATCGAATTATTTCATTAATTCCTATGCAGATTCCTTCAAAAATGTCGCCATGATTTCCTTTAAAAGCTTCTCCAGAAATATCGCCAACAATTCGTCCAAAAAACAAATAGGAAATCGTACAGAAGTTACTCCAAGAACTTCCCCCGATATTTTCGCAAGAAACTATTTCCGAATCTCCTTAGCAATTTGTTTCAAATATCTTTCCAAGAATTTAATCGAAAATTTTATCACGATTTTTTCCTCCAAGAAATTCTTCTAGAAATTGCTCCGGATGTCTATCCGGAAACTCCGTAACGAATTTCTTCATTCAGTCCTTCGGAATTTATAAAAAAAAAAACTTCGGAATTCTTCCGGTAATTAGGATCGGGCGGCTTTAAGGCATTTTCACAGCTGCTTTAGAGCTGGCACAACTGCAAAAGTAACAGCCCATTAGTATACTGTCCTCGATAAAGCGGAATAAATGTCTTGAGGGCAAGGACGTATTTTCGAAATCACTTTGTGATGAAGTATTCATGGAACTACTGCATAAGTTTACAAAATTTGTTTAAATTTAAAACTCCTCCTTTTTGCCTATTTCTTTCTTTTCTTTAATTCTTTCTTTTGCATTTCGAAATTTACCTTGGTTTACTACAGTTTGTACCGGGAAACTGTCATTGAACTCGACGAAAATATCCATTTTATGTTTATTCATTTCGACGTATGATCTAATTTCTACGTATGAGTATAAAATTATCAACTCAGGATAAATAGTTTTGTTTGACTGGGAACAAAGGCTGATAGATAATTATTCAATTTGAATAGGACCAGCAGGAATATTGAATAAAACAGCTAGGTGAGTCGGCCAATAACAATAAAGCAATTCTACTATCAGATGAATAAATTTGTGTTTTTGGAGCGAAATGATAGCCTTTCGGCTGCAGTCTTTATGGTACAGGGAAAGTTAACTGTGCCAGAATTAACTTTTTAGCAGGTTGTTATTTTATAATCACTAAAAAAAAAGAAAATCAATAAAAACTCGTAGCTTAATTTTTATCGCTCGTTAGCAAAGTTAACACGTACAATCCCATCTGCCGTTACTTCGAAGCGCTCCCAGTGAGCTCGACCGGCAATTAATCCCAGCTTCGCTCCTCTCATCTCATCCAAAAACTATGAAAGTTGTCCCAAACCCGTTTCGGAGCAAAACCGCAAACTTTCTTCCGAAAAGCGTTCAACTGCAACGAAAATCGCTCCGATAAATTTATAATGAACCGATACTAACTTCCTCTTGTACATATTCAGGCCCCGTCTATGCCTGCTGTAGCAGCAGAAGCACACTCCAGGAACAAAACCAACCGCCAGCTTTTCTTTCCCCACCAGCAAGCAATGGCCCATGGCAGGTGGAAAGACAATGTACTGCGCCATCCTGGTTTGTCGTCATCGTGTCTCAGTCGGAAGGAAGGTACTGTTAGGTCGGCCCAAGACAGAAGAACTTTTATCTCGGAACAAACGGTACCTACCTGAACCAAATTGCCAAACCGCATTAAGGCGGTAACTTTGGCCCAATCGCCAAACGGAGAAAGGTGCTGCTGCTGCGTTTTTGCGGCACAACGGGTCGGAGTCTCTGGTCTCTGGTTGAATGCGCTTATCCTGAGGTACGCTTTCGGAGAACTTGGGGGGCAAGGCACGTGCTGAGGGCCTTTGTTGCTTTGTCAACCAACTTCGAACCGGACCCATTCGGTGTACTTGGCTTTCTTCAATTAAATTTAATTTTTCATTTCAGCTTCTGTTGCTTCAGTCGGAACAGCTCCATGCAGCAGCGGAATTAAGTGCCTGTCTGTGTTAATAAAATAAAATCTGGCCGAGGCGGTCGGTCGGTGGTCTTTCTCCTTGGCCGCCACATACCTGACGCCGTTCGGAGGAGGTCCGTTGCTTAGAAGCACAATCCCACAGCAAGTTAGTAATAGTCTCGGGCGGTGTGAGCTGCCAATGTCCGTTAATAAACGATAATCGCCCCGAGGGAACTCCAGTGCAAGAAAGACTTGCTTTTAATAGTGAGATAGAGAGATACGAGGAGCAAGATATGAGCCGAAAGGTTCACCGCCCTGCTCGGAGTGGATTTGTACCAGTTGGGGTTGCTGTTTGCAGGAGAAGGGAAATCTGATGCTGGTTGACGGCTGCCGACCACGATGACAACCCCGGCGATATCGTGGGATGCAATCGGAATGGAAAATGGATTTTAATGGAAGGGCCGGCATAGTAGTTGTCTCGTTAAATGAAAAAATAATAGGAGATGGTTTTTACACAGGGATTCGGAAATTCTTTCAAGAAAGAAATGAAACTAAATTTAATGAAGGTTTTATGCTTCATTATATTAATAAAATGTTCCTACTATTGCCGTACTCGCAAATAAACTCTTCGAGTTCAAATATTCCGTTTCTTTTTGTGGCTATCGGAGTTGCTCACAGTGATGATCTAAATCGTGGAACGATTCATTCTTCTGAATTTTCACGAGAAAATCTACCAATTTCGTGTCATTTCTCACCCATGTCCTTGATGTGACTCATTTGCGGTTTATGCATGTATGTAAAATCTAGTGCTGTCTGAATAAGATCTCCCCTAAACATTACCAAACAAAAACTTCTTTCTCGGCTTTCCTGAATCGAATTTTCTACACGAAAACACAATAACACTCGATGCAGTAAAATTTCTTCGTTTCTTTCTGGGAACCACAAAGAAATATCACCACTGTGAGACCCACGGTAAGAGCATTAGTGAATAAGTGGCACAATAACTCTTATCGATTCGAACGAGCAGCAAAAGCAGCTACAAGGCTCCGTACAGCATTTAGAGGCAACAGTAGCAACAAGAAAAAAGCTGCAAACAACAACAGATTTAGAGGAAACTAGGAAAACTCTCAGAAACTACAAACGCTGCAATTCCACCTGCCGCCCCACACTAAATGGGCCACGGACCGATCAAAGCTTCATGCCACTGCGCTCGCCAACCTTTCCAAGTCCCATGCTGGTTGATGATGGGGCCACGATTTGAGGGAAAAAAAGTATCAGTTGTAGTACTCTTTCCTTCCCAATTACAGTGTGTACCCTTTCCAGTTGGAGAGTTGTTATTTAGTGTGCATGCTGCATGCATTCTCATCCTCAAGTGGTGTGGGAGCTCCCTCGAGTCAGGCGTCTTCTCGGGGCTGTTGCCCCACTTTTCCCATCTTCATCTTCCCTCCTTAACTGGGTGGCTCCTTCACTTAACAGTTTCCCATTAAATGGAAGCACTTTTCACTTGAGGTTGGGTTTTTTTTTTGCTGTGCCGTTCTGAGCAAAGGGCGAGGTGATTTCTCAAGAACTCGTACACTGATTGTGTGGCATTTGGAGGGTTCTTGCCGGGTGCTTCCTGCATGCTGGCATGTGCATAACGGTGCAATTAGTGGTTTGAAGATGGTCGAGTTTCGGTACTGGAAGAATTAGGGTTGTTTGGTTTGATTTTTTTTTTCATCTTTTTGGTGGAATCTGTTGCAAGTGGGCTTAGGGGTCATACACTTATTACGTAAGCAATTTTTCGAATTTCGACCCCGCCTACCCCATATAAGATTTCTTTATTAAAAATGTTTTATTTTTTATTTTTATGATGCTTAAGAAAACGACACAGCCAAACCCCCTCCCCCCCCTTACCTCATAACTGCTTATGAAATATACGTACGGCCTCTCACCAATTATTTCTCAAAAAATGTATTTGTCAAACGTGGTTAAGGATACACCCAATCTGATCATTCACAGTTTTTCAAATACCACCTGAATTATCTTTGATTGAATTTTTTCATGGGGTTAACTCATAGTTTTGCTAACGCCAAAGGTCTTAATCGACTAAAACCCACCCGTGTAAAAAAAGAACTGGGTGTAGTCAATTCAATATATCAAAATATATGACAAAGCTGTTCGAGATTTGAGATGAAGGTAACATTGTCTTAGTTACTTTCAAAAGTAAAACAATTAAAAAGGGAAATACAGTTATATTATCCTTATGAGCAAAAAGTATAAATCTTTGAGACCTAAAACTTCCAATATACGGATAGATTCCTGAGAATTGTTTTTGAAAGAATTATTTTAGTTTTCTAGATCATGGTTAGCTCTATTAAATTGTCATAAAATCAGTACAAATCCATTGGAAGACCTGTTTCGAACTTTTTCTTGAACTAATTGTGAAGCAATGTAAACCTCGAAAAACTTTTCATAATATATAGCGTGTTTTAATGAAAAATTGTAAGTAACGTTGCTTTCTTGACATTAGCATCTACAACATAACTCGAGAAAACTGCATAACGCAGCGATGAAATTAAAATGTCTTTTAAATCTTGCACAACACTATCATCTGAGCGTCACAGTCTATGGCATCATTTTAAAGGATCGCAGAAAAGTAACGCATGACATAAGCCCATTTAACTTCCCCTGCAAGTTGCAAAGACGTAACACTTGAGGTTTCGCCAGCTCAATTTAACTGACAACGTCCACTCCGCAAGAGCACTTCACACGTCATAATAATTCAATTTTCGTTTCGCGCTGTGGCATTTTCATGATGCACATTTCTCTTGCCGCACAAGATGTTAGCAGCCTCTAACTGAAAACAGTGGCTGAATTGCTTTTTAATTGAGAGGTATTTTTCATCCTGGAATGTAAACAATCCACACTTATTTTTCACACCTTTTCGTTGTGAACATTGAAACGTAATAATTTTTTGAATAATTTATCCCATTATGTGATCTCATGTTCCTCTTCTTTTAGTTCCGTAACCAGAAATAACAATTTATCTTTGATTTTATTGATTTCGTCAACCAACGTTGACTAGAACAGTCTTTGCCGATAATTACCAATATTTACTGAGCCAGTGCTAGCGTTTAGATTCCGATGACTAATACTTTAGAGTAAGTCTTACAAAGTCTTAAAATGGATTTTCGACTGGATAAAACAACCTTGGAACATGTTTATCACGGATGTTCGAGCAAGAACACATTTGTTTATTGTTATTGTGTTTATCTCAAGTGAAATTCATCCATTGTAATCGAAGTAACGCGACTGTGATTTTTACTCGCCAACAAAATACTGCCCTACCTTTTGTCTTTGCTCTGTCCATACTCGCGAACAAAGCAAGCGCCAGAAAAATGCAGGCAGAGGTTCGCGCGAGTATGAAATTTTTGGTAGGCACAATTACACTCTTTCCTTAATCGTGAAGCGAGTATTTCCACCACTGGCTTTCAGTCACATGAAAATGTTGATAATTCCAAATCATTGCCAACGTTTCGATCCGGGGGTTTGGATCTTTATCAGGCCCTGTCATTTATTGGCGATACGTTAATTAGACCTATACAAAAGAGTTACGACTGGAAAATTTGATGCCATATGGCTTTCTCAGTCTGATTGAGACGAAACGATTAGTTTTGTTCTGCCCGACGTTTCGGCCTGTATATTTGGCCTTTTTCAAGGATGAAACTGTCTATCGTTTTCCGTTACATAATTGGCCGTTTAATTACAAAAATATATTTTTTTTATTATCAGACTAAGGCCGGAGTGGCCTGTGCTGCACATAAAAGTCTTCTCCATTCAGCTCGGTCCATGGCTGCACTTCGCCAACCACGCAGTCTTCGGAGGGTCCGCAAGTCATCTTCCACCTGATCGATCCACCTTGCCCGCTGCGCACCTCGCCTTCTTGCGCCCGTCGGATCGTTGTCGAGAACCATTTTCACCGGGTTACTGTCCGACATTCTGGCTACGTGCCCGGCCCACCGCAGTCGTCAGATTTTCGCGGTGTGAACGATGGATGGTTCTCCCAACAGCTGATGCAACTCGTGGTTCCTTCGCCTCCTCCACGTACCGTCCGCCATCTGCACCCCACCATAGATGGTACGCAGCACTTTCCTTTCGAACACTCCAAGTGCGCGTTGGTCCTCCACGAGCATCGTCCAGGTCTCATGTCCGTAAAGGACTACCGGTCTAATGAGCGTTTTGTAGGTTGTCAGTTTGGTACGGCGGCGAACTCTATTCGATCGGAGCGTCTTGCGGAGTCCAAAGTACGTACGATTTCCAGCCACTATGCGTCTCCGAATGTCTCTGCTGGTGTCATTTTCGGCAGTCACCAGTGAGCCCAAGTACACAAATTCTTCTACCACCTCGATTTCGACCACCGATGCAAACTCGCGGTGGGTGGCTCACATTGTCTTCTCTTGAACCTCTTCCTATCATGTACTTCGTCTTCGACGTGTTGATGACTAGTCCGATCCTCTTAGCTTCCCTCTTCAGTCTGATGTAGGCTTCCTCCATCTTCTCAAAGTTACGTGCCATAATATCAATGTCGTCGGCGAAGCCAAATAACTGGACGGACTTATTGAAAATTGTACCACTTGTGTTAATCCCTGCTCTTCGTATTACCCCTTCCAAAGCGATGTTGAATAGCAGACACGAAAGACCATCACCTTGCCGTAACCCTCTGCGGGTTTCGAAGGGACTCGAGAATGCCCCTGAAACTCGAACTACGCACATCACCCGATCCATCGTCGCTTTGATCATCTTGGTAATGACCCAGTGCAGCGCTCTAGCCAGTGCCTCACCACCGTGTTTAAATTGCTCTCCTGTAGTTGCTCAACCCCAGGGGCTTTGTTGTTCTTCAGCCGGCCAATTTCCTCCTGGATTTCCTGGAGATTCGGAGCCGGTAAGATTATGTCCTGCGCGCGTTCTCCCAGGTTCATCACCATACCGCCATCTTCGTCTGCCACATCGCCATTCAGGTGTTCTTCGTAGTGCTGCCGCCACCTTTGGATCACCTCACGCTCGTTCGAAAGAAGGTTCCCGTTTATGTCCTTACACATATCAGGCTGTGGCACGTGGCCCTTACGTGAACGGTTCAACTTCTCATAGAACTTTCGTGTGTTATTAGCGCGGTACAGTTGCTCCGTCTCTTCACGGTCTCGATCTTCCTGCTGGCGCTTTTTCCTCCGGAAAATCGAGTTTTGTCTGTTCCGCGCCTGTTTATATCGTGCCAGAGCTGGCATTTCCTCACACACTGTGCACAATGAGGAGATTTTAATACACACCACAGAGAGTGACGCTGATACTCATTGTGTAACAAAGCCAACACGGTGAGTGAGGACAAAGACGAAGAGTGAGAGAATCATTCCGGTGAGAGTTGGGCCAACACAAAGTTGTGCCACTTAGTGCAATATTCTTGGAAACGATATCGTTTTCTATAAAGCTCGCTGAATTTTTTTGGAACACAAACATATTTCGCTTTGAAAAATGAAAAACTACGTCTCAGTTAGAACAAGTTAACAAGTATAACATTGGCGAATAAGGATTGAAAAAAAAAATAGCACTGAAATGAAATAATGGAACTTTATATAAGTTCAATGTTTTCTGTTTTTGTTCCGAATTTAGAGCCTTCATATTTACCAAGATTTCCTGACGGAAATTGTATTTAAAAACCGTCTTGTCAGTAACTTATTTTAAAGTAGGTGGGGCGGAATAATGTTGGTAGTAGAAGGCTTCTAAATAGTTTTGCCCACAGACATCCCAAAAGCCAGCAAAAACAAAAATATCTTATTACGCATAAATAGTATCAACAGCTACGTTTAACTTTATTTAGCAATGTTTACTTTAATTTTGTTTGATTCACCGTTTTGTCAAAACTCATTGAGGAACACGGTGTGTTTATTTCATCATTTATCCTCAACTCTTTGTGTCTGACAAATGCAATCGCTGCAGAGTAGAAACACAAAGAGGACTCACTGCGTTGTGGAAGAGAAAGAATGAGCAATAAGCGAAACACACTCTCTGCGGTCTTTTTGAGTAGAGCAATAGACACGCACATTTCGACTACTCTGAGGAGTATGCCAGCCCTGTATCGTGCCTCGTTCGCCCTCGTGCGGTGTTGCAGCAATCTCGCCCATGCTACATTCTTCTCTTCCACTAACTGCTCACATTCGCCGTCATACCAGTCGTTTCTCTGATCCGGAGGCACCGTGCCAAGTGCAGCGGTTGCGGTGCTACCAATGGCGGATCGAATATCTCTCCAGCCATCTTCAAGAGACGCTGCGTTGGGAGTGCCACTTCCAGCTGCTGCGCGTATTCTTGGGCTAGTCTACCGTCTTGTAGTCACCCAATGTTAAGCCGCGGCGTCCGACTTCGACGCGTGTTGTACACGATTTGGTTTTCCGTTTCTTGGTTAGGTGATCTCCATGTGGCCTTGTGGATATTTTTGCGGGGAAAGAAGGTGCTTCGGACTACCATTCCGCGGGAGGCTGCGAAGTTTATGCATCGTTGGCAGTTGTCATTCGATACGGTGTGCAGACTATCCGGTCCGATGACCGGTCTATACATTTCCTCCCTTCCTACCTGTGCGTTCATGTCACCGATGACGATTTTGACGTCCCGCAGTGGGTATCCATCGTATGTCTGCTCCAGCTGTGCATAGAACGCTTCTTTCTCGTCGTCGGGTCTCCCTTCGTGTGGGCAGTGCACGTTGATGATGCTATAGTTGAAGAAACGGCCTTTAATCCTCAGTTTGCACATCCTTGCGTTGATTGGCTGCCACCCAATCAAGCGTTGGCGCATCTTACCCAGCACTATGAAGCCGGTTCCCAGCTCGTTGGTGGTGCCACAGCTTTGGTAGAAGGTAGCCGCTCGATGCCCGCTTTTCCACACTTTCTGTCCTGTCCAGCGAATCTCCTGCAGCGCCACGACGTCGAAGTTGCGGGGATGTAATTCATCGTAGATCATCCTGTCGCAACCTGCGAAACCTAGCGACTTGCAATTCCATGTTCCAAGCTTCCAATCGTGATCCTGTATTCGTCGCCTAGGTCTTTGCCGATTATATCGAGTCGCATTATCTCTTATATTGTTCGTAATGATTGGTTTTCTAGGCGGCTTATTGGGCCTGCGCAAACCTCCTGTCTCGTCCGAGGGCCGTCGTGTCAGGGCTGTTTAGCGTCCCACCTAACACCAGGACTTGGGCTTGTGCGCTTTGAGCGGCACACGGTCGCTTTGGTGAAGCTTACTTGCGGAAACATGCAGCTTTTTATAGAGGGTTAACAGGGCCCACTGTCAAACCCCACCACATCCTAGGCAAGTCAAATGACATGCAGATGACATTTTACAAGCCTGCTTGCGACACAAGATGCAAGTTTTCAATTAATAACTGAGGAAATGCTAATAGAATACTAAGTTAAAAAGCAGACCAAGTTCCAGTTAGAATGTAGAGCAATTGAAGAAGAAGATTAGGCAGTAACTTATCACTTTTCATTGCACACTTCTCATTTCTTACTTCCTGCTTCTAACTAACTGACTACTTCTGTGAAGAACGAGAAGTGCGAATTGAGAAATTAGAAGTGATGAGTGAGTAGTGAAAAACGAGCCGTCTCACTTTTCAATTCCCAGGCCTCATTGCTTATTTCTCTTTTCGCACATCTTAATAACAAAGAGAAGTGAGAACTTAAGAGTTGAAAGTGAGGAGTCTCACTTCTCATTCTTCATTTGTCACTATTTACTACACACTTCGCACTTCATGCTTCCCACTTCCCACGCACAGAAAACTTAACAATGATTATTGTTGACGATCAAACGACCATTTCGGCCAAACGGCATTTTCGGCCAAATGACTTTCGGGAAGGGCCGTTTGACCGAATATCGTTCGGCCGAATGCCGTTTGGCCGAAAGTTGTTTGGCCGAATATACTATTTGGCCGATAAGACCATTAGGCCTAAAGTCATTTGTCCGAAAGGGCATTTGGCCGAGTAGTAGTATTTCTCACTTCTCACTTTAAACACTTTTAACACTGTAAAAAGTGAGAAGTGCGAAGTGAGTAGAGAGACGCCTCACTACTCACTTCACGCTTCTCACTTTTTAAGTTAGAATTGAAAAATGGCATATTCAGCCAAATTATCTGTTTGGCCAAATATCGTATTCGGTCGAATGTCCTATTCGGCCAAATGTCTTATTCGGCCAAGTGTCCCATTCGAGCAAATACCCAATTTGGCCAAATTACTTTCGGACAGATGGGTTTCGGACAAATGGTTTGTTCGGCCTCCTTCGCTGTATATCCATTAAAAACAAATGGATTTCGCAAGAGGTGAGACAGCCCAGGGCTGCAAGCCTCTCTACTAAAAACAAAAAAAAAATTTCGGCCAGATGGGTTTTGTTTTAAAGGCTTTCAACTTGCGGCAAAATGGTTTCCAGCCGGATGTCTCTTGGCTTTGCGGCCCTTCTCCGATGTAGAAACCAGAAAGTGCCTTGAAATCGTACCCATAAGCAGGGTTGTCACTACTTTTTCGAAAAAGTTTGGCATTCAACAAATTAGAAAATCTTGCAAAACCATTTAATTTAATAATTTTTATTAATAAATTATTTTAACTTTTAACATGTGACCTAATTAATTTTACTAATATGAATAGTTTTATTGGTTTCGGAGACGAGCCAGCTGAAAGTCTCCCAAATAGTTTTATTGGTTCACCTCTTTATGATTCTAAACATAGTTTTAAAAGGAGGTCTTCTTTTGCCTAAGAGATTCGTTAGAACAATTTGATATTCGTAAAAAAAAACATTCTAGGTATTTCGGGAAATTCAGCTTTAATTTATTGAAATCTAAGCTCTGAATGATCTGAAAAGTTAAAAGAAAATATTCATAACTATTGGAGAAACTTGTATGAATGGCTTCATTCATAATAACGATAATAATTTGTTACGCAGAGTACGTTAATGCAAAGATTTGAACAATATTGCGATCACTTTTTCGAATGTTACGGATCAGTCGAAGGACCTTCGGTTGCCTGTCAGGTCAATCAAAATGAGCTTTATTAATTGATTACTATCACGGCTGTTGCAGATCTTCCGGTTCAAAAATTGTCTTTTGGAGCGAGTTTAAGTTGGGGTAAATTTTCGACTTGCTAGTTAAAATCATCTCTGGGCCAAAATAGAACCCAATGCAGTAGAAAGGTTCAATTAATGGGGTGGTGCTTTTGATTTGATTTAAAACATGTCTCCAAAAATTATGGAAATCTCGTGATTTCAACTTCTTTCGTAAACAAATAGGATCAAAGTTCGGGGTCATCCACAAAGTACGTCACGCTTCTAGGGGAGGAAAGTTTAGAACAGCGTGATGATTCATACAAAAATTTTAGAGGTTTAATACAAAACATGTGACAAAAGGGAGAGGGAGCTCAAATTCACGGCTTTTTACGTGACGTTGTTTTTGAATCTTCCCTTCGTGAAGATTCCTGATAAGTGAAGCTATCTTAAAGAGAACGGATAAGTACACTTGACAGGTTTATACTTAACAATGCAACTGTATCTGTTCACAAATATGAATTTCAGTTATTAAATTAACATGAAAGTAATAATAACGAATAATAAAGTAAAAAGCAATAATAAAGTAAAAAGCAATAAGAAGTTAATAATGAGTTAATGAAAATGGTTCCAAATTCTTAAACAAGAAACAATTAAAAAAATCTGTCTGAAATTTTAAAAAATATAGCATTGTGGATAGTTTGTCTTTTTGTCTTTTTGATGCTAAAAAATCTGGCAGTGCCAGATACATCTGACATAATGGCAACTCTGTCCACAAATTCCAATTTGAAAATAAATGCTCTTTCATTGAAATTCATACCGATTTCTCGTGGCAAACTTCCATAAGGCGTTTGATGGAAATTTTACGTCCTGTTTCCTCTGTGTAAGAATTTTAATTAAATGCCGTATGATATTTGCCACCAGATATCGGTCTGGATTTCAATTGGGCTGCCTTATGGCAGACGGTTTTAATAACAAAAACTGCAGTCTGGGCTCGAACCAGGTACGTCGGGATCGAGAGACCGCTATGTAGACCACACACTCATCGTCGTTTTAGTATACGATTAGGCAAATGCTTATATAAAGTACAAAAAAAATGATAAACATCATTATTGTCCAGACATCACTACATGTCCAGCTCACTGTAATCTGTCGTATTTTATTAGCCTGCCGATGAATACATTTTTGTTCAATTGGTGCAACTCTTAATTCATTGGTCTGCGTAATTCACAATTTTCCACCACGATGCTGCCAAGTATTGAGCGCAATATTTTTCGTTCAAACCAGAGTCTCTTAATTCTCGTGTATACATGGATGAGACAGTGTGCCATGAGCTACAAAAGCTCACGTAGCACCGATTCAGTGCGACGAGAGAAGCTAGCACGCATTACATAACTGAGTGAGCGTGTCTCAATGTACGTCTCATGAGACTCATCTCATGCGCTAGAAATGCATAGCTGGCGTTACTTAGGCGACGATATTATTGAATGAAAATTTCCCGCCCAAGCTGTATTACGCACCTTTGCTGTTGTTTGCAAAGGTTTGCCATGGCAAACCGCGCATGAGCTGATCGCATTGAGATGTCTCAATGCGACTCACCAATGTTAATGTGAGGTACACAAGCTTCGTGAGACTCGCGCGCGCTAAATTTTATGTGCGCGTAGCAGTCGTTGCTCAATCTCATCCTTTTTTGTACGCGTGCATGATGTCTGGTTCAAACACTCAAAAATTCAATCCCGAGCAGCACACATGTTGCACAAAAATTTCTATAACCCATATGTAACATAATTTAGTAACATTTGAGTTGTTGCAACCAAATCGGTCTGGAATGATTGATGATCAGATTCCATCTAAGGATATACGGATTCAATGAAACATTTACCTCGTGTCTGCGAATCTTCTCTTTAGTACACGATCGCTTTGAATTTTGGTGTAAATTGTGGATTATTCACTAGTAGGGTAGGAAAACTAAATCAGACATTAGCAAAGTTATAGTTTTTATGTCATATCTAACTTTTATTTTCTTTCTCTATCTTACAGGTGAGTGCACTATCTGGTTTTCCGCGATGCACATAAAGTTATGTGGTAAGTTTGTTGAATGTTTCTGTAAAGTTTGGTCCTCATTTCAAGAGTTTGTCAAATTTGACCCGTTAAATCCTTTGACAATAACAAAACCATTCAAACGAAGAAGGTACTTCACTTTGTTGAATCTTTCGTCGAGTGAATCTACCCCCCCTTTGCAACTGAATTAAATCGTCGAGCATTCATCAAGCCCCACCCTGGGCCCTGGAGCGCAACAGCACAAACAACATCCTTGCGGGCAAATTAATTATCTCATTTCTTGACTTCAACTCAAGCCATTCATCGAAAGCGAAACGAAACTTGCTGCCATGTGCCGTCAACTGGAACTTCCCGACAAGAAAACACTTCCTCCGTCGCCTGCCGCCAGCCGCATGGGCGGGGGTCCGCTCGACCGACCTACAGCAGAACTTACATCATCCATACCCACCCCACCAGCACCATCGCCGCCCGTCAGGTCGTTGTGTTTGGATGCGGAGGAACTCACCGCAACCGCACACGCCATAAATCACTCGCTCGGAAGACTCGGGTTTGCACGCACATTCATCATTTATTATTTGCCTTAATTGGTGTGAATCATTGTCACGAGCATTCGGCAGCGGCGGTGGTGTTTGGTTGGAGCTTGGGCGACTGACAACTATACGACGACGTTTGGTACCGAAATCGACGACGACGACGACGATGCGGACAATAATGGCTCTTGCTTGCGCGGAGCCAGTAGTAATACATACAATTGCTTCTTTATGCGGGGAGGTCTCGTCTCGCTCAGTAATGGATAATGGTTTCCCCCCCCCCTCCCCGCATCCATGCACTTCTCGATTCGGTAAGCTCGCCGCCGCAACAGCTTGCAAATGGCAATTTTCGCGTACTCACGTCCGGATTGATTGCGTTGGTTGCTTGGGGAGCTTGGCGATGTCGAAGTTGACTGGAGACGAAGGAAAAATCATGCCCGCAGCGTAATGCAGATACCCCACAATTATGTATCAAACCTAGGGTCTCTCTTACTGTGAATAAGCGCACAGTTTGTAGCTACTGCACTAGTGAAACTGCAGAGTCTGGATTTTTTTTCCATTTGAAACATGTGTTTTGTCACACTTGTCATAAAACGAGTTTGTATTATCCCATTTAATTCCACCACTTTGTAGTAGCTTTGACAGATACGTATTTCGACCTCAACAGTAAGGCCGTCTTCAGTGTCTCGTTGACTTGACGTTTATCCCATTTTCAATTTTATTTTAAATATTTTTGAAGAACATAAAAAATAAAAGCCTCTGAAATGTTTCCAATTTTTTTAATCAAATCTATGTAATTCACAAAATTTTGAAAGAAAAACATTTTTTACCTTTAAACTCTTTAAAGATCCATTGTTTTTATTAATGTTGAGTATTTTTAATATAGGGAAACTGTTCCGTTTTCCATCTCATCGTAAAACAGAGAAATACAGACTTAGGACTTTCGAGATCCGAAATGAGTCTTTAAAAAAGTTAAAATTCCTTACACTGGTATTTATTCTCAAAAGCTAACAATAAATCATTTAACTTACTTAACCCGACACGTAGATGGTGATAGAGGACGAGCTCTTTTATTCGACAAAACTTCTAACCAAACATTCCTACACCTGTATGAATATTTGGTGGCCGCATGGCGTGATCCGGCAGCAGTGGTTCCTAACGCAGCACCAATCCTGTCGCTTCTTTTTGCTAACATGCGTGCTTATTGCTGAAAAAAAAATCACAAAAATAAATAACAAATCCTTTTCATTGCTTTTTCGTGGAAATGGGAACTATGAGATGGAGTGCCGACCCGTTCCCCTACAACTTTTTTTTAATCTTTAAATTTCTAAAAATAAGATTAATTCGATTTTTATTTGAAACAGGTGGCTTTTAATTTGAAACATGTTTGACACCTTCACCAATTTTAAGAAATTCAAGGATATCTATTAGACTGGCCCAGGAATCAAAAAGTTGTCGAATTCCAAAGAGCACCCTCAGGATTGTGTAGTTTAGTGACAAAATCAATCTCTCAAAATTTCAGGTCAATCGCTTGTTGCATAAGCTGGCGCATTTAAATTTTTCTTTTATTTTTAATCTCACGTAGTATTAAATTGTTCAATGGTTCTTAAAATTGTTAAATTGTTGAACTTTTTAAAGTTTTCTATTATCAAAATGTTGAATTTTTAATTTTTTTTAATTTCCCAGTCATTGGATTTTTTATATTTTTCAAAAACTTTAAACTTTTTTATGAATTTGAACATTTTTGAAAATTTCTAGAATTTGGAATTCAAATTATTTGAAAACATATAAAGCTCCGAGCTATATGCTGTTTGTGTGTGTCCAATCTAACCCCCACTGGCTGGCAGTGATTTTATGGAAGAAAGCTGTCTGTTTTATAAAATTTACAGTCAGATTTAGTCCGGGAGTTGGATGGTGCTAGTTCTACTGCAGCTCCAGTGACCCATTTCAGACTGCCTGGTATTTCATGACCAGTCCGAGATTACTTTTGCTCGCAATAAGCCCCGATTACAAATGGATAATGGATCCACAAAACAGACTTCCGGATTTGAAATCCAGCGCGTATCTAGTTTTTTTTTTCAAATGAATCTTAGTATAAATTTAATGAAACCATTTCACATTTTGCGTAATGTAACTGAGCCAGAGAAGAACACTTCTAGGACTGGCTTGTCGATGAGTGGCGTTAGTTGCATTTAACATATAAGGCCATGGGGACCTTCATACCGCAGGTGACCAGGGTGTGGTTTTCGCCAAGTTGACAGCGCCTCTGGATGCGGTAGTTTTTCACACTACAATCACTGGTCAATTACATCATACGCGTTCCGGTTGTCGTGAGAAGTTCATTTGGTAGGTACACACAAAAAACAAATCTTACAATTATTGTATAAAAACGTGGCATATACAAATCTGTAAGGTTTTTATACAGAAATTGTATTAAAATAATACAAATCTGTATAATTTCAATACAACGATTGTATTAAAATCTTCCAAAAATTGTATATGCCCAATTATTATACAGTTTCTGTAACGTTCTTATGCAGAACTGTGTTAAAATCTGCCATCTGCTGGTTGGATGTACTTTTTCCAAGCCTGGTAAACCTTTAGTAAACTATGAAGAAAAACAATTTAGCCTAACAACAAAAAATGACGGGAGAAAAAACTTTCACGTCTGCTTTCTAGCGCGGCACACTTCGATCATCCATAAAGCTCCGAGCTATATGCTTTTATAAAAATCATAATAGTAGATTTTTTTTCATAATTAAAAAGTTTCATAAATTGAAAGTTCTAAAAAAGTATAAGTATAAAAAAAATTACAAATAATGGAAACTTAAAACTTTGCAGATTTGAATGTTAGATTATATTAGGGACGTCCCGATACTTCAAAATATCGATATTTGATTCGATAGTCGATACGATTATCGAATCAAAGTATCGATATCACCGATATATTGGAATGCAAATATCGATATAGGGCTGCAAAATGGTGAGTTGACATCCGGGAAGGGGCGCCTAACATAGCTCTGGTCCTCACAAGTTCCAATACTCACGCTTCCACGGGTCTTCCGATGACAATTGACCGCCAGCTAAGGGTTGCGTACTTAGCTGGTAGTGCAGCCTGGGCACTGTTGTCCTTCTGACATCAGCTAGAGTGAGAGGGTGCGTCCTGTGGGGTCTGCCTAGGATGTGGTGGGGTTCGACAGTGGGCTCTGTTGAACTTCTATAAAAAGCTGCATGTGTCCCCAAGCAGGCCCTATCAAAGTGACCGTGTGCCGCTCAAAGCGCACTAGCCTAGTCCTGGTGTTGGGTGGGACTTTAAACAAATTGACCCGACTGACAGAGCGTCTGTTCACCAAGGAGGTGCGGCTCCAACAGCGTCATTGCGCATTGCGCGGATTCGTCGGCAGGAGGAATGAGTTGGACGACGATTCAACACATGCCGACTGGAAGATGCCACGGTAAAACGGTCCTTCGTTGAAGAACTGGAGACGCGTGCTGCAGATATTCCGGAAGGTGGCAGCGTGGAAGACCAATGGACCGCCATCAAGAATGCCTTCATCACCACCAGCGAGAGCAATCTGGGCGAACTACGCACCCAGAGAAAACAATGAATCACCGATGAGACCTGGAGAAAGATAGAGGAGCGAAGAGAAGCCAAAGCCGCGATAGAGCGATTGAAAACCAGAGGAGCCAAAGCCTTAGCCCGTCAACGATGCGCGGCTCTTGAGAAGGAAGTAAAACGCTCATGTCGAAGGGACAAGCGAGCGTGGGCAGACTCTCTGGCCGACGAAGGAGAGAGAGCCGCCGCAACCGGGGACATTCGCCTCCTCTACGATATCTCACGACGCTTAAGCGGGGCGAAGATGAATGCAACGATGCCTGTGAAAGACGCGAATGATCAGTTATTGACCTACCCAACTGACCAGCTGAAACGCTGGTTCGAGCACTTCGAACATCTTTTTCAAGTGCCAGCCAGTCCATCACCTCCTCGGCATGATCTGCCTAGGATCCGACGTATAATACGCGTCAATACCGAAGCCGAGATGCTCAAAGCTGACCCCATGACATCCGCTCAACTACTGCATCGTTTATTTCGTAAAATCTGGGACACCGCATTTTTCCCGGTCGATTGGATGCAAGGTATCTTAGTGAAGGTGCCCAAAAAGGGTGACCTGACTGTATGCGATAACTGGTGAGGCATTATGTTGCTGTACACCGTTCTCAAAGTTCTGTGCAAAATTATCCTAGCCCGGATTCAGGAGAAGATCGATGCGACTCTCCGGCGGCAGCAAGCCGGATTCCGTGTGGACCATATTGTCACGCTCCGCATCATTCTGGAGCAGGTCAACGAATTCCAAGAGTCCCTTTACTTGGTATTCATTGACTACGAAAAAGCTTTCGACCGTCTCAATCACGAGAATATGTGGGGCGCCCTGAGACGCAAGGGAGTTCCTGAGAAAATCATCGGCCTCATCGAGGCACAGTACGAAGCCTTCTCGTGTAGAGTGCTGCACAATGGGGTCTTGTCCGACCCTATCCGGGTCGTAGCTGGTGTGAGGCAAGGATGTATTCTATCACCGTTACTGTTCCTCATCGTAATCGACGAGATTCTGGTAGATGCGATTGATCGTGAACCAAACCGCGGGCTGTTATGGCAGCCTATAACTATGGAGCACCTAAACGACTTCGAATTGGCGGATGATGTTGCACTCCTCGCGCAACGGCGCTCTGATATGCAGAGTAAGCTCAACGACCTTGCCGAGCGCTCCTCTTCGGCAGGTTTAGTCATCAACGTCAACAAAACCAAATCGTTGGATGTAAACACGGTGACTCCTTCTAGTTTCACAGTAGCCGGGCAACCAGTGGAGAATGTTGAAAGCTTCCAATATCTTGGTAGCCAAATGGCGTCAGACGGCGGTACCAAGATCGACATAGGCGAACTGATAAAGAAAGCAAGGGCTGCCTTTGCGAGTTTAAGAAATATCTGGAAAAACAGGCAGATAAGTGAACGCACCAAAATACGAATTTTCAACTCTAACGTGAAATCTGTGCTGTTATACGCTAGCGAAACATGGTGTGTATCAGTGGAGAACACTCAACGGCTGCAGGTGTTCATTAACAGATGCCTGCGGTATATAATTCGGGCCTGGTGGTCTCACAACTGGATCTCAACCAACGAGCTCCATCGTCATTGTCACCAGAGGCCGATAGCAACAGAAATTCGGGATCGGAAGTGGGGCTGGGTCGGCCACACTCTACGTAGGGGCGGAAACGAAATCTGTAAACAAGCATTAGACTGGAACCCAGCGGGACATCGCAGCAGAGGCAGACCCAGAGGCTCATGGCGGCGAAGCCTCAATAAAGAAATAAAAGAAGTCGACCGAAATCTAACCTGGCAACAGGTTAAAGCGATAGCCGGGCAACGCTCAGGATGGAGATCTTTCAAGTCGGCCCTTGGCACCACCGGAGGTGTACAGGATTCATAAGTAAGTAAGTAAATATCGATATATCGGAAAATCATATGATATTTCAAAATAAACATACTTTAGAATATACGTGTTGTAGTTATTCAATAAGGCCGTTACAAATATGTTATTAACATTTTGTCCTACTGGTCTCTGAATGGTTAAGAGGGGAAAATAAAAAATAAATATTGAAATGAAAAAAATAAAATAAAAAAAACTCCTCGGATTTGTTAAAGAATCTTTTGAAAATCCTCAAAATTATACGAATTTTATTTTGTTGCCCCTTCAAAATATTATTTTTGGCAAAAAAATCCGAGGGAGGGGGAGACAAAATAGTTTTTTAATATTTGTATCGGCCTTACTATCGTATTATCGTATTAACCCTTTACAATAATTATTGAAAAATTACTCATTTTTCCAATACTTAATGCAATCTGCTTCTAGAGTATGCCAGTCCAACAATCATAACGGAAAATCTCGTAAACTTCCATGAAAAATTATCTTTATTTTTATAATTACCTTGAATTTCGGCAGGAAATTCTCGTCGATTCTTACGGGCGTTCATCAAAATTTACGCAAAAAGTTCCATCAGAAAAATCTAAATTTTCATTAGAAAACCCGTAGAAATATTTTAAGGAAATTCTCTTTAATTCCTTTAATTCCTAGCCTTCGGAGGGTCCGCAAAGGAAAATTTTCATATATTTTCCAATTCTTCTAAATTCCCATTTTCACAAATCTCTTTCAAATTTCTAAGCTAAGTATATATAATTTATCATAGGAACACGTGAAATATATTAATTAATTCGCATAAGAGGTCAAGAATCAGCGGCATGACAGATGTTGCACAACGGCGCGTCAATGCAAAGTGTTGAGTTGCCAAAACTATTTGTGATGGCAGCGCACACCTCACACCATCCGCACTACAGATAAAAATCCTCTTAACCATTAAAAATACGACATTTCAGATCCATTTTCTTTTATAAAATACTATACAATTGATATTTTTGTTTTACTTTGTGCTGATTCAATATATCGATATCGAAAGCAAAAATATCGATATGACCGATATATTGAAAGCAAAATATCGATACAAAAATATCGGATATCGAAACAGAAATATCGATATTCCGATATATCGGAAGTATCGGAACGTCCCTAGATTATATGAAAAATAAAATAAAAAGTTTATGAAATAGGACGAATTTTTGAACTTTTCTCAAAATATTGAAGATAATACAATAAAATTAGCTTTTTTATATATAAAAAATAGTTTACGTTTTCAAGAATGGATGGACCGATTTACGGAATTTTCTTACTAATCGATTCGTCTTGACTCGTCCAACTTTATGCATTTTCATGGCTTTCAAACAAAATTCTTTGAAAGCCATGAAAATGTATAAAGTTGGTGAGTTGTGAAGAAATCCAGAACAATCCCAATGCGCCTTTCCAATAACTAACTGCATCCAAACGCTTGTCAGCACTTTGCGTTGAAATTGTCCGACCGCCACTCGATGATTTTTCGCTAAGCCTCCACCATTTGGAATAAATGTTCAGCATTGCCACTGCTACCCACACCTGCTGCTGTGTCCGCTCCGCTGGATCAAATTTTGTCGAATCGCTCTTTACGGAATCCCGATCAAAATGGCTCGCGCGCCGGAAAGTAGCTTTCTTGTATTAAATAAAATAAGCTCGTTAGCCCCGCCCCTTTGTGATCTGATATGGGTGTAAATAAAATGTGCACTCATAACGATTAATAAAGGGGCGGGGCTAATGGAATTACTTCATTAGATATAAAAAAGCCGCTTTCCACTGCCCGCGAGCCATTTTATGCGGGATTCCGCAGACAACGGGCCCGTTCGAAGAATGTAATTTGCCACTGCCTTGCAAGCGGGAGAAAAGGCAACAACAAAAATAAACAAAAGATTTTAAAAAATAGGTTTTACGTTATACAAATCAAAACAAGGCACGTTACATTTTTTAGCGAAAAGTCCGCATTACAAGTGATTTTTTTTTGTTTTGCGCTTTTTGACGTAGGACTTACGTCTCTCTTTACTATACCGGGTGTCATTTCAAAATTTTCAAATCGACCGCGTTACGCTGTGTTGAAAGATTTTAAACGTTAATAGCGTTCGTCTCAGTGGACGAATTTCTGCGGTAAGCCCCTCAATCGACAGATTTCAAGTATGCCTTTCATGTCCATGCTTGATAAGACCCGAAAAACTTGTTTCAATAGGCATGAAACTGTTTTCAATGAAAAACATTGAGATCAAGGGAACCTATAAATATGGGTACCGCATAATTCTTGCATCATTCCATTACCACGTTCTGATTGGTGCAGACACCAGCGAATGAGCAGCCGCTGGGTCTGCCGAGAAGCCATAAAATAGCGCAACGCGATTTTTTCCTTTCATTCTGACCGGGACAAGCGAGCAACCACATCATCGATTGAACAGCACTCACACCAGGGAATGAAGTCTGCACCGACCGCTTTTTCGGCTCGACACCATCGAAGCCACCATCATCAGCCGAAACCTAGCCAGTACAGCAGCAGTCCACCCTACAGACCCGACAAAGCAGCAATGCTGAGCAGATACCGGCAGCAGCAGCAGAGTCGAGCCGAGACCGGCCGGCATCGGTGATGAGCCGAGACAGGCTGATGAAAAGCCACATGATGCAGCATGTATGTCCAAAAAACAAACGGTTCTTCAGAGAACCAATAATAGAGATCAATATCAAAGCTTTCAATATCCTTCGGGATAGAAATTGTACTCCAATATTCTAGTGATAAAATTTTATGCGTGATTTTCATAAATAGCGACTTCGCTTGACCATGCCTAAAAAACATAAGATGTCCAAATCTCTCACATAATATTTGGATATTTGGATTAAAAAAACAGCTCAAACAATAATTTTTTGGCATTGATCAAGAAATATCTAGATAAACATTGTTTGATACTGACCGCACACAAAGCGAACGTGACTGAATGATCGTCCCATGTTTCCAATTCTTATCACCCGAAAACCCATGTCAGGGTGTTTCCTTCCATCTACTACTAACAATGTTGTCTCAGAAAAGAACACATACTTCTCACCTGAACTGCAATTCTAAGCTCGCTTGCCCGGCTTATTGGCCTGTATCAAGTGAAAAGTCCCGTTAGGAAATAGACGCTAGCAGCGAGCAACAAGCGTAAAAAAGAAGAAGTCCTTCTCGAACGCGTGCATGATGATGACGCTTTGGCTGACAAAGAAGCGGGATACAAGACACTGGCTGATTGGCCCACCAATTGGGAAGCAGAGAAGATTCAAAATAAGGTATAAAAGAAAAGTGCATTCGCTCGCAGAGCATTCAGTCTTTTTTATACCACCACTAGAAATTCGCGGTTATTTGAAAAGATCGTTTTCTTACTTTTTGGACTTAGCCGAAGCAAACAGCCTTTTTCAAGGCTCTAAGAGTTAAAAATAATGTTCTCCTTCAGTCGCTATCACACGGATTAGGAGCCCCCATCCCCTGCTGGGCCAACTTGTGGCTTATTTCAGGCAGTCCTTCAGTGGGAAGGTTGCCACTGTCGAGAGTAATATTCCGTGACCGGACAGATACTTCCTGAATTGTTTCTGATGATTCTTGTTCGAGGTAGATTTGATTTCTGTGTTGGTTTGATGAGAAGATTTTGCCAAGGAATAGTATGCAACGCCGATTATTTATCCAAAATAGCTGATGTGGGAAATTTGGACATATTATGTTTCTTAAAGGCATGGTCAAGTCAAGTCCTACGTCCACTTAGCGGTTATGTCACAGACATTACCCACTGTTCGTTTTTTCCCAAGCAATTTCGTCAAAAGTCTAAAAACCAAATACAAAAGAAAGGCAAATCATTCTTCACGCTAATCACGCCATAATCTAACACATGAGATTCAAAATAATTATTACCAATGGGAATAAGTATACCTTTGTCGTCTTTTTTCAACGAATTATAACTGAACATCCTTCTTCCACTCGAAACTTACGATCTGTTCGTAAAAAAAACCGTTCTCAAATTGGCATTTCAATTTTTATGGCTCAAATTCATCTGCGGGGTTACTAGGTAGCAAATATAGCCACGACATCTGCCAATATTATAACATGGCAAAGCAGAAAGAACCATTCTCGCTTCTTTCATTGATGAGATGTTGGGAAAAAAATTTCAAAATAATCGAAAATATCATCTTTCATTTATTAATAACCGACGCCAAAATCACATACCACATGGGCATCCTTGCCGTGGAATGCGGTCCCTCTAAGATTTTGAAACGTTAGCGAACCTTGCGGTGGAAGTCAAACTTTACTGAATAACTCGTATAAGACAGAGCATGAAATCCCTGAGCTTCCCCTCATACAATTCACCCCGGCAGGGCGGCCTAGAGGAGGGTACTTTCACTTACCTTCGGATTTCGGATGGACAAAATGAGCAAAAAGAAGAAATATTTCAAAATTAAAAACCCTTATATTCTATCTGACCTACTGTCTCCTCCCTTACTACGGCACTGGTCGACTCACTGCTCTCGTTGGGGCCCCTTCGTCGACTGTAGCACGGCAGCGGCTGGCTAACTGGTCTTCCGCTTTCTTCTTCCGTCCTTTCTTCTTCGGTTCCTCTTCTTCTTCTCCTCCGCTCCTTCTTCTTCTTCTCCTCCGCTCCTTCTTCTTCTCCTTCTTCACTTTCTCACTCTCGGGCTTTACAGACTGCCACGGCAGCCGTCCTTAACTATTAGCTAGGGGGAAGAGCAAGCTCCTTTGTCGGATCCCCCTAGCGACACTGGTGTGTAAATACACCGGACCAACCTACTCTCCGTAAGCAGTCCCAGTAGTGACCACGGTACACTACTACAGACGGTAAGCCCCTTTTTACGCGTTCGTTCTGTCTTCGTTCTCCTTGGCAATTAGCTACGGACGTGAGATATACTCATTCGGCTGAACGTCCGTAGCGAGAACGGCGAGTGTTTATGGATGCTTGACTGGGCCGCCGGGAAGCGAATTTCTCATAGGCGATTAGCTTCCCACTATGGCGGCGATCCAACACCCTTGCACTACACTGCACAAGTACACGAACCGGCACTTTTTCCCCGGGAATCACGGAACTGTCCACCCGACGAAGCTGGGAATTTGTCATCCAGCGGAACACACGTCGATGGGAAGATCGCACACCCAAAAACGGCACTAACTTCTCCGGAATCGCAGCGGATTACAAACAACGTCCGATCTAGTTCACGGTTCGTCACTTTTTTTCTCTTTTCACGTCATCGACCAGACCAAAAACAAATAATCGCCATCGCTCCTGCCACCGTGCTCGACTGTTATGCTGCTTTTGTTGATGTCGCTTTTAAGCCTACGGGAGGAGCTCTAGCGGTAACTTTATTTTAAAATCTAACTCAACGGACACTATAATTTATAAGCAACAAAACAAACGCTAAACAAGAAAATCTAAACAAACTTTAATTGAAAAACAAACGAATTAAAATATTTACAAATCCACAGTTGGTGCATGTTGCCATTAAAAAAACAAAAGCATAGTGGGTAGCCAGATAAAGCGACACACAAACTACCCAAAATACACTCGGCGACAAGACTAAACAAAGCGGGTTAATTGTAACTCGCAGGTTACAAGCAACATCGCATGCTTTGTTGTCTCTTTCGTTCGCCTTGGATAAACGGGAGTGCCGTTCCACGATTGTTGATACACAAAGAGCCTACTTTAAAACATGCAGTTTGTTCTATGATGCCTATCTGTTTTGTGCCAAAATTCTTTATTGAATACAATAACTTGAATACGGCTTCGTTATGCTCAAAACTTTTGAGCCCTTCAAATAAAATTCTTTTGTAGATATGCTTTTCATTTAGGACACATATTTGGCGTAGAATAGTGTATACAAACAAGGTACTTACGTCGTAGTATCATATTAACCATAAAAATAATGTTCGTCGATCAGATGGGCCTTAAAAAAATAATTTGGTGAATCGTACATAACTTTTGATAGAAAAACCCAGATTAATCCACCTAGCGTTGGTGGTGCCTTTCTCGCATTTAGCTGAGAGATCAACATTATATGGGGTTTATATGGTTCGATGTACCATTTTCTTAATAACTTTCAAACGCAATGACCGATTGTTATGAAATTCAATAATGATCAACAAGGCTTTGTCCCCTGTCGAATGAAACTTGTTGCGAAAAAATTGGTTAAGGATTACTATACGAAAAGTTGTCTAATGTTTTTTATAGCTTTTGTGCACACCCGAGCAAAGCTTGAGAGCAAATCGATAACTAATTTTGTTGTTGTGAAATCGTCAACTTTTGATAACTCAGGTTGATATCCTTTTGGTCGTTTTAACGGTTAAAAGATCAAAATCTACAGCAGAAAAATCTTACTGTGACATCAAATCGAAAACTATTCCTGCTATCGATGAGAGCAAATCGAAAACTAATTTTGATATTGGTTCCGATAACAAAATAAGTACACAGTTTGATGTCAGATCATACAATTTAGAAATCAACAGCAAAATTAGATCAAAATCTGTAATCAGGCATGATGATTCATATTTGAAAACAAATTATGATTTCAATTTGATATCTATATCAAAATATGTTTTCTATATGCTCTCTTTATGTTTTCAGACTTTGCTCGGGCACACATACACACGGACAGACAGACATGTGCTCAGGTCGTCGAGCTGAGTCGATTGGTATATAATACTATGGGTCTCAGAGGCTTCTATAAAAAGTTCGTTTTCGGAGTGAAATGATAGCCTTTCGGTACAACTTAGTTGTACGAGAAAGGCAAAAACATACACCTGAGATTTTTGGACACAATGCACAATATAAGCTAAGCTTTCCATCGATGTATTAATATTCAAAATCGGTGGTTGCGAACCTAGCGGAAAAATAGTTTTTAAAAATAAATCCAAGATGGCGGCAAAATTCAATATGGCTACCTCCATTTTTATTATTGAAAATTGAGGACACACTTCCTCCTTCTCCTCCTTCTAACGATTTGCAGATCTTTTGAATTGGTTGAGAAATGTTGGAGTTATGACAGTTTTGATGAGTCAAGAATGGACAAAAATCGAGGGGTCCATAAAAGTGATTTCGTGTATAGCTAACGAGGGGTCCACCTTTCTGAAGGATCTTTAATATACTCACCGAAAAGCTTCGAATGAACATAAATTAAGGCATTTTTAAGAACTTCGTGCAAATAGTGGCCCGGTCTCAGCGAGAATAGGAGGTCGTTAGTTGCATTCTAGCAAAAATTCCGCTTGAAGCCCTTTCAAAACATTTTAACACCAGCCACTACACTTGATGGTATAATTGAAATATTTCCATTATCAGGCGACAGGTGGTGTTGCTGCGTGTTTGAATCAATGTAATGTTGCATATACACTAATGACAACTGCTGTTCGATATCTTAAGCTTTCAATGTTCCTTCCACACACACACGAGGTGGAGAACAGAAAGAAGAAAGAAAATGAAAGTATAAAGCTAGAATTTAGTACGGAGGTACAATGAAATCTCTTTTATTGTTTAGAACTGTAAAACGAGTCGTGGGTACGAAAAATCTAAAAATTATTTGTTGCTTTTTGACCTAGCTTCCATGATGCGATGCGTAGTTGATGAGAACGGATGATTTGTCCATACAAGGAAATTCATTTTACTTTAAATGTTGTGGCGCCATCTCATTCAAATAGCCCTTTGCCTTTGCCTTATTACCCAGCTTTCTTGTATTCAATAAATTAAGCCCGTAAATTTGAATGGATGAAATCACTAACAGAAACGCCGATGCCACCGAAACACACCATTTTCGCAATCAAACCTTTCTTTTCAGAAAATGCTGGCCCTGAAAATCGCTTTGTTGCGTCCGCTCTGCGCGAAATCTTGTTCAAACTGAGGATTAGATCCAAACCCGCAAGTGGTTGCTTTTTGATGTCTGTGCTAGTGATGCATGTACATGACTGGTTGGTTTACCTGTTTCAAACTTTTTATCAATTATTGATAATTAATGGTTAAAAATCAGTATTTTCATATAAATACAAAGAAGCGTTGACTCATCCTTGATTGCATGGTTCAAAAAAATTGCAAATCCGTCTCGAAACGGCTGAGATATTAAAGTTTAAAAAGTTCGTCAAAAAGAGTTTAAAGTCGTCAAAAGACGTAGTCTTTTGTTTTGTTTATAACTCCGGAACGGCCAATTGGGCCAATTTTCAATAGCAAAAAAGGATTCCGAGGAAATCTAGGGAGGATTCCGCGTTGCATTCAACCTGTTGCAAGCAAATCGGATAAGGCTAAGTACAAAAAAGTGTGTCTCAAATTTCTTTATACACACACATACATACATAAACACACACAGACATCACCTCGATTTGTCGGGCTGAATCGATTGGTATATAACCACAGACAAACGGACATAACACTCGTACAATTTGCATCGTTAACTGATTTACTGGTAAATTAAAATAATCATTAGTTGGCGAATCACTCACTCGCGCATCGGATTTGCTCGAGTTTGACGTTTGCTCACTACCGCCATCTGGTTCGTGATTTACCCAACTTTGTGAACACAACAGATGTCGTTAGTGTTTGTCCGATGATGAATTTGATGAAGGAATGTTCAATGTGTTGTGTCTGTTTGTCTGTGATATAACACTATGAGCCTTCTTTCATACGAGCATACGAGAAAGGCAAAAATAAAGGAACATCAAAAATGTTAAAAATTTATGGAAATCATGAAAACTTTTTTAAAGTTTTGAAATTAAAATTTAAAAATAAAAACTTTTGTATTTACTTACTAAACGTAAGCAATTTTTCTGGGTTTTTAGACTCCCCCTCCCCCCCTGGAAGATTTTTTCCATACACATTATTTTTTATTTATATGGAGCGTAAGATATTGACCGAGCCCCCCTCCCTCCATAAGTGCTTACGTAATATGTGTACGGCCCCTAAGTAATTTTAATTGATTTTATATTTCAAAGCACCAGAAAATATCCGAATGCAACTGTTAAGGAATGCTTGTTCTGGAAAAGTCGAAAAAAAAAATTGATAATGGGACTTATAACTGGTCATTATCAAGATGGGACAAGTAAGCTTGATGTTTGTTCCTCATTTTCTTCATTTGAGGTTTTTTTCACATGGGACTAATAAGCGATCATAGGCAATATAAAAGTTCTATGAACTTGTTTTCATGGCTTGTAATGATTCCGAACACTTCTGCCTCTCTGTTATCGTTGTTCGTTCTATTGGGAGCGATTTCTGCAGCTCCTGTTCTTCATTCCGATGCTGAATTGAAATAATACAAAACATCAATACTTCATTAAAATGGTTTTATTAAAATCATCGGAAAATGTATATGCCAAAATTTTATAAAGTTTCTGACGAGCTCGGTGGTCTAGTGGCTACCGTTTCTGCCTTACAAGAAGGAGGTCGTGGGTTCGATTTTTCAAATTAGACAGTTGTTTGATTTTCCGAAACTAAAATTTCAATTTGCACTTGATTTCAACGCTTTTCATTTGCTTGAAATCCCAAGCTTCAGATTATTAGCAGAGTTATAACCTACCATAGTGTTATTACGTACCAGCTAATGCCTTGCACTCGTTATGGATCCAACTAACCCGCGGAATCGATTTCTAGTTATTGTCTTAACTTCAATGACTCGCGCGTGCATTGCCTCCGGCTGTGGTATGATTTTTCTTTGGCGAATAATAGCGAAAAGTGCACCGGCAGCGGCACAAAACCAATAAAGTCGCACGAAAGGGATGAAGCTCTTGCCGGCTCTGTGCATGACGCAATTCCATTCAGCAGCATGCAGTTGAACACTGTGCCACCGCCATAATAATCGCCGATTGAATAGGTTAGGTACCTACTCTGGGCCCCACAGGCTCTAATACTGTCTGCGGTCGTCCATCATTCATCAGAAGGAAATCGCGTGAGCATCCAATTGGCCGCCGCAAGTCATCCAAGTGAGACGCCGCAATTGTGGGCCTCTGGGTGAATTGGGTTTTGGTTTAGTGTTTTCTAATTATTTGCTTGCTCATCGGATGACTCAGTGGAACGATTTCTCGTGGGAATCTTGAAATGATTTATCCGGTTTAACGACAAGTGTTCTACTGATGGTCGTATTAGAATTTTGTCACTCTGTCCGCTAGCGAGATAATATTGTGAGCTTGTAGTGTTGGGGCTATAACTTTTCGCAAGTGCAGAGCTTCAACTGTTATAGACGTATCCACAAATTCAAACAATACATTAACGCTTGAGCGTATATGGCTACTATTCCTTTTTTAAAGCATTTCACCAAAAATATTCTATTACTCTAGCTGAATTTGGAATTAATTTTTAAAATGCTTTCAAAAACTAATTTGGAAACAATTGCTTTAACACAACTTTAAAGCCTCGACAAGTCGCAAATATTCCGAAACGGCTCGAATGCTAGATCTGTTATTCTTGCTCCTCCTAATTTGATTTCCTCAATTGCACCAAAACCGCTGTTGTCGCATAATGAAATCAAAGCACTTCTCGTGCCAAAAGTACAATCGTTTCTAAATACCCTTAATCGCAGTTTGAGTCAACATTCCAAACTCTAATTACCTCAATCACACCCTTTCCACTTTACCGATAGAGAATAGGTAATGACTTTCAATATTTGGACCGGGTCGAATCAGTCAGTGGTGCTGCCCTGAGCCGAGTTCGGAGAGCACAACTCTCAGCTTCCACCGTTCAGTCCGGGCTCGCGTTTGAATAAAACCTTAATTCAAATCAAACAATCTATAAATTAACCACCCAGCCAGGCCAGGCCAGCAGTCAGACCCAGCCCAGCTAAGGAATGGACTGACCGTTCCCTTGCCATGTTTCATGCGGGTATCAGCCAGCTTGGTCCTCCGCTGCTTGCTCTCTCAAACGAAACATTGTGGGTAGGTTGGTCGTTAGGGTGGCCCAAACTAAGAATAAGTTAGATGACCTATTTAAGCACGTGGGGGAAAACAGTTACCGTACATTTTCATGATTTAATTTTACAAAATTTAAGTGAACTCAGTAGCGCCTTAGTGTCATTAGAAGAAAGAAAAATTAAAGTCATCGAAAGACCTTTAAATTTGACCCATTAGCCACCCTACACTGCAAAAATTCGTACCACGTCGAAGGATGGATACCTCAGTCTCTGAGCCCTGCCTGCTATCGTTTTCACGTGATCTTTGCCCGTTAAATGGCACCGAAAAAGAAACGATACTTGATACGGAATAGGAACCTTTCTCGTACCAACCAACGCTTAGTCGTTCTCGGCTTCAACTTCATGTTACCTGCCGGTGATGCTGACTCAAAGTCAGATGCATAGCCGCAACAACAGTAGGAGGATATAGGAGTGTACGTGGCCTAGTCCTGCATAGTATCAGCCGGCATGCCTTCACTCAGATTTCTACCTTTACCGAGGCTACTGTGTAGGTAAGGGTACGACTGGAAGGCGTACAAATCCATTTCGATTTCGGTGGGAAAACTCAGAGGATTTCATTTTGACATCACTGCTAGGAGGATTATTCAAATGTCGTCCCCAGTCAGCCATTCCACCGCAGAAGCATGGAGGCAGATGGCGCGAAAAACTGCAGTAACAACCCCGAGTGCAATCAAACCGTCAGTGAACGTGCCTTGACGAACGCGACGGCGACGGTGCACGAGCGAACGAAGTGGTTGATGGCTACTCGTTTTGTATCCATTGCAGTTGAAATTACTATTATGGAGCTCCGGGGGTAGTAAGTCATAGTCTTCCAAAAAGTGCTACACCAACGGGGCAAATTCCGTGATGTGAATAGTTGTGTGGTAGGATCCTTGAAAGGGGACTCGGAGAAGCTGGTTGGGTACCAACCAACGACATTGCTCAGCCAAGCTCTGGAAAGCTCTCTGGAAGTCACACAGCACATCAGTGACTGCGGAGCGATGCGAGGCAAGGTGAAAGTTAATTCTGTGATTGTGTATCCTGGTTGGGTTTTTTTCTCTGTACTGTCTTAATGGATTATGCTGATTAGGGGTTTAAAATATGACTCACTTGGTAGATACATCTCGAATTATCTTTTACGATTTACGAACAGGGTGGTCCTAAATTTTCGGTTTTCGATTGATTAAGCTTGTATCTGAATGAATACTACAATCTACCATAAAAATCAATCATTATTTACAGAATTTGGAGAATTTTCCTAAATTTTCAGTTGAATAAACATAAGTACATAATACATTTGAATGGAAAACGTTTAAATTTCAGCTTTTGGAATAAGTTATTGACAAACTACTAAATGATTGAACGCATATTTCTAAATGATCGAAAACATCCTTGGACTGTGGACCTGGACACGAACCTCATAAGTAACTCAAACATTTAGCTTCTTTTGAGTAAAATGAGTAAAAAACATCAACAGAAAAAAATCAATCCCGCGTAGACTACTTGACTGAGCTTGTGCTGCAGACAGTTGTTAAATCACATGTCTTTTTGTCGTAGCACTTCGTCTTTGTTTTCAGTACAGATACAATGATGAGTTTCACAATTTGCAAATCGAGAAGATAGCTAAAAATATATACATTTTGGAGGTTAATAGTCGAGCATATCACCAATCGATTGGAACTCTTGATATGTATGCTATTCTCGAGTACTACTTGGATGCTTGCATATGGTTTCTCTTATTCGAGCGGATCGATGGTCGACGAAAAGCACGTTTGGTGTTAGATAACGCATTTTATTAGAGATGAAAACAGGCATGGGATCGTTCACTAGCTTTTTCAATTTCGAATAAAGTCCATTCAGACACCGCTCGAACATCGCTTGAAATAAAAAAAAATAAACGTATTGGCGTTTGTCATAATTTACCATAATTCTTTCCCTAAATTGCCGTTTAAGATCTGTCCCAACGTTTCGGCAAATTTTTGTTGCCTTAATCAGGGGGTGGTTCTAAAAAAATTCAGACTGGAAAGCTGAAACCTCGCCAAAAGTTCCACACAAGCAGTCAAACCCTTGATCGGAATTATTTCGGATTTTTTTTTTAATTTTTCCGAGGAAGAATTTTTGAACTGATTTCAGGCATAAACCCAAAAGGCGTTCCCGGATCAATTCCTGACAAAACAATTTCCATATTCTATGAAAAGTTTAATTGAATGTCGCATCATGCGAATTACAGAATAAGAACACCAGCCAATTAGGGTGGTCGGTATTGGCCATTTCCGACAAATACCGGTATTCGGTATTTGGTGGAGTCAATACCGGTAATACCGGTAGAATACCGGTTTTTGTGAAAATTTTAGGTATTAAAAGAAAAACTTTTGATTGGGACTTTGGATGAAAACAATATTCGTTGACAAACATCAAATGTTAAAATCATTGCTTTTGTTGAGGTGGGCAAAGCGAAACTTAAGTAGACATAACATACTAAGCGACTCATCTCCCAATCTGCATTGAATTTTGTTGGCAATGTTGCAAACTGCTGAGAATGCCGTCTCTGGTTCAACCGAAGTTGGACAAATGGTTCCAAGACCGTCGAAAATCAGTGTCAAGTACTTGTCCTTAATACCTTCAAATTCAAATTAGGAGAATTTCTTACGGATTGCATGCAGGGATCCTGGCGTCAACGTATTTGCCACCAGTAACCCAAGTATTTTGTTCAGCTGCAGTCTCTTCACAAATTGTTCTTCAACCGATAAACCAGAAAAATTGTTCAAAGAAGCATCTTCCTCGTACCGATCGTCAGGTATGGTCATTGTCTCAGTTTCAACAATCGCATCAGGAATAATTAGATGCTTCAAGATCCCGTCCGCTTGCTTAATCAAAGAAGCACTGGATGTCTTGAAGAAAATGCCAAAATCAATTGCTTCACGGCAGAATTATTCAAAAAAGCAAACAAATCGGCGTATTTTGATCGTCTCTCTTGGATTCATTCCTTAAAAGCATTGAATAAGTGGCGGATGTTTCTGTGGCTTGATTTGATAATTATTCCAACATTAACAAGCGCCACGTCGGCTTCATATAGAGCAGCGGTTCTCAACCTTTTTCTTTAGAGGTACCCCTTCGAACTTTTGCATTAATTGAGGTACCCCCTCTCGAAAGTAGGCTTCCAATCCAATCTTGAAAAAATAATTCCGAGCCTTTTGAGGAAAAGCTTTTTTCAGCTTTTGAATCCCTTTAAAGTAGGCTTCCGCGTCTCTTGATAACAGACTTCTAAGCCTCTTGTAGAGAGGCTTCCGAGCCTCTTGAAGGCGGTTTTCGATCCATTTAAAAGAAGGCTTCTTTTGCATCTTGAAAGGACGCTTCTGAACCTCTTGAAAGTATGCTTCCAAACCTCTTGGAAGAAGAATTCCGAGCTTCTTGAAGCGATGCTTCCGAGCCTGCTCTTGAAAGGAGGCAACCTAGCCACATGTAAAAAGGCTTCCGAACCTCTTGAAAAGAGGCTTCCGCGTCTCTTGAAAGGGGCATTCCGACCCTATTGGGAAAAGGCTTCATAGCTTCTTGAAAGGAGGCTTTTTTTTTCAAGTTCGTTTATTTGGTAGGCTCAGGCGTGTATAACACTTTACGGAGCCACGTTTCTTTGTGATATGTACAATCGACATAATCTTATTATTAAATTAGTAAGAGAGGGAAATAAGCCAACGTACTCGTGGTGACTCGAGGTTAGGTTTACAATGTTGAAGGATGGACGGGGATTAGGATTCGGGAAACAAGGAATCATCATAATCAAGGAATTTCAGCAGCTCATCCGGTCATTGAAAGGAGGCTTTCTAGCCTCTTGAAGGGAGGCTTTCGAGCCTCTTGAAAGGAGGCTTCCGAGCCTCTTGAAAGGAGGCTTCCGAGCCTCTTGAAAGGAGGCTTCCGAGCCTCTTGAAAGGAGGCTTCCGAGCCTCTTGAAAGGAGGCTTCTGAGCCTCTTGAAAGGAGGCTTCTGAGCTTCTTGAAAGGAGGCTTCTGAGCTTCTTGAAAGGAGGCTTCTGAGCCTCTTGAAAGGAGGCTTCCGAGGCCTCTTGAAAGGAGGCTTCTGAGCCTCTTGAAAGGAGGCTTGAGCCTCTTGAAAGGAGGCTTCTGAGCCTCTTGAAAGAAGGCTTCTGAGCCTCTTGAAAGGAGGCTCTGAGGCCTCTTGAAAGGAGGCTTCTGAGCCTCTTGAAAGGAGGCTTCTGAGCCTCTTGAAAGGAGGCTTCTGAGCCTCTTGAAAGGAGGCCTGAGCCTCTTGAAAGGAGGCTTGAGCCTCTTGAAAGGAGGCTTCTGAGCCTCTTGAAAGGAGGCTCTGAGCCTCTTGAAAGGAGGCTTCTGAGCCTCTTGAAAGGAGGCTCTGAGCCTCTTGAAAGGAGGCTTCTGAGCCTCTTGAAAGGAGGCCTGAGCCTCTTGAAAGGAGGCTCTGAGCCTCTTGAAAGGAGGCTCTGAGCCTCTTGAAAGGAGGCTTCTGAGCCTCTTGAAAGGAGGCTTCTGAGCCTCTTGAAAGGAGGCTTCTGAGCCTATTGAAAGGAGGCCTGAGCCTCTTGAAAGGAGGCTTCTGAGCTTCTTGAAAGGAGGCTTCTGAGCCTCTTGACTGATCCTCATGAAAGGAGGCTTCTGAGCCTCTTGAAAGGAGGCTTCTGAGCCTCTTGAAAGGAGGCTTCTGAGCCTCTTGAAAGGAGGCTTCTGAGCCTCTTGAAAGGAGGCTTCTGAGCCTCTTGAATGGAGGCTTCTGAGCCTCTTGAAAGGAGGCTTCTGAGCCTCTTGAAAGGAGGCTTCTGAGCCTCTTGAAAGGAGGCTTCTGAGCCTCTTGAAAGGAGGCTTCTGAGCCCTCTTGAAAGGAGGCTTGTAGCCTCTTGAAAGGAGGCTTCTGAGCCTCTTGAAAGGAGGCTTCTGAGCCTCTTGAAAGGAGGCTTCTGAGCCTCTTGAAAGGAGGCCTGAGCCTCTTGAAAGGAGGCTCTGAGCCTCTTGAAAGGAGGCTTCTGAGCCTCTTGAAAGGAGGCCTGAGCCTCTTGAAAGGAGGCTTCTGAGCTCTTGAAAGGAGGCTTCTGAGCCTCTTGAAAGGAGGCTTCTGAGCCTCTTGAAAGGAGGCTCTGAGCCTCTTGAAAGGAGGCTTCTGAGCCTCTTGAAAGGAGGCTTCTGAGCCTCTTGAAAGGAGGCTCTGAGCCTCTTGAAAGGAGGCTTCTGAGCCTCTTGAAAGGAGGCTCTGAGCCTCTTGAAAGGAGGCTTCTGAGCCTCTTGAAAGGAGGCTTCTGAGCCTCTTGAAAGGAGGCCTGAGCCTCTTGAAAGGAGGCTTCTGAGCCTCTTGAAAGGAGGCTCTGAGCCTTTGAAAGGAGGCTTCTGAGCCTCTTGAAAGGAGGCTTCTGGAGCCTCTTGAAAGGAGGCTTCTGAGCCTCTTGAAAGGAGGCCTGAGCCTCTTGAAAGGAGGCTTCTGAGCCTCTTGAAAGGAGGCTTCTGAGCCTCTTGAAAGGAGGCTTCTGAGCCTCTTGAAAGGAGGCTTCCGAGCCTCTTGAAAGGAGGCTTCCGAGCCTCTTGAAAGGAGGCTTCCGAGCCTCTTGAAAGGAGGCTTCCGAGCCTCTTGAAAGGAGGCTTCCGAGCCTCTTGAAAGGAGGCTTCCGAGCCTCTTGAAAGGAGGCTTCCGAGCCGAGCCGATTATAGATTATTTTAAATTTGTTCATTCGACGTTTTGTTCGTTTGATCTTATGTTCCGCATTCCTTCATACATTGTGCTGGTTGTGGAAGGCAGGATTCAATTGGCTTTGGTTTATTGATCGCATTGTATATTATGTACAATATAAATTTTTGAAATAAAAAATACTAATAAAAATAATTATCAAAACTTTATCAATAAGTTTTGATTGGAATTATAATACGTCCGCCATTACATATTATTGTCCGAGGTACCCCCTAGAGCGGGCGAAGGTACCCCCAGGGGTACATGTACCCCAGGTTGAGAACCGCTGATATAGAGTACAGAACTCACAGCAGAGTAGTTCCACAGCAGCTTGAACAGGTTTAAGGACTTGAAATATTTCACCAACCGCCCAACAATCATCACTGAAGTAGAAGTTTCAACTCATAAATTCGTTTGAGCATAGATAACATACTATTCCAACGTGCCTTGGTATCAGCCACTAATTCAAATTCTTTTCCGAATTCAGAACGGACACATTTTTGCAGAAAATCGTTTTTTATAGGTGATGTCCGGAAAGAACTACTACGTCACGTTCCTTTTTTACAATTTCATATATTCTCGACGATGTAAACAATGTTCATTGAAGAAAAAAGTCGTTTGCAATTTGGCAGAGTCTAAGAGAATGAAGCAACACGTATGATTAATGACGATGATAATCGATTTTTGTTGTAGCGTGAACGTCGTCAATGATGAGCACTTACTTGGGCAAAGTTAAATTTTTGCACGATAAGTATTTACTGCTTGTAACCGAATATTTGTCCCACCTATGTTGGATTTCTTATTTATGTGGACAGATATGCGATTACAGGCAGTTTAGCTGGTATATGTAGGTGAAAACTATTCGAGATTTTATATACTGTCAGAAAAATTTGAAATACCGAAAATACCGGTATTTCACGAATCTAGTACCGGTATTTTCGGTACCCCAAATTGGTCGGTACTACCGGTTAGACCACCCTACAGCCAATGATATAGTTTCATATACTTTTTTGCTAATGTTAATATATTAGATAGCATAAATATATGAATTTTCAACATTCCTAATTACTAGTTACTAAAAATTCGCAGAATCTTAAACGAAATATGTACTTGAAATGTTTGCAATGATCTTTTCATAGCCTTCGGCATGGTAAAAAATATTTGATTACATTTTTCACTCGGCAGCACTTTATTTTTGAAAGCGGCGGTGTGTGGCGTGGCAGCAAGCTGGTCTTGACAAACGCGTAAAAACCGCATAGAGCCCAAACACCACGTAAAAAGACAACTTCATCTAAAATCCGACCTTGTTGAAAAACCGCGAAAATACTCTTAAAAAGAGAGTGAGAAGTGAGTGAGTCAGAAATAAGAAATGACGATTGAAAAGTGAGAAAATCTCACTCATTTATCACTTCTCTTTCCTCACTTCTCACTTCGCAACTATCAATTATCACTTACCACTTTTTATTTTCACTATGAGAAACGAGAAAAAGACAGCAATAAGTAAGAAACGAGAAGTCTCACTTCTCACTGCTCATTTCTTACTTTTCATTCTTACCTCGCATTTCTCACTTTTTGCGGTGAGAAGCAAGACATTTTGTTTCTCATTCTTTTTCATTCACATTTTTGGATTCACTAACGATCGGCCAAATGATGTTTTTGGCCACATGTTCCATTCAGACAACAACATTTCCGGTCGCCAAATGACATGACCTCTCCGCCTCTAAAAAAAATCTAAATTCTATGTTGGGAAGGGTCCGGTAACCCAACAGTACACTTGTCTCTTATTTTGTCGTCATTAATCATAAATATCAAAAACAGCCAAATATTCACCATTACCGAATTTCGTAGGTGTGAGAAATTCACCGAAAAGGTCGGTAGTTTTGACATTTTATAGGACGCACTCGTTTACCGATCGTTCAGTAGTTTATTTGTTTACCGAACTCATTACCGAACGTTCAGCAGTTGAGAACTCGGTAAACAAATGACCGAGCTCGGTAATTTTGTCTGAGTGTGTAGGATAGCTAATCCGGAGATGACGAGTTCGATTCTCGGTCTGGTCTGGGATGTTTTCGGATGAGAAACATTCTCGACTCCTTGTGCATAGTGTTTCAATTGTATTTGCCACACAAGATACATACTCATGCAATGGCGATTAATTTCTGAGGAAATGCTAGTAGAATACTAAAATGAAAAGCAGGCCAAGTTCCAGTTGGAATGTAGAGTCACAGAAGAAGAAGAAGAATAATAAAACCCTCTTCTCAAACGGAATTTTGACCAAATGGCATTTTCGGCCTTATGACCTGTTTGGCAAGATGGATTCTTCAGCCAATCGACTATTTCGACCTAACGGCATTTTCGACCGAACGATATTTCTGGCCATATTACCCGTTCGGCAAAATAACATCTTCAGCCAAACAACTTTTTCGGCTGAACTACATTTTCGGCCATATGATCTGTTCGGTCAAACGATATATTTAGCCGTATGATACATTCGGCCAAATTATTCCTTCAGTCAAACGACCATTTCGGCGAACGACATTTCTGGTCATATGACCCGTTCGGTCAAGTGACATCTACGGCCGTATGGATCATTCGTTCAAATGACATTTTTAGCTTATTGACCCTCTCTGCCGAACAGCATTTTGGCCAAATGACCTATTCAGACGATCAAATTTTTCGGCCAAATGACATTCTCAGTCGTATATCCTGTCCGGCCAAACGACATTTTTGATCGTATGAACCCGTTAGGTCCTTTCTGCTAAACCATCATTCCGGCCAAACGACTTTTTCGACCAAAATGATAAGTTCAGTCAAACCATGAGTGCAAAGTTGACCACAGAACAAATTTTGGTGAAACATTGGAACCTGATCTGAACCTGTCTGATTTCTGATTCTGATGTCTGGAATTTCGCTCCTTGAAATGACGAAGCTTTCTAAGTGACAAACGGTGTCTACCTAATAGCAGTGATGACTGTGGAAGTGGCGAACGGCTGTTTTCACTTCGGTTAACGGTGCAACATACTTAAGATATTTTGAAGATTATTTAACTGGATATGCTGAAGTCAGCGTTTGTTGTTAAGTATAATTTTCCTATTTCTTTAAGTAACTGAATTTTAATTATTCAAAATTTTTGTCCTCGTTGTGTTCTTATTATGAATGTTAACACCAAAGCTTTAAATTCTATGGAAAATGGCGACCTCACGAATTTATCGTATAATAAATTCCACTTTAAAGAGCATTCAGTTTGCCTAAATCTATTGATAACAAGTCTAGCTGACGAAGGCCGAAGACATACTGACGCGTGTGCGTGCGCGAACGCGTCCAAGACAAAATGAATCCTATTGCTGATATTCACGCGTTGGCGCACGCTTCAGTATGTCAACGCCCTAAGTATTGCGTGTATAAGAAATCGTTGATGAGAAAGCAATTGCAATTCGCTGCATATCGACGTGGTGTAAATCACATCGAATCTATTTGATTACGACGATGTATTGAATTCTGTTACTGGAGCGTTTAAAAATCCAGCTATTTACATATTTATTGATTTTCTAGGAAATATTGATATTGTTCTGCGTAGGACTTTATTTGTTAAAGCTCGTGTATTATAATATTGGCTTTTTGTTCAGGAATATTGCAGCGTGTAAAATCCATGAGCCAAAATTAAGTTATAATTCTTGCTTATTCCATGTTCAGCAGAGATTTTATTCGAAAGTGAAATATTTATTGGATTCAGTTAAATCTGTTTGATTTTGGGGAATTAAAATCTATATTTCTTTGATCCTGATATGTGGTTGGTTGTTTTTATCTAACAGTTTGGCAAATATCATAACATGATTGCTATTTCGAGCTACAAGTTTATTTTAAATAAACTAAGTTATCGATTTGAAAAAAATATCGATTGGTTTAAATTTCCTCAAGGACTGTTCACACAAATTGAAGCTCCGATTATTTCTAGACCAACATTTGAAGAGGACGTTACAGCCGAAATTTATTCCTTCTGATTCTTCGTCTACATATATGGCTATATATGCCATGGGCCCTCCTTAGCCGTGCGGTAAAATGCGCGGCTACAAAGCAAGACCATGCTGAGGGTGGCTGGGTTCGATTCCCGGTGCCGGTCTAGGCAATTTTCGGATTGGAAATTGTCTCGACTTCTCTGGGCATAAAAGTATCATCGTGCTAGCCTCATGATATACAAATGCAAAAATGGTAACTTGGCTTAGAAACCTCGCAGTTAATAACCGTGGAAGTGCTTAATGAACACTAAGCTATGAGGCGGCTCTGTCCCAGTGTGGGGATGTAATGCCAATAAGAAGAAGAAGAAGATGCCGACGAGGAATCAGAAAGAATAAATTTTAGCTGTTACGCCTTTTTTGAATGTTGGTCATGATTTTACGTTAGTTATTCGGATTTTAATAGTTATTGAATATTGAAAGTCAAAATAATTTGGATCAATTACAGCATTTGTTTCGCAATAATACAGCTTTTAACCTCCTTAAGCAGCTTCACGCACGCAAGCAGCACGTGCGTAGGTCAACGGACCTTAAATTTAGCCTGACTAGACACTTTATGCTCTTTTATTTCCTCGACAGTATGTGCGAACACATTAAATAATCCAAGAGGTTCACATCTGGTGAACTGAAAAGCCATTCAGCAGTTTGAACCAAACTTAGTGTATGAAAATTCGCTTCTGTCTGCTGAAACACGAAATCATCCTTTCTGTACATTTTCTCTAAGCTTGGCCTGGCGACGTCCTATAACACTGCCCTTTTTCATAATAGAAAGATTTATTTTTAACGCCATTCACGATCAAAACAAGGTCGAGAAGAAAATAATCAGTGCAGGACCAGACGCGTTTGGAAGCGCAGAACGATCTGGAAGTCAACGTTATTATGTTCTATCTTGTGCGGTCGAAGAGAAGAATGCGCAGAACGATCTCGAGATCCGCGTTATTTTGTTCTGCCTTGGCCGATCTAAAAGAAAATAATTAGTGCACGATCGAAGTCAGAAGCGCAGAATGATCTTGAGATCCGCATTATTTTATTCTGCTTTATGCGGTCGAAAAGAAAGATCCGCGTTATTTTGTTCTGTCTTTTGCGGTCAAAAAGAAAATAATTAATGCGCAATCAAATGTGCTTTGGAAACATAGAACGATGCCCTGTGCTTTCAAAGAGAAGAAAGTGCATATGCCTTGAATGATCTAAAAGAAAATAATTAGTGCACGATCTAACGTGTTCGGGAGCGCAAAATGGTCTCGGGATTCGCGTGATTTTATTCTGCCTTGTGCAGTCAAAAAGAAAGATCCGCGTTATTTTGTTCTGCCTTTTGCGGTCGAAAAGGTAATAATTAATGCGCGAACGATCGAAGTTTTGGAGACGCAGAACGATCTCAAAATTCGCATTATTTTGTTCTGCCTTGTGCGGTCGAGAAAAAAAATCAGTGAACGATCAGATGCGTTTGGAAGCGCATATTGATTTCCAGAACGATATCGAGATCCGCGTTATTTTGTTCTGTCTTGAGCGATCTAAAAGAAAATAATTAGTGCGCGATCGAACGTGTTTTGGAGGCACAGAACGATGCCCTGTGTGGTCGCAGAGAAGGAAGTGCAGAATGATCTCGAGATCAGCGTTATTTTATTCTGTCTTGTGCGGTCGAAAAGAAAATTAAATAGTGCGCTATCAATCTTGTTTGGAGGCGTACAACGATTTCGAGATCCTCGTTATTTTCTTCTGCCCTGCTCGGTCGAAAAAAATAACGCATCATCAAACGTTTTTTTTTGGAGACGCAGAAGGATCTCAAGATTCGCATTATTTTGTTATGCCTTGGTCGATCTAAAAGAAAATAATTAGTGCGCGATCGAACGTGTTTGGAAGCACAGAACGAACTCGAGATCCGCGTTATTTTTTTCTGCCTTATGCGGTCGAAAATAATATTAAATAGTGCGTGATCGAACGTATTTGGAAGCGTGGAATGATCTCGAAATCCGCGTTATTTTGTTTTGTCTTGTGCGGCCGAGAAGAAAATTAATTAGTGCGCGATCGAACGCGTTTGGAAGTGCAGAACGACATCGAGATTATTTTGTGTTCAAACTACGTACACGTTACATAAGGCATTCCGTTTACCAAAACGAACCTAACTACACTTCTCACTCCTATATCCAAAATTTCAGTGATTTCTCGTGTAAGTGCAGATGACTCGTTGGCTTCTATCAGAGTGAGTATAACGTTGAAATTTTTCTACCTATTCGGACACGGCCGGCGCCGGTATTGTTTCATTTTTGGTCACCAGCTTTTACACTTGAGGATGATGCTATGTGATCTGTTGGTTCTCTGGCCTGGCAATAACGGAGTAGCAATCGTGGGCGGTCAATCATTCTCATGCTCATTGTTTCGGCTAAACAACATTTCTGTTCATATGACCCTTTCGGCCTAATGACCATTTCGGCAACGGCTACAAAGATGAGAGGCTGCAAAGCAAGCCCTTGCTGAAGGTGGCTGGGTTCGATTCTGGATCCAGTCTAGGAAATTTTTGGGCAGGAAATTTTCTAGACATCCCTGGGCATAAAATTATCATCATGATATATGAATGCAAAAATGCTAACTTAAGTAAGAATCCTCACAGTTGACAAATGTGGAAGTGCTTAATGAATACTAAGCTGCAAGGCGGCAATGTCCTAGTGAAGGATGTAATGCCAATAAGAAGAACAAAAAAAATAAGAGGACTAGTTCGGCTAAATGACTTTTTCGGCCCCATTTCGACCAAACGAGATTTTTTGGCCTTATGGTCCGGTCCGTTCGGCCAAATGGTCCTTCCAACCAAACAATTCGATTGCCCATCATCCAAAACACTAAATTTATCGATTCTTAATGTCAACATGCGTGGTTACTGATGAAAATAATCAGAATATTGGGAAGGAAATCGAACGGCTTTCCATTTCTTTCTCGTTAATGGGATGATTTTTTAATTACTTCATAAGTGATATTTTGACAACTTTTTGACACAACCTGAATCCCAAGATACATATTCACTCTAGCAATGGCGGCCATAGAAAAGCTTTCAATTGATCACTAAGAAAATGCTAATAGATCACTAAAATGAAAAGCTAAAATAACTTACTTACTTACTTATGAATCATGCACCACCGGAGGTGCAAAGGGCCAACTTGAAAGATCTCCATCTTGAGCGATGTCCTGCTATCGCTTAAACCTGTTGCCAGGTTAGATTTCGGTCGACTTCTTTTATTTCTTTATAGAGGCTTCGTCGCCATTAGCCGCTGGGTCTGCCTCTGCTGCGATGTCCCACTGGGTTCCAGTCTAATGCTTGTTTACAGATTTCGTTTCCGCCCCTACGTAGAGTGTGGCCGACCCAGCCCCACTTCCGATCCCGAATTTCTGTTGCTATTGGCCTCTGGTGACAACGACGATGGAGCTCGTTGTTTGAGATCCAGTTGTGAGGCCACTAGGCCCGAATTATATGCCGCAGGCATCTGTTAATGAACACCTGCAGCCGTTGAGTGTTTTCCACTGATACACACCATGTTTCGCTATCGTATAACAGCACAGATTTCACGTTAGAGTTGAAAATTCGTATTTTGGTGCGTTCACTTATCTGCCTGTTTTCCAGATATTTCTTAAACTCGCAAAGGCAGCCCTTGCTTTCTTGATCCGTGCGCCTATGTCGATCTTGGTACCGCCGTCTGACGCCATTTGGCTACCAAGATATTGGAAGCTTTCAACATTCTCCACTGGTTGCCCGGCTACTGTGAAACTGGAAGGAGTCACCGTGTTTACATCCAACAATTTGGTTTTGTTGACTAAACCTGCCGAAGAGGAGCGCTCGGCAAGGTCGTTGAGCTTACTCTGCATATCAGAGCGCCGTTGCGCGAGGAGTGCAACATCATCCTAAAGCTAAGCTAAAATAAGAAGAAGAAAAAAAGAACACATCCTTAGAGGTATCAATCACAAATTAATATAAAAATGGTCGGATTAGGGTGCCAATTTCTGTATAAATAATTTATAATAAATTTCTTTAAAAGTGCTTCAAATATGAGGGCACAACCTGTTGGTCTAGGTAGTGATAAATATATTAAAACAAGACGTTTTATCACAGCCTGCCTCAAGATTAAAGACCATGAGACCAAACACTTGGTATGTAAAATTAATTATTGTCAAACACAAAAATACGGAAATAAACATGAATTTAAGTAAAGGAACATCCTGCTTCTTTTATTACTTAAATGCTATTGGTGTGAAATGACGAGAATATGCTTAACCTGAGACGAGACTTGGAAAGTCGTTGATTCTTTTTCCATTATTTTACATTTGTTCTTTTTTTCATCATGACCATGTCAACTGTTGTAGATTTTTCTTAGCACAATGAAAGTGTTTCCAATTCGTGAATTTGTAAATTTATTTTCATAATATTTTTTATGTCGAGATCAAAACACACGGTAATAACAAAAATCATGCGGAATACTGTATATGGGATAACAATACTTTCACACAAAATGCTGCTGACAGTTCGTGACAGCAGTTGACGTTAAATTTTTTCCTCTTTGCAAATTCAGTCTCAGGGCTTAAACATTAACCAAGATAAATTTCATGGTTGCAAGTAGAGACCGAGGTGGACTTAGTGGTGATTTGTTTTACCTTTAAACGCATGTGGCATGTGACATTGACGTTTCCTGTGAAGTGAAAAGACTTATTGTTGATGAAAATATGGCCTTTAATGGCTTACATAACCAGCTTAGGACCCAAATCATGCAGACGAGACAAAATTTTCTATGTATGAATCCTTATTCTTTCCTGTCACCATTTACTGACATAGAGTGTGGTCGGTAAAAGAAGCGGACCGGAAAGCTTTCTGGGCTTTCGAGCGAAAAGTGCTGCGTAGAATACTCGTCGGAAACAAAAATATGATGTGGTGGTATTAAATAGAATAATAACAACTCGTCTTAAGACTGGGGCATTCTTAGCAGTTGGTTGATTCATTCTCATCATACCAATTTCCAGTTTTTCGCAAACAAAAGATGTTTTACCAGTGACGATAGCGACAATCTTCTTTTATAAGTTATCAACGCTATTATACAGGATAGTCAGATTTGCCTGATCGCTTTTTCAATTACAACGTTCAATATGTTACATCTATTAGATTCCTTTGCACTTAACATCAATCCCATTCTCAATTTATTGCCAGAAACTCTCAACGAAAAGAACCAAAACTGCACATGAACACCAAATATGTAGGAAAACTATTACAATTCCACTCCACGACATGCTTTTCGCTTTGAAAAGTTACGATTTTACGATTCTTTTATTGTCATCGCTGCAAACTGTTACCCATTTCTCAAATGCATTCCGGAAAGCTGCAGAACCGGTTGCAACCTCCAACGGCTCTTGTTCAACAGGAATACTGATACAGAAAAAAGGCGGCTCTGCCCTTACCATTCAGTAGTTTTTGGCTCCCGATCTCATGACAGAGACTTTTGGACGCTTCATTGCTGCCCTCCCTGGCTGCGACTGCATTCGCTAAAGGTAAACCAACAAATCGATCGACCCAGCAGCACCAACGAAACCCAGTCAAGGGTGAACCGTAAAGATTACCTGGTCAAAATCGAATGGATTTTCTTTTCCGCCACTGCTTTCAATTCGATTGCTTCGCTTCGCTCCCAGAATCTGCAGCCGTTCTTCTTCGTCGTTGTTCGATTCGATTCAGCAAAAGCTTTTGCACCGATTGCATTATGCAACTTCTTGTCCACACCTCCCATCCATACCCTGCCGAAGCATCCGTGCACGGCCACATCCCACAAACAATCACCATTATGGGATCGTTCCCTGCTCTGCTCTGCTCTGGTGGGTATCGAAAGCGAAAGGGAATGGAGCGAAACTTTTCTGCTTTTTGCCGTAGCGTAGCTTGAAAATCGATAGCGATTTACACTTTGTTGAATCACTGCTCCAGCTTTCGTGTGGCTGCTTGCAGGTTGCGCGCGAACTTTGCACAACAATCGACAGACAGACAGGCGGGCGAACGACGCCTCTTCGTTCGCCAGATTGGTATTTGTTTGACCTGAAGCAATTTTCCTGGTCGTCGTCGTCGTCGTCATCGTCAGACAGATCGCGGAGCCAAAATGTAAAAGTTCGGTGGAAAATTTGGAACCTGTACCTAAGGGTCCATGTGCGGTTCCAATCGACTGAAACGTCAAAGTTGAGCAATTCTCAATCCAATCTGACAAAAAAAACGAATAGCATTTCAATAGTTGTTGAGTACCACCACCGGCAGCTTCTCATGGTTTGAGGTGGCATCAGAGCGCAACGTTCGCATCTGGAGCGTAAATTGTCAGTTGGACATAATTGAAAAAATTACCATGCAAAAGTTATTTCGATTTCGTTTCAACATTGTGCCTACCTGGTAGGAGGCACCCACATAAGTGGCAGTCCAGGGAAGGATGCCGGGGGAGGTGATTTGGAGTCCGTAATTAAGATAACTGCTGGCCAGGATTGTAATGTCGAGGCTCTGTTCCCGGTGGCGGTGAAAATTGTATCTAGAACGAACGTTGGAAGTGATTTCAATTACCAACGGCGCTAATTGTGATTGCTGTTGCGAATCCGAGTCGGACTTCGAGAAAGGACTTCTTGAGGACATTAATCTCCCGAGCTGGGCCTGTGGCCGTAATGAATCATACCGAGGCAGTAGCAGTAAATCACCGTAACGACTTGGCAGGATGGAATTATGTGCAAGCACATAGATGAGTAATTTCACGATTCGGAGCACGTTTCAAATTTTGCGATGGCGAGCGTACAAAACAGACAGGTGCACTGTGATGCAACCATCTTAGGCCGGCTGAAAATTGTTTATTCATCACGTTTCGCTTTGACACAAGATGGTAACGAACAAGACAATTCGGTGAGTTTTCAGATGACCAAAAGGTTAATCTGTTTCGAAACCTTTTCTGTTCCTGATTTGATTTTCATTTCAAAACTATTTTATGCCATCCACATTTAATAAGCACGAGCAAAACCATGATAATGAGCAAGATGACCTTACAATTCGTAGTTGATTATTTTGAACTTGCGAAATTGTATAGAGAATGACATTAAAGGAGCTTGGGATTTCAAGCTACCCTATCCCAATGAACACATTTCATAAATTCAATGCATTTACAATAATGGTGCTGGCCACGTCGTAACTGTCATCAAGAGTAGGAAAAAAATTAGTTTTAGTTCAGTTTAGTGTCATAATGGAATATATTGGTAGTGAGGAGAGACATGTTAGCAGAATTCACTTTGCTAAGCGATGCGATATGTAAGGTGAGAGTATATGAATAAGAATTATAATTAGTACAAGACCGATGAGTATGAGCATGAACATTATAATGGTACAATTCGTAGTTGCTTTTGTAATCGATCCTGATCGATCCACCTTGCTCGCTGCGTACCTCGTCTATTTGCGCCTGTCGGATCGCTATCGAGAACCATTTGCCCATTGTTCGACATTCTGTCTACCTGCCCAGACCACCACAGTCTTCCGATTTTTGCGTTGTGCACGATGGATGTATATAAAAAGGACGCAACGCTGTTCATTATTATCGAAACTCGAACGGCTCCGTCCATTTCTTCTTTCTCTCAGAAATAGTTTGCAGTACACGGAAGTATGTTATCCAATGGACTGATGTATAACTTTATTATTTGACGTTTGGGTTGTGCCGGAATGAATTCCTCATACCTCTCTCAAGGGCTCTTCAAATGCACTCACCCAATGGATTTTGACATTTCAGCGGGGTATTCACTCGAACAAAAGTTCATTTTGCGTTCATTATACGACCCACTGAAACACAGTTTTTTCACGGGGAATTGGTGTTAAACAAATATAGCGGTAAGCAGTAAAAAAATACGAGTAGCAGCAGACTCGTGATATCACGCCAAACATAGCTAACAGAATAAAACTTCCTCATTGCAACATGCTTGCTCAAAACGCATGCTATTCTTTTCATGCGCACAATCACTCTTCGTTGCTTCCAATCTCCGATCATTCGTTTACGTCTAACACGGTTGACAACCATCGCTATGAACATTGAAACAATTCTCACTCGTTCTTACCAATGCATTCACAGCTCTTGCTTTGTTTCATGAGCCGTTCAATCTGCGAGAGAACCGTCGCATGTGTGTTCCGTGGAATATTCTTAACTGAAACGATTTTAATGGCTTTTTTTACCTCATGTAACAGTTAAACATTATAGCTAGCTTAGTTAATTTTAAAATTGTAGATCATATTGATAATATTCACATTCACAATCGCAATCATATTGATATTATTCACATGTCAAACAATTGTTTATCATTCGTTGTCGGAAAACTCATGCATGAGGCAAAACGCCTTTTAGCTGGCAGCGTCCATGTGTCGGCGAATCAGTGGGTGGAGACGCGTAGTACATATTACCATGATATTTTCTGTGCAAGAAGTTCATCACTTCGCGTAGTACATTGTTTTGGGGACTCTGTCCCTGCGTTCGAATTTTCAACATGAAAAAAACACTTTCACTGACTTGCTGAAGCAATTCCCACTTTCTTGGAGCTACACTTAGATTTCTACGTTAAATGCCTTGCAGCTGCCTAGCAACACGCTCTACAGGCCTCTAAAAAATATAACACCGAAAGGCACAGTTTTAGAACTGTCAAATACAGTCAAATACCTTGGAGTATATCTTGACAGTAAACTAAACTGGAATATGCACCTGGAGCAAGCTATACAAAAAGCAACAAATGCTCTATGGATATGCAAAAGAACATTTGGTAAGCAGTAGTGTGGTCTCAAGCCAAAAATGATCTATTGCATTTATTTGGCGACTGTGAGGCCAAGGATTACTTATACCTCATTGGTCTGGTGACCAAAAACAAAAGAGGTAAAGGCTCAGACAATGTTGGAAAAACTTCAAAGACTAGCAACTCGACTAGGGACTCGAATGAACAAACGAGTTGGAGCAGGAGTAACTGGTCCAGGAATAGACGTATCAATTCCTATGGGATCATGGTCAACTGTATTCCAAGCAGAAACTCAAGCAATACTAGAATGCTCCTCAGACATTCAAATATATGCATAATGTCCGACAGTCAAGCAGCTTTAAATGCTCGATTTATCACTCCGAACGTTTCAGTGACTCGCAAAATCATAAATCTTTCTAAAAAAGATCTTTGCATGTATACCGGTCTTATAACAGACCACTGTCAGAGCCATTATCACTTGAAGCTGTAAGGAAAACTTCAAGATGATGCATGTCGCTTTTGTGACAGGCTCTGACTCTGAAGACTCTGAACATCTATTATGCCGATGTCCGGCACTTTTTAATTAAAGGCGTACGTTCTTTAGCAAGGGGCTAATAGAACCCTTTGAAATCTGGAGATCAAATTCCTATACAGTATTCCAATTCATGAGAAGTGTAGTACCGAACTGGGATAATGCTCTTAGTCATTCGATGACGATCTCTACTAATAATAGTGATACGTCATTATGACTGAACTAAAAAAGGGGAATGTATCATAATAGATCAATAAACTGGTCGCAGTGATGAAGATACCCTACAAGGAATAAAAAAATAGGCCTCTACCGTAGTATTTAAGAAGAAATCAAGTTGGATAATCAAAAAAGCTGGCACATACACACTTTGGAATCCGGATTAGAGCGATCTGAACAAAGTTCATTAATACCATTCACGTGAGCCCTAAGTACATGAGCCCAAAGTACGCAAGCCATAGGTACATGAGACATTATTTAGAATACACACTTCCTCAAATTCTCTGAAAATAATATTTGTTCTATAAAACATTTCCCACAAAAATGAGATTTGCTTCAAAAATTGACTTTCCTGATAATGATATTTGCCTGCAAAGGGGAGAGGTCATTTGGCCGAAAGCCACTAGGCCGAATGTTTGTATTCCAAATACATAATTTTACCGAACAACCCATTAGACCGAAATGCGTCTGGCTCAGCATGGTCTTGCTTTGTAGCTGCGCGTCTTACGGCACGGCTAAGGAGGGCCCCTGGGTCACTTGGCCGAAGATTGGCTGAACAGGTCTTTTGGCCTAAAATATGGTCGAACAGGTCATTTGGCCAAAAATGCCATATTACGTCTCACTTTTCGTTCCTCATTTCTGTCTTCTAACTTTTCACAGTGAAAAGTGGAAGTGAGAAATAATTTGAAATAAGTAACTTCGCACGCATCATTCCTTATTTCTCTCTTCACGCTTCACGAAATTAATTTTCGACCACATGTCTATTCGGTGTAATGTCTTTTATGGCTTTAGGACATACATTTTTACTGAATATACACACAGAAATTAGTTCAGTAAAAATGACTAAAATAAAAACTCCCCCTAAAAAAATAAAAATTTTCCATAAAAAAATTAACAAATTATCAATAAAGAAATCAGTGTATGAGCATTAAATAACTATAAAATTTCCACAAATATTGCGAAATTTCTATAAACAACTAATTATTTTCCACATGAGCATGAGCATGATGACCGTGCTTTTCGTAGTTGCTACTCCGTGATCGACCAGAACAATCGCAATTGCACAGGGAACCAATGGATGGAAGCATGGAATTTGCTCTCCACCCTCAATGTGCACAGTCCGAGAGCTCTAGTAATTTTGGATGGTCGATAGCGGCGCTGGCCACGTCCTCACGGTCATCGGAGGATGGGAAGGAATTGATGATACAGTCACTCGCCCACTGCGAGCCGAGAATACCTCTGCACTCGCCACGAGTTCCTGCGGAATTTTATTGGGATCTGGGAGTTAGGTTTTATGGCAGAGGTTCGTCTTATTTAACAGGTAGCCAAATGTGATAGTAATTAAAGGGTGGTGTATTATTCTAATTGGATGCCGAAACGAGCTTTTTTCATTTCGAATTCTAACAGTTACCTGCTAGAACTAATCAAGTTGTAGGTATAGGGATAGAAGATGGAAATGGTCTTACATATGGGTATGTAAGCCCATTTCCAGTTCTAGCGATTGCTAGAACATGAGAAATATATTAAAAGTAACAAAGTAGGAGGGAATGGATGGGCATGGGATTGAACCCACGACCTCCTGCATATGAGGCAGAAGCGATAGCCATATGACCACCAAGCCCGTTGTTATAAATAATTAAGAATTTTCTACAAAACAAAGATAAATAAGCACTTTTAAAACCAAAAATTGTAATTATAAAAGAAAAAAAAATTCTTAAAAGAAATCAAAATGTTCCCCGGACAATAGCAAATTTCCATAAATAAATCAATATATGCTTTAAACAACTACAATTTTTTTCCACAAAATAAATTGTTTTTTTTTCCACAAAAAATTGAAAACTTTCCACGAAATACAGAGCATAACAAATATGAAAATTTTCATGAAGAAATACATATAAAAAAGCAATGAAACTGGGAATTTTTGCATAGATGACTCCTTGTTTAAAAACGTTTAAAGTTCCGCCATCGAGAGTGACAATGGGTCAAATGGAGGTGAGAATGAATCACTGTTTCAACCACATAGAATGCTTTTAGAATAGATTTAATGTATCTGAGAGCAAGAGAACTAAATTATAAAAGACCTTTTTAAACGATTTGGTTATCCGACCTCCATAGTGTCCGTGAGGGCTCTGACCCATTCTCACCCCCTAGATCCATTGTCACCCCCGATGACGGTTCATGGAAAATTTTATCATTTTCATTGCTTTTTTTTTGTATTTTTCAATGGATTTTTTTAGCATTTGTTTATTGCGCTTTATTGATTATTGTGTGATTTTTTTTAAATTTTTTTATGGAAGAAATATATTTATTTTGTGGTAAATTTGGAATTTTTTATTGCCAATATTGATTTATTTATGGAAATTGTGTACTTTTCCTTGGAACATTTTTATTTCTTTATGGAAAATTCTTCCTTTATAATTGCAATTTTTGCTTTAAAAAATCCTACTTTATTTTTGTTTTTGAAAAATTCCTATCTATATAATGAAAATGAAATGGTCTGTGTTCGTATCCGCATAACTCGAAAACAGCTGGATGGATTTCCTTCATTCTTTCAGCAGATATGTTCTTTAATGTTTCCGACGGGTTTATATGATATTTCTTTTCACGAAAATCACGACTTAAGTTGAGTAAATCGTGAAAAACTGAAATTAAGATTTGTTTAGAATTTTCGTTTGGGCAGTTCAGAACGCATATTTTCGCCTACTATGCAGGACAACGTCTGTAGGGTCGACTAGTTGTTCATGAAAATTTTGCTTTATTTGAGGAAGTTTTATATTTATTTATTGCTCGTACTCTGATTTATTAATAGGCAACTAGCTGGATGTACCCGGCCTTATCCGGATACAACTTGCCAATTTGATTTCGCTAAAACCAGTTGGAAAACGTGGTTATCTAGGTTGATAAGAAGATTTAAAGAGTGGTTGAAGAACATCCAATGATTAAATGAAGGAAGATATCACTTATAAAAACAATAATTCCGGCAAATAAATTCTTGTTATATTCTATGAAATTATACTACCAAGAAATACATGTTTACCGAGACAGTTATATTCGGAGAAGTTTCATTTTCGAGGAATAGTTATTTTCGGGGAATTATCATATTCGGGGAAATGTCATATTCGGGGAAATATCATTTTTGAGAAATTGTCATTTTCGGGGAAACGTACGTTATATTCGAGGAAATGTCACGTTCGATGAAATTTCATTTTCGGAGAAATATTATTTTCGCGGATTTTTTTTTTGAAGAGCGGCATATTCATGGAATTATCATTTTCGGGCGAAATGTCATTTCCGGAGAAATGTTTTCAAGGATATGATATTTGCGGACAATTTTATTTTCCTAAATATGTTATTTCCGGGAAGTTTTTTTTTGTGATTGTTTTTATTAAAAGAATTGGTTTCCGGGGTATTTTACAATCTCAAATAACTTAACTAAAGAATTAGAAATTTTAAGTATGCCCAACATCCGATATGCCTATCGTACATTATGCTTTACGTTTTTCACGCCTGACGTACTGATGCTTAATCTCGTGCACCTTACTCCTCCTTTACACTTCCCCCTTACTCCATTTATAATCGCCTGCTTATGATAAAGGATATATGTCCCAATTTTTGAGAATATCGATCAAGGAGTTCAGAAGATTTACTGAAATGGTCATTTTCTTAATAATATACCCCACGCCCCGTAACCACCTCCCGCATTTTTCCATGACCCTCCAATTCTTCTGTAATTGTGCCCTTAGGATTGAGAGTACGTGTCCCAAATTTGGTTTAAATGGACCCATGCGTTCAAAAGGTATGTAAAAACGTTCGTTTCATTAACATGTCCCTCCCTCCTTTCTCTTTCGAGCCTCCCATCTATTACAAAAACGTCCTATGACAGAGAATATGTGTTACAAATAACTCTCTCAATTATTTGTTACCTTCTTCTGGGAATAGAGAATGTGTGTTCCTCATCCAATTGAAATTGGACCTGGGGGTTAAATGTTACCATGATTTTATTGTTTTCTAGAGAGTTATCCTCTCCCTTACTCTCCCCCTTTTCCAAATGACCCTCCCACCCTATTTTGCTATCTTTTCCTAGGGATAGAGAAAATGTGTACCAAATTTGGTTGAAATCGGTAAAGAGGTTCAGAAGTAGTTGGCGAACATACATACAGACATACATACATACATATATATTTTGCTGCCATATAAAATTCACTTCCAACCATAATTCGTTAATGGTTAACCGAAAGCTTAATTTCTATCTATCAACGCCATTCTACCTAACGTCCCTTTGACGAAATGTGCTTTCGACCAAATATAATTCGATGAAATGTCTTTTGACTAAACGTCAAAACAGTTTTTCTTATTCTTTTCATGGATACTCTTTCAGGCACTTCATATTCACGCAATAAGTGATAAGTTGAGTGTAAAAATCACTTTCAGCCATCATTTGTTTATGGCTAACGGAAAACCTAATACTGACCAAATGGTTTTTCGACCTAATATTCCTTCGACATAATTTTCTTTCGATCAAATGGTATAGATTCTAAATTATGAGGGCAAATAGTGCTTGAGTATATAGAACGTTTCAAGAGTTTTTGTGAGTAAACGTGTTTTAACGACAAACCCGTTTCACAGAAGAAGCAATATTTCTATATTCCATGAGAATGTGTGCTTTAAACGAAAGAACCGTCTTCCCTTACCCCAAGTAACATTAATTGTGCATAAGCATGAGCATGGTTCACCGCTTAGATAGCGATTACGATACTCCAGAAAAAAAAAGCTTTGAAAATAAAACTTATTTATTGTTTTGCTTTTTTCCTAGCAAACGCGTGCTTCAGTTTTTGCAAACAAAATGAGGGAAACGTGCGCTTCAAATCATCCAGTTTATAGCAAGAAAATTCGTAAAAAAAGAACTCTTCAACTATTTCACACTATTCCGGGATAACTACGAAAACTATTTTAACCATGCCATGAAAGGAGGAGTCATCAACTCTTTGCTCTTATTCAATGCAAAAGCATTTACAAGTCCCAGTAGAAAGTAGCTGAAATGTGGCTTCAAAAAAGCTATCATGAATATTCTTAATTTCAGTAATCCCAAGCTGTCTTTGAAGCAATATAATGTTAGCAAATAAGCAAATTATGTTTTGAAATTGCTTTAACTGACTATGGGAAGTATTTGGATGCAAGAAGCATCTACGAAGTTTGACATGTTTCTGGATTGGTACTTGGGGTAATGGTTTTTCGACATCTGGAGTTATGTCTTATTCGTGTTGTTCGGGATATTGGGGTAGAGTCGTTCGACATGCGTGATTTCCCTAGCAAGATTCATATATAAAAAAGTTCATGTACACAAACTGAATTCAAACCGAACGAAGAATCGAAGCCTATTAAAAAAGAACACTGTAATCTGTAGAAAAGAAAGCACATATTCATAAAGAACATAAAGTTATCTGTTTCTTTTGTCTCGGTATGATTTAAAAAATGGTTCAATACTCCAAGCCATGTTGACTTATTGTTGAAAGCTGAAAATCGACGAACATTTGTGATGATGAGATCAAAACTTGCCAAGTATCCATTATCTGCTCCTCATCACAAAGTGTACACTATCTGTGCTCCTCCGCCCTTTCATGATGCCATTCCCTTCACAACATTTCATCAGAGCCGCCCCGATCCCGGTTCGGTCATTGCATCCAACTAAATGGAACAAAAAAATAAACCCCCAACGCAAAATAACAAAGCGAGTAAAAGCGATCTGCTCTCTCAGCACAAAATCCCTTTCTTTTCTCGGAGTGATCCCCAGGGGAGCGCATCACCGTCCAGTGAGGCGGGGGCTCCCATCGTTGAAGCCGGGCCAACATAGCAAATAGAAAGGAAGGAAAGACTCGGATTACCACATATTTCCCATCTTGCTATTTGCGCATAGACACACACACGAACATTTCTGCCCGAGTTCCGTCTCCGTCGCCGTCGCGGCCACACTGCAAATCCGTCCGGTTTTGCTGATTCCAGCAGCTGGCCCACCCCCGATCAACACGGAACTCGCTCGTTTCATCACCAGCAAACGGCGTTGGGCGACTTTTGTTGGTTGGTGCAGCAAAACCCGTTCGCTTTAGGTTTTGACTCCGGGGGGAACTGCATGCCACGAGGAATGAGATATCTCTTTATGATAATCGCAAAACGTCGGTTGGTTGGTTGGTGGATGCAGTCATTGACTGGGCGCTAGTGCGTTGTCGCTGGATGTTTAGCAAAATTGTGAAAGAGAGAGGACTGCAACGCGAGATGGTTAGCTTCTGGCGCCAACGACTTCCGTCATCGTCGCCGTCTCTGCCATTGCCACCGTGTGTTGCACAGTCAGTGGCCGGAATCTAGATAAAACTCAATTTGTTCCATTGGTTTTTCGAACATACGAGAAGTTCCCCAAATGTATATGATAGTGGTTTCTCCTATAGAAGGATCGGGTATCAAACAGTTTTCGCCATCGCGGAACATCATGTGCCATTAGATCTGAAACCACCGAATTAGATGTAAATAGATGTCTGCAGATTTTATGACTTGACCAGACAATCGAATATTCACGTCACAAATGGACCACCAAAAGTTTCCAGCACATTTGAACCAAATCAAAAATATTTCCCGACAACTGTGCGGATTCCAGTGGTTGCGGACACCACCCGAAGCTTCTCGACATAATCCACTGCTACCGATGGTGGTGGTTGCTGTCATTCCTGCGAGACTGTCAAACCGCCCCGGATTCACTTTCAGTTTCATTCCATCCATTTGCATTGCGATATGCGATCGCATTGAATGTGCATGGTGTGCGACAACGCGGCGGCGGCGGCGACGACGAACGTCCGGAACTAACCAGCTTGAGGTCCGCGTGCGTTCGTCCCCCGGAGGGAACCGAAGCTGCTTATCTCTGCTCTGCTTTGCTCTTCTGGTCATAATATAACAAGCTCTGCATGAATTCGCATAATATGTAAATAGATTTTAATTTTTCACTTTCTCCGACGGCTCCGAGGGGAGTAATTACGGCGAATGCAGTGAAGGTAATATCATTATTGCGCTACGGGCTCTGATGCCGTCCGTGTGGTGCGATGGGGCGAGTTAGGATGAGTAGCTCTCGGTAATTGCGCTCGACCGACATATTTACTCGGATTTATCTAGGGTCCCGCAGGGAGGTCTCATGTCTTTCGAAGTAACTGGACTTGGACGACACAGTGTGGACAGTTACAATTGCTGCGTGGTATATCAGCAGAAGGCATTTTTTTAGATAATCATTCTTCTTTCAGACTCAGTTGCCTTACGCTTTTCGGACCATGTCTTGGATAATTCCGTGTGACTTTCCGGGGAAACTATCCGCTTATGAACGACGTCATTCAGGCGCTGACGCTTGTCTTCATAACATCGGTTCCCATGCATTTGCATTGAAATGAGTTTACCATTAGATAATGGGCGCATATTTTCATTTTTGCATGGACATGACTCCAAGCTGGACAATCGAGGAGGTTTTGGGTGGAAGAAAATTGTGGACACGCGAGGAAAAAAATACACAAACCGCAAAACTGCTACAATGCATTGAGTGGTCAGTATATTATGCGAACAATCGCAGTAAATGATTCGAGGGAAAACATAATCAAACCATATGAGACACTGTTTCATATGATGGAGGTAAGCAGTAGAATTATACGCCGATTATTATACAAACCAGGCAAGGTCAATTCTAACGCTGCTTGTTTCAAATAATCTGAAATAATTAGCCAAATCCACTTATGAGTTAGTGGTGCCTGCCACACAAATATTTTGTACATTTTATCGATTGGTGTTGATTTTCGATTCAGATTTAGTAGTTTTCAAACTATGAGATAATATTTGGTGGATTCCTTTTTGTATGTTCATTCAAACTTGTCACTATTGATATCATGCTTATGCATCGAATGAGGCACTCTAAAACTTCTCACTCATCCTCGGCCTCCAGAAACTAAACTCAAGCAATCGATTGTGATTCGAATGTTTTCACTGGCCATCGAATACATCTTCAGTTTTCTGCACGGTCAGTACAAGTTGAAGTCTTTACACTGTAAATCCGCATCCTGTTACGAAAAGGGAAGAACTTGAGGATGATCAACAGTGAATAGTATTTGATGTTTGCAGACCCAAGAGCAGTGGCATATGCTCTATAACCAAAATTGTTTTTCAGAAAGACACATTGACAGTTAGTAAATCGGTTTATACCACACTACCATGTTGCGACAACTGATTGATGCCTCGCTCTATGACTAACACCGTAATGAATGAAAAAAAATGCTAGTCGTTGCATATGCATTTTGTCAAATTCAATATTATCCTGGACCTGTTGTATTTGTCATTAGCCACACTTTGAACGTCTTGGTGAGCAGGAAATGACTGGGATGTTTTTTGAGAGGATTTACAAATATCTGCCATTCAAAGTAGGTTATTAAACAATCGACCAAATAACACTCTCCTAAATAACCGTACCTCATTTGTTCGAATAAAAGACGAATAGTCAAAACTCACTCACTACTTGCCTAAACTATTAAAAATGCCATCTAGTCAAGTTGCCGTTTGGAAAAAAAGGAAGCAAATACTTACTCAGCATAAGTATTAGACCGTTAGTGGCGTTAGTTCATTAAAAGTATATTCCCAAAATATAATTCAATAAGCTGAGCTTGGCTGTATTATGCATCATGGTGCATGTACATATGGTTTCATCAGGCATGTCACTTCCAGTACTGGTGCTTTTGCGGCTGGATGTCAATGACGCTAACAGAAGCGATGTTGGTCACGTGAAAAGGAACGACATTAGCAAAGCAAAATGACTTTAAGACGACTTTCAGATTTATTGGGTGAAAAGGCTATGGAGGCCAAAGGGTCTCAATGGTAAAAAAAACCCTTACAATAGGAGTCATGGAGAATATGTAGAACAGGGTGATTGAAAAATCAATTATTCTGCCAACTCATTCGATTCCGACTAGAGATGGGCGAACGCTCACGAGCCGTTCATTTGAACCGATTCATAAGAAAAAGCGTTCAAACCACGGCTCTCTAAATTTGAACTGCGGATCACAAATGAACCGTGGCTCAAATAAACACCGTGTCTCTTGATCAGCCGCTTTATTTTGACATTTACTGTTTGTTTGTTCAGGAGCCAGCATATATTCTCCCACTCCTTACTTTCATACTCCTTAGCGTTTTCTGGCCTTGAATTGAACGAGCTAGTAGCGCAGTCGGTATTTCTGGATTCTCGATTTTAAAAACAGAGATTTGGAGATGACAGCAAATAACTGCAATTGATATCAATCGATAATTGACCTTCCCCGTCAAAAACTGAATCTTGTTCTATTAACGCAGTCAATTCTTGGCTCTTTTTGGCTCAACTTTCCCAACAAACCCATAAAAATCGAAAACAAAATCTGAAAAAAACTGCTGCACGTGTGAACCGGCCTGAAGAATTGACCTCATGTTGGTTTAAAATCGGGCGCATATTAGGCCAAGCCCAAATACCAGGTATAGGTTCATCGGGAAAGTTGACCTTTAAAAAAAATAAAGATCCGATTGAGCGAGATTTTTTTTTGACGGGAAAGGGCAATTCAAAAACAGGTTCTGTCGAAGCTCAGATGTCTTTATGGGAGGAGTTTGACGAACAGATCCGTAAGCTTCGAAATCATATTATGATCCATTAGTTTCTGCCATACTCGAAGGCGCTAAGTACACCACTAAACCTTACCTGCCGAAAGTTAGCGATCCCTTGTTCTAGTAGGAGCAGAAAAAAAAAATCCGTGGTTATATCAGTTGGTCTTGTAAAGATTTTGTATTACGGGTACTCCAATGTCATGCGTGAGGAAATCCTCAATCCTTTTTTCAAAAACGGGACACATTTGTAGTGAGCAGCCGACTAACATCGGAAAACATTGAGGAAAATATATACTGCCGTCATACGCATATTTGTCCCATGTTTGCTGGGATTGCCTATGTACATGGGACAGTTATGAGTATAACGGCAGTATATGTATGCCAAAATTCACATTGAAAAGTTTGTAAAGATTTGAAATGAAATCGAAGAATGAACGGCTATTTCATTGTTGTTTTAATACACCTTCTTGATATTTTGGATTTCTTTAAATTGGTTCCTTGTTAATGATATTGATTATAGTTGAATACGCAAGATATAAAACTAGGCTAGGCTGAACACTTTTCAATTTGAGCTTCGTTAATCTGTAATTCGTTAAAACTAAAATGGAGCACGGAGCGCGAAATTCATCAAAACAGCAAAAAAGTCCACTAGAGATGAGTTATATATCAAGAAGTTACTAGAAGTACAAATAAAAAATGAACTCCAATACATAATTTGAATGATGTATCGCTCAAACCACCGGGACTTCATAGTTCTTTTGAATGAACTAACGAGCCGTTCAAATGAGTCGGCTCATTTAAATGTACGCTTGGTTCAGAGCCGCTCATCGGAATGAACCGTTTGGCCCATCACTAATTCCGACTCATAGTCGAAGTAGACCTGTGGTCGTGAGGGGTCGTGATTTGTCGACGTTTTACAACCTGTTCCGGGATGATTTTCATTTTCAAGACTCAACATTCTTACAAAAACACTTTCCTTGAACAGCAAAATAGAAACATGGCTTAAAATATGCTGAGTCCACCCTCAGACGAGCGCTCAATCTACTATGAACGCCTCACTCAATCACTCCCTCATGTGTTCTGAGCACCTTTAGTGATACATAGGGCTAAGCCTCAACCTAGGTCCAGATCAGATTCCTGTTGACTTCCTTTATTTATTTGTTGATGCTACGTGTCGCCACGAGCCCATGGGTTTGCCTCTGCTGCGATGTCCTGTCGGATTCTAGTCCAGCGCTTGCTTGCAGATTTCATCCCCGCTCTTTCGTGGTCCTATTTGTAGCCGACTAATCTCCATTTACGCTCTCGAATTTCTGTTGTATCAGCTTTCGAGATCCAGTTATGAGGCCACCCAGCACGAATTATAAAACATAGACATCGCGATGCATCGGTTGATGAATATTTGCAATTTCTGCGTGATCTCTGCTGATACATACCATGTCTCACTGGCGTACAATAACACGGATTTCACGTTTGAGTTAAATAATCGAAATTTGCGAAATTTGATGCGTTGAGTAATCTGATTGGATATCCATATATTTCGTGAACTCGCAAAAGCAGCATTTTGGAGTAAATGTGACATCCCGATGTCTTTTGGTTATATGTGGTCTTTGGGTAAACGGTTTTCGGGTATTCAAGAAAATAGTTTTGGATATTTTTTCAATACTTTTGGAGAAATGTTATTTTCAGGGAAATGCTATTTTCCAGGAATTGTTATTTAAGAAGAAATGTTATTTTCTGGCTATTGTTATTATCGTGGAAATGTTGTTTTCAGGAAAATGGCATTCCTGGGGATATGTCATTTTTAATGAATAGTATTTTCACAAAATTTCATCATCGAAGAAATGTCATTTTCGAGAAAATGTAGCTTTCGGGAATATGTCATCATTTTCGGAAAAATAACATTTTCAAGGAAATGTCCTTCCGGGCTAATGTAATTTTCGGTGAAATGCTGTTTTTAAAGAAGTGCTATTTTCGGGAAAATGTCATACCTGAAGAGAGGCTATTTTCGGAAAAAATGGCATTATCAGAAAAATGTAATTCCGGTAGAATGTAATTTTCGGGGAAATGTTATTTTTGGCAAATATCTATTCAGGGAAGAAAAAATTTTCTTGGAAATATCTTTTTCGAGTAAATGTAATTATCGGAGATACACTCAACCTCAACTTTTTTATACGTCACTTCGTTTTACGGCTCTCTTTTAACGGAACGAGACGTTAACATTAACATTGTGGACGGGAATAGGGGGTGCTGTCCAAATGGTCCCGCTTCATACTCAGTTATTATTTTTACTGGTTTTCAGCATTTTAGGGAAAAAATTGCTGGTTATCAACGAGCTGTCATGTAGATTACTGATTTACAGTAGAAATATATTTTCTGGTTCGGGTTCAGTAAACTAATTAGCTGTTTTACAGTAAATTTTGAATTCTTTTGCTGCAAATCAAATAGCTGGCTTGACAAATGAAAATTTGGTTTGTTAGACTCAAAGAACTAAGGAGCTGTTTTGTATCTTCAACATTTGCATTCAACAAAATTGTTCCATACCAGGTCGTCCTAGAATTTCCTGGAGTCTATACGCGTAACCAAGACCTAAGAACCTACATACATAACTGAAGGGCTGATATATCTTCTTAAAAATGGTTCATGTCCTATTCGATCTGGTAAACCAAAATGGATATCCTTTCAAAAGCTGTTTTCTCCAATTTATTTAAAAAATGTAGTATAGGACATGAAATCAACATGCGTAACCAAACGGCTATTATCTCTATTTGAAAAAAATCCGTGCACTTTTCAATCCACAGAAAAAAATGGATTCATCTTAAATAACTGTCACCAAAGAATTGTATGGAGTATAGGCCTTAAAGTCTACACGCGTAACCAAAGGGCTGATATCTTTTTTATAAATGGTTCATGCCCTATTTGATCCATTTGATCAAGGCTTATATTTCACAGGAATTCTTGGATGACCAGAAACGGAACAGTTATTTAACGTGCAAATGATGAATGCCTTTTTCAATCCGTTGAATAAAATTTAATTCAACTTCAATAACTGTTTCATCCTAGATCAGCGGTTCCCAACCTTTTTCTTGAGAGGTACCCCTTCGAGTAATAGGAGTAGCCATCGAACGTGCAATGCGGCTTTTCTCTTGTTTTTGATAGTAGAACGATCGCGCGATCTACCGAAATATTGTGTTCTGCATAGTTCGCTGTAGCCATCAAGCAAGTGAATACAGAATGATGCGCTTCCGTGCGGTCGTCCAAAACGCTAATCTCCTCAGTTTTCATATGCCACCGGGCATGCATGTTTTAACTCGTAATAGTGATATTTCCCATTCCATAGACCGCATCGCTTACCAAAGTGAATCCAGATAAATTATCCTTTGTAATTAAAACGATATCCTATACCAAGACAACCGTGGAGATGCAGAAGTATACTCGGTCTCTAGAAGCAACGAGATTTGGACTAACAATCCTATATGAACGTAAGGACGTGGCCGGTGCCGTTATTGACTTTACATATTTTAGCTCCCGTGCACATTGAGAATGGGTAGCTAATCCCAAGCCCTATTCAATGTGTTCTCTGTACAATTTCGCAAGTTCAGTCAATCACGGAGTAGTAACTACGAATTCTGCGTTCATAATGCTCATGTTCATGCTCAAGAGACAAGAAGGCTTCCGAGCCTTTTGGGAGGAGGCTTCCGAGCCCCTTAAAAGGAGACTTGCAAGCCTCTTGAAAAGAAGCCTCCGAGCCTCTTGAAAGAAGCTTCTGAGCCTCTTGAAAGGAGGCTTCCGAGCCTCTTGAAAGGAAGCTTCCGAGCCTCTTGAAAGGAAGCTTCCGAGCCTCTTGAAAGGAGGCTTCCGAGCCTCTTGAAAGTAAGCCTGAGCCTCTTGAAAGAAGCTCTGAGCCTCTTGAAAGGAAGCCTGAGCCTCTTGAAAGGAGGCTCTGAGCCTCTTGAAAGGGAGGCTTCCTGAGCTCTCTTGAAAGGAGGCTTCTGAGCCTCTTGAAAGGAGGCTCTGAGCTCTTGAAAGGAGGCTTCTGAGCCTCTTGAAAGGAGGCTTCTGAGCCTCTTGAAAGGAGGCTTCTGAGGCCTCTTGAAAGGAGGCTTCTGAGCCTCTTGAAAGGAGGCTTCTGAGCCTCTTGAAAGGAGGCTTCTGAGCCTCTTGAAAGGAGGCTTCTGAGCCTCTTGAAAGGAGGCTTCTGAGCCTCTTGAAAGGAGGCCTGAGCCTCTTGAAAGGAGGCTTCTGAGCCTCTTGAAAGGAGGCTTCTGAGCCTCTTGAAAGGAGGCTCTGAGCCTCTTGAAAGGAGGCTTCTGAGCCTCTTGAAAGGAGGCTTGAGCCTCTTGAAAGGAGGCTTCCTGAGCCTCTTGAAAGGAGGCTTCTGAGCCTCTTGAAAGGAGGCTTCTGAGCCTCTTGAAAGGAGGCTCTGAGCCTCTTGAAAGGAGGCTTCTGAGCCTCTTGAAAGGAGGCTCTGAGCCTCTTGAAAGGAGGCCTGAGCCTCTTGAAAGGAGGCCTGAGCCTCTTGAAAGGAGGCCTGAGCCTCTTGAAAGGAGGCTTCTGAGCGTCTTGAAAGGAGGCTTCTGAGCGTCTTGAAAGGAGGCTTCCTGAGCCTCTTGAAAGGAGGCTTCTGAGCCTCTTGAAAGGAGGCCTGAGCCTCTTGAAAGGAGGCTTCTGAGCCTCTTGAAAGGAGGCTTCTGAGCCTCTTGAAAGGAGGCTCTGAGCCTCTTGAAAGGAGGCTTGAGCCTCTTGAATGGAGGCTTCTGAGCCTCTTCAAAAGAGGCTTCTGAGCCTCTTGAAAGGAGGCCTGAGCCTCTTGAAAAGAGGCCTGAGCCTCTTGAAAGGAGGCTTCTGAGCCTCTTGAAAGGAGGCTTCCGAGCCTCTTGAAAGGAGGCTTCTGAGCCTCTTTATATATTGTGTTGGCTGTGGTAAAATAAAAAATAACAATTTTTTTTTTTATTAAAGATGCACAATTATTAAAACATTGTCAAAAAAGATTATTTAAATTGTAATACATCCGCCATTACGCACTTTTGTCTGAGGTACCCCCTGCAGACAGCGAAGGTACCCCCGGGGGCACATGTACCCCAGGTTGAGAATCGCTGTCCTAGATCGTCCAAGAACTATCTGGAGTCTAGGCCTTAAGGTCTACAAGCGCAACCGAAGGATTGTTACCACTTTTTGAAAAATGTAATCTGTTTTTAAAAAATAGTTCATGCTCTATCTTATCTGTTTAATCCAATTCGATATGCCTTTGATAGCTATTCCCCTCCAGCTACTCCGAAAATCATTGCAATATAGGCCTCTAAACGCGTTACCAAAGGTCTGTTTCCTTAATGGTTCATGCTCTGTTTCAGGTCATCCAAGAATTCCCTGTAGTATGGGCCTTACGGTCTACACGCGTAGCAAAATACAGTTTTCTCTTTTAACAATAGTTTGTGCCCTTTTTGATTCAAATAGTCATCCAAGAATTTCCTGGAGCACATGGCTCTACACGCATAATCAGTAGTCTGATTGAAGGCATGTCCAATTCGATGAAAAAATCGCAAGGAATATTGATGTTTGGACCGCTGGGAGCATGTACCATATCAAAAATACCTATAGATTAGACCTCTTCATGTATTCAAAAAGTATCAAAAATTAAACTGGTCAGCCCAGAATCACAATTCTTATGCTAAAATAAGCCTCCTGTCAAATTTTCAGCTAATTCGGATAAAATTTCGAGGTGGCTCAAGTCGATTTAGTGTTTTTGGGCTATTTTCAATTTTGAAAAAAATCTTACAAGAGATATAAATGCCAAAAATCATCGCAACAACCTCTAAACGAAAGCTTTTGATGTGGTCTACAAGTTTTGTGAACAATGCGATTCGTTCCGTTCACGTTTTGGTCATGGTAAAGTGATGTTCAAGCTTTGTGCATCAACATACTGTTTCCCCTAGAAGTCGTTGTTCTACATATTTTTTTGAATTTATTACAAATCATTGCTAATTTATTATATTATTATTCCTCTTCTTTATCTGGACATTTGAGTAATATAATTGCAAATGTGCCGTTAAATTCTTAAAAATCAGAAGCTGTACATTTGTCATAAATTTACACGTTAGGACTTATTCAAACAAGTTAATTGTTCACACAAATATGTAGGGGAACTGCTCCTTGAATTCATACCATGTACCCAAATCAATACCATTCGAAAACAAAGAATTGGTGCGCTAATTGTTTTATTTCTCATTTTTGTGAATTTTTCAGCAGTGAGCACGCCGGAAAACAACAAAACACGACACAAATTGAGCCTAAATTGCCTGTTTTGCGAGTGTTATTGAAAAAGGAGCATGTTATTAATAATGGAACAGATACCCTACTTCTGAAGAGAGAAAATATCTGACGAGAGATGTGTTTTAGATTTAAGTTCGTTGTTGCATTGGAGGCCAATTATCTCCATTTCAAACATTACAGGTACATTATTCACAACAGTGTTGAGGAACTGTGTTCTCATGTGAAAATTTTGTCCAAAGGCTTCGAGTTTACCAACATACAGGATTAGAGAAATGTATCAGTTTTCGACAATTACTTGTGCCAAATTGTTTCAATTTTGTTTCAATAGTTTGCATGTTGGACAATAAATGTTCGACGTGTTGATCCCTGGCTTGCAGTTTCATGTTCAAGTTATTGAGATGTTTGGTGACAACCCGTTCAGTATTGTGTTATTCTGTCACCTACCCGTTCTGGGCATTGGTTATTCTGTTTTTCTAAGCAATCTTTTATTTGGAAGGCTGATTTGCCGTTAAGCGTTACGTAGCCCGAATCATGTTTTTGAATACAGTTTTTCATGATACTTATACACTAAGGTTAGTTTTGGGGAACCGAAAAACTAGTGGTTTGGTTGAGGTTAGGGAATACAATTATACAATAGGAAAGGAAGGGAATTTAGGGTGCTTAATTATTTACAATGCTGATGTTCACACAGTTGAAATCGTTGGAAATGTTTCACATCTGTAACGAGACAAACATTTTTTTGGAGACAACAACATTCCCTAACAACTTCTCCATCCTGGAAGGGTTTCATCCGTTCTGCCAAAATCTCTTTAACAGCAAAACTGGCCCGTGCTGCATGATTCAACTCCGTGTTTGCCCAGATTTAATTTTTTGAACAGTAATAACCTACAGTATTTATTAATAAATAATAATAAAAAGCTTCTCGAGCAAGATAGAAAAGCTTTCGGGCCACAAAAAATGGGGCCAAGGGCCATACGTTGAGCAGCCCTGCTCCAGCTAGAAAATGTGATAATAACATATCTAATATGGGTCGTTGGATTGCTATGATTATGTATCGTACTTAAAATTGTCCAAAGGCCGATGAATTGAGTGAGTAATCGAGTAATTTAAGCAAAAAGTCTTTTTTCGTCGTGAACTTTTTACGTCCCCCAATAAGTGCCGTAAAAAGAGGGTTGAGTGTATGTTGTTTTCGATTAAATGTCACTCATAAGGAAATGAAGTTTGTGGAGAAATGACATTTCGGAAAATGTATCTTTGGAAGAATATAATTCTCGGGGACATATCTTATTTTTGATTTTTTTAGTTTGTTTAACATTATCATACATCAACAGACTTATTAGAAATCAATGTTGGAAAAAACTCAAAGTCTCAAAGCTCTTGAACGAAGCAAATCAATCGTTAGTTAAACCACCACCAATTCAGCTACTACAAAATCATGCATGAGTTGAATCACTGCAGTTTTTTGTGCTATCTACTGTTAAAAAAAAATGATTTAGTATGAAACACTAAGGCGTGATGCTGCCCAGCAGATTAAATCAATAGTATCCAGCTTCTTAACATAGTGATTTGTAAATTACAGTGATTTTCTTATCGAAATTATCAAACTAGACGGGTGTATTTAGGAATATGATACATCACAGTTTGAAAAGTGATGTCAAATGGTTTACATAGTTTATTATTAATCAAGGTTTCATCTAATCATATGAACCTAGATAGGTAAACTCGGCTGTTGAACCACCAATGAATTCATAATAATATGTTTCCGCAAATAATTCACATTATTACTAACTAAAATTAAACTTTTTAGACAAACCATTATTGATTTTCTAGAGTTTCTTAAAATGAATTTATCAGCAACCCTGCAGTTCCCACGTGTTCAATCAACATTATAAACAATTATCATATGCCCAATCCCGATTTATCAGCTCGCAATAACAAAATCTGGGCAGAGAAAAGATCCGTCCATAAAACCGCGTAAAAGCGACTCTTGCGTAGTCGATTTTAAGCCATCCGTCATTTCTCTATTTCGGGTAGACGTGTTATCTTGAAAAAAGAGGGGTCGCATTTCCTTTTTTTTCCAATCGCCTAATCACACATACATCTTTGCCTTGAGATTTCTCAAAACAGCAATGAGTACTGTCTATGACTTATTTTCTGTAACCCATATGTTCACTATTACAAGCTTGCATAAGTCATAAACTTACCATAATCATATTCAATCGCTGTGTTAAATGCTCTTAAATTCCTTAAATAGGAATTATTTTTCAATTTAATTTACATTGTATTAGCATTCGACTCAAAACCTCAAACAGCCAAACGCTTCACAAAATTTATTTAGGGTCTACTAACTTGTTCACCTTTTCACATTTCTGAATCATCAATTCTCGGGTAGGAAAAACATTTGCACCTTCTTCGTAGCAGCGGTCTCTAACGAATGTATGCCATTTAGCACAATTTAACGATCTCCTCCTTTGGGCAACCAACACCCAACCCCAACCGGCTCCGCAAATATAGACCCGGGCACACGGGCTTGTACTTGCTTATGCATGTTTGGTTGTCGGATGAAGTAAAAAATGAGCATGAGCCCCACTGACACAAAATGCCAGTTATGAATGGCGTACCTATTTTCAGTATTGCTCTCCCTTTGGTTGCCGTATCCAACGCATCCAGCATCATTACCGCCCTGTCCGCGGCAGGCAATCTATGAGTCGGATAAAGCCAACCACCCGCATCTCGCGCATGGCGGCATGGCAAAGCAAGGGAAAAGAATTGAAATAGTAAATACAGGAAAATAAATGCACAACCAAGTGCCGTTGACGATGCTACTTCTTAGAGAGGTTTATGCCGCTGCAACACAGTCGAAAAAGGGAAGCGGACCGAAATGCAATTGCGGAAAAAACTTGAGCACCATTGGATGATGATTGTGGAGCCTTGTCACCAAGTTTCTTCAGCAAATTGGCTCGAACCGTGTCCATTTGAGAGGAAATTGAAGTATGCCACTTGTCGACTTTTTCTGGAAAATAAAGTTTAAACTCAGTGATTAAAACATTAAAACTTGTGATTAGTTTAAATAGACTTTTGAATCAGTTTACCATTCTTTTTCCGCATTTAACAATTTTGAAGAAAATCATAGCTTCATGAAACTTTAATCTCATAAAACAGTTCCATTAAACCAAACAATTTTAACACATTCTACTGTGAACATGTGCCGACCTAAACCCCGGTGCTTGGGTAATAGTTGTTCTTAATAAATGTGTACTCAAGAAATTAAAACGTGTTAAGCATACCTTTTAGCTTTCCTGTTTCACTTGACTCGCACTTTGATGAGCACCATACTTGGGCAGCTCTCTTTAGATCAGTGGTTCCCGCCCTTTACGGGTAATGCTGGTGTATTTCAATTCTGTATTGCTCGATTTAAATTTCTCTTTGGTTTTCTGAAATCTAACTCGATTTTTATGCATGAAATATTTTAATTTTATTTTAATCAATTTTAATATTTTAAATATTTTTCTTTATTAAAAATAAATAATGAATCACAATAATATAGAGGCAAATAACTGTACTTTTTCCAAAGGATGAAACAAAATAAATAGAAGCACTATTGAGAATGCAACCATTATTGCAACATAAAAAAATCGTGTTGAAAATGTGTTTTTGATAACTGTGCACCTAGCTGATCTACTTCACATAACTGTAGCAAAATAATAGGAATAAAAAAAATGGTATTCGTATGAAAGACAGTGTGGACAAAATAAAGAATACTTATTAGCAGAAAAGATATTGCAAAAAATTTGGATATTTTGGGAACTCTACTATTTCAAGCAAATTGAACACAGTAACAACCTCTAAAACTACAAAAGGCTTTGCTAGTACAAACAGTTCTGAAAGCCAATATTTTACAATTACCCCGAAGAAAGTACAGTTTGAGAATCAGTGCCCAGCTTTTGCTATTCATATTCTTAACCAAACATTCATTCACACATATATGACCGAACGATGCTGTACTTCTCGGAGCTCCCTGAGCCGAGCAAAAAGTGCAAACACCCTTTTTAGTAGCCAACGAGCAAAACGAAAACAGAAAAGAAAAATCTATGTTTCTATGCCGACTCTCACGCTTGGTGCTGGATGAAGTTGAGACGACCGGCCACCCACCGTACCGTACCGGCGGGGCCGACCATATGCACTCCACAAAAAGCAAGCCACCACCATCTCGTCACGTCCATATTTGCACGTGTGTGCAAGGAAGGGGGCCGGGCTTTTTTCCACCCAGAAGTCAAGCGTTATAGAATAATTAAGCTACTCTGGCCACAAATCGTTGCCTTCAATTAAAGTAAGCTGAGAGCCGGAGGGTGTGCGACAGCTCTCGGGCATGAGGAATGAGTTCAATTAACTGTGAACCCGTCCACTCGTCCCCGCCGTGCGTCGGTCATATGGTGGATGTGCATCTCCTTCAGCATCATCATCATCGTCTGGTGGCACCACACAAGGTATGGCAGTTGTGTCGTTGGTCAGGCCTTTCAACAGGTGCAAGGTGAAAGTTTGCTCGAAGTTTGTTCGTGTGAAAGCGGATTTGTTTTCCTTCATAGCCAGCATATTGAAATGCTCAGACTGCGGGTCCGAGAGTTGAAGTGACCTTAAGAGTCTTGATGGTTTACTTTGCTGGTCCGATTTGTTTGTATTTAATTCCAGTGGAGCTACTATGCATGTCGTGCGTGCGTGTGGTGCTTCCTATACACAGCACAAAAGACTAGAACTTGACCGTGGGTTAATTGGTTTTAGTAGCCGGCTCGGGGGGTTTTGGGGCGTGAAGCGATTAACGAAAGTGATTTGTTTGATTCGTGTCCGATTCAGTGGCCGGTGGGGTACTCTGCGACGAGAAATCGTTGGATGTGATTGGTTCAATCAAATAAGCCTTGGGGTGAACAGTGCTCAATGACAATTGAGATATTTGAATTAAGATTATTCTTGAAAATAAAACTGGTCTTGATGGTCTTTGCGTAATTAATTTAAATTTTTCTATTCTCTTTTCATTCCAGGTACATACAAAACAATGTTGACTATTAGAGTTTCTTAATGCTGGTCCTTTTCTCAATTTGATTCATGGTAAGTGTCATGATACACATAATTCTTACACTTTATTCACTAAAAAAATCAAGCCATGAGATTCACATTTCGCATATCATTAAATAATTAATGCCCAAATTAATGTTTTTTTCATTCTTAAATTAGCTATTTTAAAATCGATCAAACAACATGTATTAAAACTATGCTTCACCGATTTGGCAATGCTCACTTGATGCTGCAATCAAACGGTTTACTAAATTTTCGTAGTTATTCTACGAACGATCCCACGCCTTTTTTCTTGCGATAGTCAAGTCTGCTGTAACGCATTTCCAAGTGGCAGTAAATGTTTTATTACGATTCTGAAAAGGCTTAATTGTGCAACCAATTGTCGATGGCCCAGTCAACAATCCTCAATTGTTGGTTTAATTACCAGCCCAATTATTTATGGCTATGGATAATGGCTTATTTACTCGTTTATGGGCAGAATTTAAAACCAATCAATTACATTATGATTCGAATAATCAATTCTACTGAGCCACAGTAGGATGTAAAAAACCTTGGAAGATGAAACGAATGATTGTGGTGGACAGCCTTGGACGATTGAAGGAGTGCATATTCAGAGGGCAAAACGTTGAAAGGCGGACATAATTGATAGATTGATAGATTGTGAATAATTGTTGATGTTGAGTGTCAACAGTTTGTCTTTGAACATCCCTTTTTTTGGAAAAAAGACCACATTCTATATCCAAATTTTTAAAATTGTCGTGTCAAATTACTTTTGAACTATTGTGTAAAATTCTGATTCTGTTAACGCATGTTTTAAACGGAACGTGTAGATTTGGGCTGTTGCAGTCTTGTAACGCAGCAAAAACAAGTTTACTTCGCATCCGACGGTTTCGGTACCGTCGTCGGGGGTGACAATGGGTCAAATAGGGGTGAGAATGGGTCACTGTGTCAACTACTAAGGCTTGTAGAATATATTGAATGTATCTGAGGGCAACAAGACTAAAATGGCTAAAATGACTAGTAATGGTGCTCTTGCCTAGGCATAATTGCCAGGACACATGGGAGAAATACCAAAACAAAAAAAGTAGATTAAAAATACTGTTTTTTTGAGGTACACCCTAATCCAATCAGGTAAAATTGCTCTAAATCAGCCAAATTAAGAGCTACAGAAAAAGTTTTTTCAGCAAAATTGATTGAAATAAGCGCTACAACTTTGTAGAACATAACATGTCAATATTCCGAGAAATAAAAAAAAAATCATTTTTTTTATATGATGGGCCACCCTATTTTTTGGCTGCACCATAATGATGGCTCTACTATTTCGAACAATTTTGTAGAACAACATTTGTTTCTAAAAAAATATAGTTTTGGCGTAAAATTCATCTTTTCGCGTAAATCTGTATCCTGGACCATAGTGGCATTGACCAATGTATTCGCGGTGATTTACATTAAATTTGAGCTTATTTTTTCATTTACATTTTACATTTTTCAAGGACGATCGTTGGTTGGGATGGTGTTGGAAATATTTCAGCAATTTATCCGGGTATTCGACGTCATGAATGATATGACAAAGAGCAGTGTTGGTAGAATCATTCACATATCTCAAAATCGTTTAAAACCAATTTGTGGGAAATTTATTGTTTCCACACGCAAGAGTATCCATCATAGACAAGCCGACGAGTAGGCTAGAACTAATTGCTTCAAATTCAAACGCTCAGTTACTTTATCATCACCTCATGTATATATATATATATATATATATATATATATATATATATATATATATATATATATATATATATATATATATATATATATATATATATATATATATATGTATGTACGACGATCTCAACAGAAGGCGCTAGTGTGTGATGTCTAATATGAAAGTTTACGATGCACCCGCTTCTGGATGTGAAATTCGTAGAAAGTTGAAATTGAATCGACCGCTGAGCTGATGGTCGTTGGGAACTTCATTACGTTACGTCTGTTTGTCTGTGGATTAATGCTTCTATGCGACGAACGTCAATTTACCCAAGTTTAACATTTTTGGTGTTTTACAACCCTCTTGAAAATCATTATTTGCACTACAAGACTTTTATAAAACCAGCATAAAACTTAAATGTTACTAGTGCTGTTTTAACGAAGCAGAGTAAAAGAAACCTTACGCCAAAGAAATTACTAACGACCATGACTTCAACGATCAATTTGAACTTGATTGATTGCGCGTTTCACAACTAGAGGCGCTAGCGTCGTAATCCTTCGAGTTTACCATTTCATTCCAGCGCCTTCTGATGACAATGTCATACGAAACATTGGTCCGTGTAACATGCTCGCAAGATGGTGGTAGAGAAGTTGGCCGATGGATTTTTCAGAAAAATGTTCAAGCTGTTACATCTGTTTGTCTGTGCTTACGCTGATTCGAATGGATGGTTCAACTTAGCTATGAGTTCTTAGGTGCTGTGTTAGGTACGTTTCAACTCACGATTGTTGAGATTTTGTGAGATTGTGAGATTTTGAGTTTTTCTTAACACTGGGGTAGAGTTGTGCTCGAATTGTGCTTCGAAAATGAGCAATAACACCGCTCACCAATGCAGAGAAATAATTTGTTTTGCTATTGATTGCCACAACAATCGGGCTTCCCACCATGCAGAAATGTTGTTTTATCCACATTAACACCAACGCAGAGGAGAAAACTTTTGAACTCAAATTATTGTTGTATTTTGTATTATTGTATCATTTTGATTCATAATAACACAATTCTTATTGCGGGTGTCCCACCGTCGTAGAGGAAGAAACTAAATACTGCCATGCGGGCATCCCTCCGCGCAGAACTGTAATCATTCTGATCCACAATAAAACATCACTTTTTTGCGGGCTTCTTACCATTGTAATAAAATATACTTTTGCGCTCATTTCATTGATTTCAATTCAATTGAATCACATTAACATCAATGCGGAGGATGAAACCTTACACAAAATTAAATGCTACATCGTGTGAGCGTCTCTCCAAGTAGAATTCTCATTTTCAAAAACACAATCCTCTTGCGCGTGTCTTACCATCGCAGAGGAAGAAACTTTTACTCAAAATTCATTGTCATAACATGCGGACGTCCCACCACGCAGAAACATGATCATTATGATCCACAATAACACTATTGCGGTCGTCTCACCATCGCAAAGGAAAAAGCTCTTGCACTCAAAATATTGCTATACAAGGCAGGCGCTCCACCACGCAAAATTCCACAAGTGCAGAAGAAGAAATTTTAACGCTGGACAACGTCTTACCCGAAGGTACTGGGTGTCAAATCAGAATCTAAAATTGGCGAGCCGTTAAAATAGCCTTTATCTATCGATGAATTTTCAAGATTTATATATCAATCGACTCGGAAAATCTCCAGCGATTTGCCAATTTCATTGAAACTTTTGATTATTTACGATAAACTATTGAAAATTTCAATTCTTGTCGTATCCAGTAAAAATATCAGAACCACGGACACCACGGAAACACGGACATCAGAATGATGTAAGTAAGTTACGTTTCATAGCCCTTAATTCGTATTTTATCAATCCCATAATAAAAAGGTTACAAATCCTTATGTGCTTGGCATTGAAAAACCAACATAAGTCCATTTAAGCAGGTTGGAGTTACATTTCAAAAGTTTCCATATAATTTGGGAGCAACTGCTGCAAGCTCGCCACGCTTGTGTCCAGTTGGTAAGGGCATATCGTCCTGCCTACACTGGGGCGTTTTGACCAGTGAAACATATTTTTGAAAAACGTTACATTTTTGAAGATGGGAGCAATTTTATATCATATCAACCACTGAGAAAAGTTATTTGGTTGCCCAACTGAGTGTTCCTGTGCAAGTTTTGCGGACAATATGCAAGCGTCCCTCCAGAATGTTGAGCAAACAAACATTAAAAGTTACATCAAAACTGTGACTTTTTGTACTTTGCAAATATTTTCATTATGTAATACAAAAATACTCCCATATTCACATAGGGTTATGGTTGTACAAGTATTTATAGGTACCAACTGATTTTGACCCTTAGTTAGTTATAGTTTTCTAGACATCAAATTCCGTCTTACCCTAACGATGGCGTTGGTATCGGTCCAAGCATAGATGGTGGTAGTTCCTGCATCTGTAGCAGTTTAGCGGCAAACTATCGAGTGCCAATCGTCAACCCCACTCCAGTGAAATTTTCTTGCATGCTTTTAGATCTGGTTTTGTTACAGGACCAATCAATTGATTCCTTTCAGGACCACAATTTTAAACAAGGGAAGGTTGTTGTGTGAAGAATTTTGTTCAAAGTGCAAATGACCCGCATTGCGACGCCATAAAGTTGCCATCCATAGCAGAATTACGAGTGAGAGGCACGTCGGAGGGAGATGTCACAAATATTTATTCGCATGGATGGCTTTAGTGGCAGTAACATTTTCTCAAGATTCCGATTCGGTTTTGTAACTGTTTGTGACTAGGAAGTCGAATTATTGAAAATCAATCGGTTCTTTTAAGTATCACAATTTTATGGAAGCGAAGGTTTAGCCGAGACGGATTTTGTTTAAAGTGCAAATCATAATGGTGACAGCAGAAAGTTGCCGTTGGCAGCAGAATCACGAGCGCGCGTCAGAAGGAGAAGCTGCAAAAATGTATTCGCATGGATGGAAATAAAAGCTGAAACTAGTAGCAGAATAAATACTAAAATTATAATCTTGAAGGGAAATTTCACTTGACTGTTGCTGCTGCTATCCGAGCAAAGCCTGACATCAAAATGAGAGCAAAAAGAAAACATATTTTGATATCGACATCAAATTGAAATCATAATTTGTTTTCAAACTTTGATATTCGAGATTGATAACTTATTTTGATATCAATTTGCCGTTGATTTCTGAATTATATGAACTGATATTAAACTGATTAAGTTATCGAAAACCAATATCAAAATCAATTTTCGATTTGCTCTCATCGACAACAGAAATAGTTTTCAATTTGATGTCGCAGTAACATTTTTCTTCTATACATTTTGTTATTTTAACCGATAAAACGACCAAAAGGACATCATCCTGAGTTATCAAAATTAGGTGATTTCACAAAAACAAAACTATTTGCTCTCAAGCTTTACTCGAGTATCTATGCGAATATTTTTTGCAGCGTCTTTCTGCCATCACCAAGCAATTAATTTGAAATTTGATCAAAATTCGTGCCTTCCACTCAAGGTAAGGTTTTTCAAGACGGAATGGATTTGCAGTACAACACCAATCGAAACAAATTTCACTGAAGAAAAGGAATTTCTGAAGGAAGATAAAGATCAACTAATTGTGACGTGAATATTCCACAATCTACAACATGTTTGATCAAAATGTGTCTAAGGTGCTCATACTTTAACCATACTTACATTTTAACCAAAAAACAATAATACTTTAGTTAACACTAAAATCATAACCATAATAAACTACAATGCGTATTGTGTTCCAATAATATCCTTACGTTGTCCAACGCCTACCATGCGATCGTGTCTTGTACACCACCCTTCTGATTTTTTTAACTCAATTTATTGGTAAAGCATACAGGCGTCCTACCACCCTTTCCGGCTCATAATAGTACCATTATTCTTGCGAGCGTCTCTCCAACGTCTCGGTCATCCCAGTATGTAGTATTCCGTTCTTGATTAACACCATTTTTCTCACGGGCGTCTCTGGAACGTAAATAAAAAAGCTTTTGCAATAAATTCATTGCTTTAACGTATGATCATCCCGCCACGCAGAACTGTGAACACTTTGATTCATGATTACACACTTTATCTAGAGCACGTCAAATCAACGCGTAGAAAGAAATATTTCAACTCAAATCATTGTCATAGCATGCAAGCGGAATTATGATTATTCTGAACCACAATAACAACATTCTATTTGCGGGCATCTCACTAAAGCAGAGTGAGAAATGGCCATCATTTTATTCCAATAACAATTCTAACTTATTCATTTCTAAAAATTGTACTTCCATTTAGTGGACGAACCATCAATTTTCGAACACTATTAATTCATGTATTACAAACTAGAGTGATTAATATTTAGATTTTTTTGCTCACATGTTTTTAAACGATGACATTTGCTTTTGTTATATTCGTCCTAATTTTTTAGCTAATTTGGTTGAAATTTGACTCGGAGCACAATATGCTTGAAGTTTGTATGAACATTATTATGAAAACAGTAACTTTTGTAACATTCCGTTCCGCAACATTGAGCTCAAAAAATAGATTAAACAGTTTTTGTTGCGGAACGACGTGATGTTTGGAAGGAATGCTATTAAGAACGTACTGAATCATGGGAATTTCTATTTAAATAAAGAAAAACATCAATAATATCAATAATGGTCGTTTTTTGTTTTAAAGCTTATGTTCAAAAGTCAGATTACTTCCTAACATCAACTGTCTTTCAACTTAGGAAGTATGTTTTGAAGTCATCGGAACGGAAGTTTTTCTCAGACTAAGCCCGGGCAACTCTGGTACAATGCAATGTATAAATGTCTAATCTATTCAGCTCGATCCATGTCTGCACGTCGCCAACCACGCAGTCTGCGAAGGGTCCGCAAATCGTCTTCCACCTGATCGATCCACCTCGCTAAATGCGCATCTCGCCTTCTTGTTTCCGTCGGATCGTTGTCGAGAACCATTTTCACCTGATTACTATCCGGCATTCTGGCTACCGGCCCGGCCCACCGCAGCCTTCCGGTTCCAATTTTCGCAGTGTAAACAGATAGTCAGTTTGGTACGGCGGTGAGCTCTATTCGATCGGAGCGTTTTGCGGAGTTCAAAGTATATACGATTTCCAGTCACGATGCGCCTCCGATTTTCTCTGTTAGCATTGTTATCGATAGTCCCCAGTGAGCCCAATTATTCAACCTCCTCGATTTCGTCATCACCATTGTCCTCTCTTGAGCCTGTTCCTATCAAGTACTTCGTCTTCAACGTATTGATGACTAGTCCGATCCGCTTTGCTTCCCTCTTTAGTTTGTCAAAAATTACGGGCCGTAATATCAATGTCGTCGGTGGAAGCAAATAGCTGAACGGACTTCCTGCAAATCGTACCACTTGTGTCAATCCCTGCCCTTCATATTACTCTCTCCAACGCGATGTTGAATAGCACTGGCACGAAAGACGATGACCTTGCCGTAACCTGTGCGATAACCTTGCCGTAACGTGCGTCTGTGCTTTTCGAAGGAACTGGGAAAGGCCGTTGAAACTCGAACGCATATCACCCAATCCATCGTCGCCTTGATCAACCGTATCAGTTTGTGCATATCCTGCCATAGGTGGTCCCGATCGATTGTATCATACGCGTTATTCGTTTATTTTCTTCATACAAACCTCAAATGACGAGGCCACCATCAAATTACTACTAAAAAAGCTCAACAGAGAAAAAATAACCAAACAACAACCAAAATAGCTAAAGAAATACAAAATGTCGTTTAGTCGAAAATGTCATTGTATCGGAGAATCGTTTGACTGAACAAGTCGTTTGTTTGAATCAGTTATTTGGCAAAAGAGTTGTTTGGCGGAAATGTCGTTCGACCTAATACTTATCGCCGAACGTAACATATGGTAAAAAATGTCGATTAATCGAACACTAATGATAATTAAATTTGAGAAAAAAGAAATGATAAATGAGAAGTGAAAAGTGAGACGTCTCTTTTCTCACGTCTCAAACCATCTTCTTACTTATTCGCTCATTTCGCTCATTCACCAAAAAATGATTTCGCTCCAAAAAGTGTCAAAACTCAATCAGGGCGTATTTTTTGTTTACGTATGGATTTATAATCCATTGTTTTAAGCAAAGAAAGTTATTCCGATGAATTTATCAAAGAAGAACACGCAAAAATCACGCAATGATGAAAATCGCGAGTCGAGTCATGGACGATTCCCTGAGCCATGAGTCGGGTGAGGCATGGATAAGATTTGAGAATTTGAGATTTCTCCAACACTGCTTGTTACTTTTGTTTTCTTATTGTGAGAAGTGAGAATGAGATTTAAAAAGTAAAAAGTGAGAATGTAGAAGTGCCATACGACAATTTCGGCCAAATGTCCTACCTGACAGTATTCGACGAAATGGCCAAACGGTTTTTTCTGCCCAATGACCTGTTCGGCCAAACAAAATTTTTGTTTAAACGTTTTTTCGGCCAAATGATCTTTTCGTCCAAACGACATTTCCATTCAAAAGGATTTCGGCCTAATGGTTTGCTTGAACTAAAGGCATTTCGGGAAATTCTTCGGTATTTACTCGGCAAATTATTCGGGATTTACTCAGTAAGTTTTCCCAAACTTTCTTGTGAAATGCGGAACATGCACGTGAAACTCTTCGGCAAATTTTACAGAATTTCCTGAGTGAATTCTTAGAAATTTCTACGGGAATTAATTTGAGATTCCGTCTCAAGATTTCTTAAAAATTTTCTAAAAAAAATTCGGGTTGTGCTTGGCAAATTCTTCAACAGTTTTCTTCGGAATTCCCTCGGGTTTTTGACGCTGGACTACGTTTGTGTTTTCTATATTGGGGTACACTTCATGATTGCGAAAAATAAACAAATGTCACGAAAATATGATAGACTTTGTTACAATAACTATGCATAATTATAAACTATTGAAAACCTTTCAACAGTTCAGCAATCGGTTCGGTAAATCAACCAATCCCATGAGTGCAGCGCAAATTCATGAAGCTTACAGGGCTTTTAGTTTGTGCAGTTCATTTCTGCTAACTTACACACGCGTTTCCTTCCGAAAGCTTGGGGGCGTTTGACGATAGTTTTTCGCTTGCGTCTATTTGGTGCCAGAAGAAGCGCTCCGAATCTTCTTCATTGCTATAGTGGATGCGTTCTTCGACTCGTTTCTGCTAATTCCTTCGTGTCAACCATAATAAACGTCAGAGGCAATTCACATATCACAATATCAATAAACTGTCAGACTTCTTTGTTGCGTCGTGTCGCACAGCGACTAGTCTGACATGCCCTTTAGGATGACCATCAAATGCCGTTGATGGGGAAGGGTCGTTTGGCCGAAACCCATTTGGCCGAAAATCGTTTGGCTGAATAGGTCATTTGACCGAAAAGGTCATTTGGCCGAATAGGTCGTTTGGCCGAATTAGTCATTTGGCCGAATAGGACATTTGGCCGTATAGGACATTTGGTTGAATAGGAAATTCGGCCGAATATGACATTTTGATTTTCCATCACGACATGATTTTTACAAGTTTTTCATTGTTTTTGTTCGCTTTCAACAATGCTTAATAAATCCATATGTGAACAAAACATATGCCTGAATTGCGTTTTAACGCTTCATTTTTCGGCAAGTGAGCAAAGCGATGCGATTCTGTCCGAGAAACTCAAGCGCATTGCTCTCCCTACAGAATCGTAAGCGAGTTAGCTCGTGCATGAAGCCAGGATGATCGGGATTTGAGTATGATTCTACCAACAATGATTTGCAGATTATGTTTATTTTCTTTAAAAAGTTATGATTTGCTCAAATAATTTCAAACGGCAAGGCGTAGAGTTTTTTCGAATCTATTGCTAGCAACGCTCAATTTTAGTCCCGAAATAATAATAGACTAAAGTTTGGGCTCTCGTTTTCACTTAAGCAGTTCGCTTTTCACTTCATGGAAACTGACTCTATTCGATTAGTATGAGAACATTTTCCAACGGATCGAACTTTCCAGATTCTGAATGGAAGTCCTATCCCTTGATTAATAAGGCTAACTGGATATCTGAAGAAATATAGCGATTTACAAAAAAGAGTAACAAATTCAGGACCCAAATCATGTGGTGCAGTGGAAATAAATACAAATTCAATCGAGCCTTACAGACTTTATATCTAGACTCATAATTTTGATTAAAAATAATGCTATTTCTCAAGAGGCGAGCGAGCCTACGGCTGCAAGCCGCTCTAATAAAGATGATAATAATAATAATGCTATTATGAAGAAACACTCTTTATCTTCCTAAATTATTAAATTGAATAAAGAAAAAATATAATTGAGCACAATTACTACGATTTCGAACTGATTTTCAAAACAGCGAATGACAGCATGTTTCTGCTTCAAATCTTCCTAAATACATATCTGATTAAACAGAAAAAAATATCGTTTAAAACAAATGATAAATAATTACACCCGTCCAATTATCTCAACATCATTCCGATCATTCACCCTGAACGAAATTGTTTTGCATCGCCCCGTGCCGTGGATGGTGGTGGGGCCCATAACGCCTCCTATACCATTGAGCAGGCATACATATTTGTAAGCTCTTGTTGTGCCATTGAACCAAATCCGATCCGGTTTTAGATTACACTGATTCCGGCATCGATTGCCCCGCGCTCGCTCTGGGGTGCCTATGTTCGCTTTTGCTTTCGCAAAGTTTTTGTTTTTATCTTTTTTTTCGCTGCTATTTATCTAAACAATAATCACAGGGTTTTATGGTGAGTTGGGTGGTTTTTCATTAGTTGGGGATAGACCAACGATAACATTGAAATAACAGTGAATAAAATTTTAACCAAAAACGGCTCAAGTGTTCAACAAAAAATCAAGACAAAACCAAATCAAAAGGGTCGATTGTAATAAAAAAAAAATGTGTTCAGAAAATATTTAGTTTTTTTCAGCAGTTTCATGCATTCATTATTTTAGACTCAGACCCACTAACCATTGGCATTAAATGCAACACTATAAAACAAAAACAATTGGAATTGGATACATTGGCTGTCAGCCAAGCATATGATGTCGTGATGTTTGACCGCACTTTGGCTCTGGTTTGGTTGCTTGTTTGCTAATTTACAAATGAAACGAGCAAGAAAATAAAACTGACAACATAGCCGCGCAACGAATGAAGAATTCGCGACTGTTGCGAGTTTCACCCAGAGAAAGTGAAAGGGCGCCTGAAAGCAAAACTGAAAACCAGTGTTTGGATTGGTAAGGGAACTAGAAGCTAAGGGGTGTAAGCGACATGTTGGACGAACTCGAGAAAATCGCATTGAATTTTGAAGTGATGTTGTATTCCGTCGATGCATTTTGATCAATTCGTTAATTTTCTCATGATCTGCAAAATCAAGATCAAATTTTGTTTCTCGTTTTTGCGGCACCAAGAATTTGTCGCTTGCACCACGTTGCTTCCAAGCAAACGTAGTTAAATATGGAACGACAGCGTGATTACAAATTAAGACGCTTGAAACAACAATGACCTAATCTTGCAAAGAGGTGAAATTGCGAATGTTTCCGTAACGGGGCTAAATCTGTTTCATATGGTCCAGTACTTATGTGTGCAATAGTTTTATTCAAGTCAATTGTTGCAAAAATACCCTCTGGGATAAATTGCTTCACTGCATAAAAAATAATTGTTCATTAGGTAACCCTTAACAGGGTGTCTACTCATCTGTAAAAACAAAATTCCCTGATTTCTCCAGGTTTTTTCCAGGTGTTTTACATTAATTTCCAGGTAAAAACAAACGTGCCATATATAGATTTTAGCAGCAAAATAATCAACTCAAAATAATATATATTGCGAAAAATATTTTTTTATAGAATTTTTTGGTGGCCTCACAAAAGCAATGTTATAAATTACTCAAAAAATTCTCCCAGGAATTCCTTCGCAAGTTTACCCAGAAATTGCTTCAGCCATTCAATCAAAATTTCGTCAAATATCACATAGGAAGTTCCTCTAGGTATTCCTTTGGAAATTTCTCCATAGATTTCATCGGAAAATCCTCCGGATTTAAAGAATTGCTTTAGGATTCAATTTGAAAAATTTCTTTGCTAAAACTTTAGAAAACATCTCAAGGAATTGTTCCGGAAAATCATTTAGAGATGCATTTGGCGATTCCTTTACAATTTTTTTTGGGTTCCTTTAGGTGTTTGTTCGAAAATGTCTTGTGAAAATCCCTCAGAAATGCCTTTATAAAATACTTTGAAGATTTCTTCAGATATTCTTCCAATTTTTTTTTTAATTTGGTTAAGAATTCTTTCGAAAATTTCTTAGAATTTTATCTCAGCTTTTTTTTTTAAAGAAACTAAATAAAACTTCTTAAGGAAATGTTCCGGAAATATGTTTGGGAATTTCTTTAGGAAATCCTTCAGAACTTCTTACGAAAACTCCTTCAAGAAATGTGTTGATGCAAAAATATGAGATTGCTGGATCCATGACTTTAGGCATAAGGACGTTAGGCATAATACCTTCTTTATGTCGTGGGCTATTTTTGGGGCATTTTATGCTTAACATTTTTTATGCCTAACGTCCTTATACCTGTGCGTGACCAACATCTAGTTTGTTCTAGTTTGTGACCAACATCTAGTTTGCTTGGATCTAGACCTGTAATGCTGGGTAGACACCTTTACGTGGTGTGTTACGGGATAAGATCTACCACGGTTACATTGCCAGCTACAGGCAAATCCTGACCCAACGTTTACCTTCCTCATTATCCAACTCCGTGGTACTTATGAGGGTATCGCTAAGTCGGTGGCCTCTCGATAAGTAAGTACCACATAAACACTTTCTTTCTCTCCCTAGTTACGGTGAAGATGGGCATGGCCACGAGTGGTAATCCTCATGCTTTTGTTATTTTTGTTTAAGACTGGAATCAAGGACCACTCCCCTTCTTGATTTCTGATAGCATTCTAGATGAGGATCTCAAAAGTAAAACATGAGTATCACTAGTGTCCAATCTACGAATTACACTGTAACAATGCTAATGCTAATGCTAATGCTAACATCTAGTTTGCTTGGATCTAGCAGCCACGGTACCGGTACTATAAGTGTCAAACGGCCAAGTTATAGCTTATTCAGATTACGCCATTTATGATCATAAATGATAAACAACAACCTGATGCCATTCCCATACATTAAGTTTTCTTTCTCAGCTTTAACACGATATTTATTACGATAAATAATCTAATCGTAATCTGATTACGCTATTAAGCTTATTGAAGCATATTTTGGCGAAATAATTTCAATGGTTACAGCGCCACTAGCGTTCTATTACTGCTTTACTGTAAAAACCTTCGGAAAATGCGTCGGATATTCTTTTGAAATTCCTTGGATTTTTTTAGGAACTCATTCAAAAGTACCTTGAGGAAAACTTTAGAAAACACCTGGAGGAGTTTTCCCGGACATTTTGCTTTTTAGAATTCTTTGGAAATTCTCCGAGAATACCTTTACAAACTCCTTTGAAAAATCCATTCGGAATTCGTTAGGCTATTCCTTCAAGAATTCCTTGAGCAAAAATCCTTCACAAATCACTTTACAAATTGAGAATTTCTTAAATTTCTTTCGTTTTGAAATTCCTCCGGGAATTCTTTTCGGTTTTTATCTTGGAAATTCCTCCAGAAATAATTTACAAAATTGCTAATCTTATGGACACTTTTCTTATGGACACTTTTTAGTGATTTCTTTGAAAAATTCCTGATCCCGAAATTCCTTCGGAACTTCCTCCAGGAATTTTTTTTGAAAAATTCTAACTAATTTAGTATTTTTTAATATATTCCTAAAAAAAAATCCTTTTTATTTAAGTGATTTTTTAATTTTAAATTTAAGTTCATCACTAATATATTCCTAAAGAATTTCCGAGAGAATAAGCAAAATAATTTACAAAGCAATCCCTAATTGATTTCTCGAATAAATTCCCATATTTCACCAAGAATAGCTTTGGAAATTCTCCAGGAATTCTTTTGAAGATGGCAAAACGTTTTTTGCGGAACAACGATCCATTAACGTTCACTACATTTTGAATATACCAATAGATTTGATTGGTATATTTATTCAAATATTTTTAAGGATTTTTTCATCTTTTGAGTGAATTTCACTCATTATCACCTTTCCCTGATTGTGTCAGGAATTCCCTGATAATTCCAGGATTTTTTCCAGGTGGGGAAAAATTTCCTGATAATCCCAGGTTTTCTAGGTAGTAGACACCCTGCTTAAATAGTATAACTCTTGTGAACGTACAGCGAGTACAGACGCTTTATTGATGTCGAAAGTTCCAGCAGGGACAAATCAAACTATAAATCGAATCATGATCAGTTTAATAGTACTTGAAAGTAAATGAAAATAATCTGAATATTGGCGAAATTAGGAAAACAAAGTAACGTAAAGCTGCACAATTTTCCTTAACCCACTTCTCATCGAAGATGATGACGACTGACGACAAAGCTATGTGTCCCCACGCGGCGACGATAAACCAACAATGCGCTCATCGTTGGAATGTTTTCCGCCAATAAATGTTGACGCGAAACGTGAGCAAGCGATAGACGCCGGAGAGTGGCAAAAACTTTAAATCCACACACGCTTTCCAAGCCAGCGGCATGAATTGGCCTCAAATTGTAAACGCGCCTAGGATCGGTTCGTGGTCGTGCGTGCGTGCTTTACGGAGCATGCCAGTTGCATGCCGCCAGGACTGTCAATGGCACTGCAATGTAGGATCGGCTGACCGATTGATCGACTGGCCACTAGCTGGGGGACTGGGTATGTGGGTCAATTTTTTGTGGGTGTCAGCCTCGGATAATTGGTTTTGGCTATCGGGGTCTTGGTGAATATGCGAACAGACACACGTGAAAGCATTATTTAATCAAATGTGTTGGCAGATTTATGATGCCGATTGGCTGGGAACGGATTGGAAAGGGTATATTTAGGAGAGAGACATGGTAATTAGTGAGCGCCAATTTTGGGCAAAGACAAAAGGATGGATTTACCTTCTAAGAACTAGTCGATCCCTCGTATTTTAAATAATAAAAAAAAGCATAGGTCACGATGGCTATATGGAAGGGTATGGAATAAAAGTGTAAATAGGTGAGAAATAGAAATAGGAATAAGAACATGAGTAGAAATAGTTTTTGCAATTGGAATAGAAAAAAATAAGAAAAGGAAAGGAAAATTACTAAGATATGAAATAGAAATAGGGATATGATTAATAATTGGAATGGGAATGCGAATATGAAAACTAATGAGATTAAAGGCAGAAAAAGGTATAAGAGTTGGGATAGGAATATGAATAGCAGTTCAACTTAAAATTAGAATTGGATTGAAATTAGAATTAGAATAAAAATAATTATGAAAGGGATAAGGAAAGTTAAGAATTGCAGTAATAATGAAAATTTAAAATATAACAGATGTGAAAAACAATAGATTTTTTATCACTAAGAAACGAGATGCATTTCATTGTTCTCAAAAGACATCAAACTTATTCTAAATATCCAAACTGTCTCCTAATGATTCTCGTTCATGTAAGAAAATTAAACAAAAATTGGATGACCTGATTTTATTTTTTACGGCATATTGTGTTTGACTGAAAAGAACCAGGAATCTATTTTCTCGTCATCTCTACAATTGAAGTGACATCACAATTTACAAACCACAGCAAAAGGATCCACAACAAAGCAGCAGTTTTAGATCGTCCCCTTTCCAGCCAGTAGTCCCATAGGTGGCAGTATCACTTGAGCGTGTCAAAAGCTTTTCCAACCGCACGGCGACGACTCCCAGCACCGAGTCACCTAACAGGACCTGGTGGGTATTCTTCCCAACCAGCACCACCCTGTGACGATGACGTCTTGCGATGGTGCTCACTGCTCTCGGTGAAACCTAAGCCATTCTTCAGCCATCAGTCAACTCTGTGACTTGACTGCCATCAACGTGGGGACACCGCACGAAAACCATCTCAATTTACAGCACACAGGGATTCTTGGATGCCACTGTGGAATACGCGCTCCTTACCCCATCGCGTCCTTTCTCAATCGTGAGGGGCGGGTATGCGTATGTCGGGAAGGTAAAGAAGTGAGTACGCTTGTGTACACACAGCATGGCGTGCTTTCCTGTTTGCACCCGAATGTTCCCCGTATCTGTTGTTGCTGTTATTGTTGTTGTCGTTGTTTGTCTCGCCCCTCGATCCCGGGCTTTCGGCTTTGGGGGTGAGATGCTCTTTACTGCGGTTGTCAGGTAATGGAATGGCTGTAATTGGATATGAAACTTTAATGGATTGTCAAATATACGCGTCGCACCGCCAAAATGTTCAGCCGCTCAATTGGTTGCGGTTTGTTGATGTACGTACATAGATTGGCTGTGTGTTGATACGACATTGATTAGAAATGGGATATTTGATTTAGATTTAGGCATTGGAACGGAACCAGCTGGTGACACGGAAGGTTTATTTCTGTTGTTGAATCGGCTACGAATTACGACCGGGTCGATTTTTCGATGCATCATTGCCTAAAGGTTACCAAACGCTATCTATCACGTCAAAGTGGTGAACCCATTTCAAGTGTAGTTAAGCATAAAAGGACCAGTTCGACGTCTTTCGTACAGACAGCCTTCGGAAAGATACCGAGCCGGAGCCAAGCCCAAAACATGCTCGTCCAACTCAACAACCACAAAGCGGGTAATTTGGGCAAGACGATGCAGGCCATGCCCTCTGGATGTAGCAAAGGCACAGACCGAAAAAAAGTAACAGGGTTTTGGATGTTGAAATATGGTGCCACACTGATTGTGTTGCTCACACTCCATCGGACAAGCACGGTTGGGAAATATTTTGATGTGATACTTAAGGTGAGATAGTTTACGATGTAATTTTTGGCCGGGCCGCGATCACGAGATCTATTAGATAGGAGACCGTCGTATGATAGAAGTATTTTTTTATTACTGATATTTACGAAAACGTTTATCTAAAAAGGAAAAGTTTTATCTCTGTTATTCTAGCGAGAATTCCTATCAACCATTCTTCTTCTTCTTCTTAATGGCATTACATCCCCCACTGGGAAATTGCCGCCTCGCTGCTCAGTGTTCATTAAGCACTTCCACAGTTTTTAACCGCGAGTTTTTCAAGCCAAGTTACCATTTTTGCATTCGTATATCATGAGGCTAACACGATGATACTTTTATGCCCAGGGAAGTTTCCAATCCGAAAATTGTCTAGACCGGCACCGGGAATCGAACCCAGCTACCATCAGCATGGTCTTGCTTTGTAGCCGCGTATCTTACCGTTAAGCTAAGGAAGGCCCCTTGAGCTTGAGCTTGAGCTTGATTGACTGCTCGTAGTTGCTACTCCATTATGACCAGATCAGCTGTTCTTGCACAGGGAACCAACAGATGTTTGCTTGGGACTAGCACACATCTTCAATGTACAAGTACTGGTGATCTCATTTGTTAGGTCATACTGGCGCCTGCCACGTCAGAATGCAAGTCAATGTAGGGAAGGGGAGGAAATGATGATGCAATCACTCGCCCACTGCAAGCCGAATATACCTCTGCACTTGCCACGAGTTCATGCGGAATTTGTTGGAATTTCTGGGTTAGGTTGGAGAGGCAGAGGTTCGTCTTGGTTAACGAGCTGCCAATGTGATAGATAGGAGAAGGTAACTGATGGAATTTCTAATTGGATGTAGGAAACGAGCTCTATAGTTCATTTCCAATTCTAGCAGATTACTGTTAGAATACTCAAGTTGAAGGTATAGGAATAAAATGGAAACGGTATGAAAGTCCATTTCCAGTTCTAGCGATTATTGCTAGAACATGAGAAATATAGAGGAAGATACAAAGTAGGAGAATGGAACGGACCTGGGATTGAACCCACGACCTCCTGCGTATGAGGCAGAAGCAGTAGCCATATGACTACCAAGCCCGCTTCGAAACAAGAGAGATCACGCACAGAACTGATAAATTTTATTACCGGCCGCGCAATGCAGATCACAATAATTCGTCCGACCGCGCGATCGTTCTGCGGTCCGAAACAAGAGAGATCACGCACAGAACTGATAAATTTTATTACCGGCCGCGCAATGCAGAACACAATAATTCGTCCGACCGCGCGATCGTTCTGCTGTCCGAAACATGAGAGATCACGCACAGAACTCGTTAAGCTAAGGAAGGCCCCTTCCAATCAACCATTTGCTCAGCTTTTCTGGTTATTTCAATTGGCCATGATATTTGATTTTTGTATGTCGTTTTCACTATTTGTCAAAATTGTTCAGCATGCGCAATTTGTGCAATGTTTGACGTTTTCAAAATTCTCACGATTTAACTTAATACACAATTTGCTAAACCCGAACCCTAAAGTTTTCCAATTCTGCCACTAATTACACCAATATCAATTCCCGTAAAAAACGCTGCGATCCATTATTAGACTAACGATGATGTTCAGATTTTTGTCTGATCTTTGGCTAAATTGTAAGCCTGGGGTGGCATTGTGCATCTCGATTGGAACGTAATTCTATCGAGTCGAACATGTTTGGCATTACGGGTTTCGATTCGATCTCGAAAACGACTCATCGTTCGAGTATGCTCGAGGAGGTACAAGAATAACGAGATGTTTTGGCATTATCGATGCTCGATAGCACACTGAAAAACGACTCAAGTCGAATGAAAAACACTCGTCACCTTTTTAGCTTTCGAATGTTGTTCGAGAGTCATTTCTTGCTGAAAGTTTTTAATTATAATTTGTTATTATTTCTCTACGAGAAGAGAATAAATGTTTTATTATTGTTTCTTGAGGAAAACAATGTCATAAGTATACCTACTTTTACAGTTCCCTGACAATATGCAATTTCTAATTATCCCGAAATCCGCGTAAAAACGACTTCAACTAAAATCGGTTTTTCGAAGTTTTCACGTATTTTCTGACGATTTCGATAAACCGCGTGAAAAATCCATGAGGAAAATCTGCGTAAAAACGTGTTTATTCCATAATCTACGTAAAAATAAATGAGTTAAATAAAAAAAAACGCGCATGAGATGACTCAAGTGCATTTAACTAAAACACATAGAAACATCAAAGTAATTTATTATCTAATCCTTCTTTAGCTTTAAATTATTTAGCTCAAAATTGGATTTGTGGCATAAATTCGAATAAACATAAAACTTATAATTTGTGTCGTAACAATATCTCAATTTACAAAACATGTCGTATCGGCATAATGTTTTAATCGGTTGCAACTGCTCAATAAATAATATTGCTTTTTAAAGTCATCGAGCACAATTTGCTTGTTTATAAATTAACTGTCAATTCATGCCATGAAGGATGCCTTTCCAACAGGCAACATACTACACGCAGATGAAATTACTCTTATTCTCTCTGTTTACTCACATTCGCCATGCGCTGAAGGTTGTCTCTCCTGCAGGCGGCATACTAAACACGGAGACAGCTATCTCTTATTCTCTCTGTTTACATTCCGTTTGACAGAACATACTCGATTGAACTAGTACAACACCATTCGAAATCTTGTACTGCGACTGAATGAAGTCGAACGAAATACATAATGCCGCAATTTTTTCGAAACGAATCGAAAAACTTACGAATCGAGTGATTCGATTCGAGATGCGCAATGTCACCCCTGGTTCACACTAAGATAATAATTTATTCTTCTCTCCTAGTTAAATGGTTGAAGACGTTAAGGATTGGCCTCCCGGAATCCAAAACTAAATGCATTCGCGTTTTCAAGGGCATCACATTCAAAACGGAAGCCACGCACATCTGTCATTTATATTATTCCAGCTTTGCTGCGTCGCAGCATGCATGGAATAATATAAATGACAGTTGTGCGTGGCTTCCGTTTGGAATTGAGTGGTCTTGAAAACGCGAGTTTTCGAGTTAGTTTTGGAATCCGAGGGGCTTGTCCTTAAAAATACGGGTACTTCGGAAAAGCCGACTGTTACGCAATCTGCGTAACACACCTATGATTGATAATGCCCCTTTAAAATTAAGAGATTGTAAGCCAATATTTTTCGTAGACACTCCTTTCAATGTTCCCTTTTAAGCCATCATTGGTACGCAATATAAGCAACTGTGGAAACTGAAGCAAAACAAACTAGCATAAAGAGGGATGAAGGAAAATAATTGTAGATATAACAAATCGTTGATGATAACGAGTTTAGTCGAGTTTAGAGTTTAGTTATCATGCAATTGAATTAGAAACCTGAATTACAGTAAATATTGTGAACAGCCCTGGAGAGCATATTACTCTCAATTGTTATTGGCAATGACAAAAAGGGGGTGGGGATTCTCATCGATTTGTTTTCGGCGAAAAATGACAAAACAAAACTTTGCCAGACTGTCCGGACGTTTCGGTCGATTTACTGGCCTTCGACCATCTTCTGCGGACAAATCTTCCAGTCATTTGTTTTCTAACAGACGAAATTAACAAAGAAATTCCTGGAGGAACTTCCGAAGGAATTTGGGTATCAGTTTTCCAAGAAATTTTTCAAAGAAATCACTAAAAGAGTGTCCATAAGAAAGATTAGCAATTTGGTAAATTATTTCTGAAGAAATTTTCAAGATAAAAACCGAAAAGAATTCCCGGAGGAATTTCAAAATGAATTTCCGGACGATTTTACGTATGGTTTCTTTAGGAAATTCCCGATTTGTAAAGTGATTTATGAAGGAATTTTGCTAAAGGAATTCTTGAAAGAATAGCCGAAGGAATCCCGAATGGATTTTTCAAAGGAGTTTCTAAAGGTATTCCGGAGAATTTCCAAAGAATTCTTAAAAGCTAAATATACGGGAAAAATTCCTCCAGGTGCTTTCTAAAGTTTTCCTCAAGGTACTTCTGAATGAGTTCCTAAAATCTAAAAAAAATCTAAAATCTCAAGGAATTTCAAAAGAATATCCGAAGCTTTTTCGAAGGTTTTTACAGTAAAGCAGTAATAGAACGCTAGTGGCGCTATAATCCTTCAAATTATTCTGCCAAAATATGCTTCATTAAGCTGAATAGCCTATTCAGATTACGATAAGATTATTTATCGTAATAAATATCGTGTTTAAGTTGAGAATAATAATTGAATGTATGGGGATGGCATCAGGTTGTTGTTTATCATGATATTTATGATCATAAATGGCGTAATCTGGCTATAACTATAACTTGGCCGTTTGACACTTATAGTTCCGGTACCTTGACTGATAGGTCCAAGCATTCTAAATGTTGGTCACAAACTAGAACAAACTAGATGTTGGTCACGCGAACAGGTATAAGGACGTTAGGCATAAAGGATGTTAAGCATAAAATGCCCCAAAAACAGCCCACGACATAAAGAAGGTATTATGCCTAACGTTATGGATCCAGCAATCTTATATTTTTGCATCAACACCTTTTTTGAAGGATTTTTTGTATTAAGTTCTAAAGAATTTCCTGAAGAAATTCCCAAACATATTTCTGGAACATTTCCGTAAGAAGTTTTTTTAAGTTTCTTTTATAAAAGCACCATCTGAAATAAAATTCTAAGAAATTTCCGAAAGAATTCTTAACCAAATTTCCAAAAACAAAACCCAAAAAAAATGTAGAAGAATATCTGAAGAATTTTTCAAAGGAATACCTGGAAGAATGTCCTATGTGATTCCTGGAGGAATTTTGATTGAATGGCTGAAGCAATTTCTGGGTAAACTTGCGAAGGAATTCCTGGAGGAATTTCTTAAGTAATTTACAACATTGTTTTTGTGAGGCCACCAAAAAAATCTTTAAAAAAATATTTTTCGCAATATTTACTTTTTGAATTGATTATTTTGCTGCTAAAATCTAAAAACAAACGTACGTTTTTACCTGGAACTTAATGTAAAACACCTGAAAAAATCAGGGAATTTTGTTTTTACAGATGAGTAGACACCCTGTTTTAGTAATTTTTATTTCTCGCGTAACTTTTCAAAAGGTCCTAAGTAACATTTTTTTCATGAATTAATTTGAATAGCGCAATCAACAGAACAACATGAAAGCTTTTGATTGCAGTACTCAAATTAATTCATGAAAAAAATGTTACTTAGGACCTTTTGAAAAGTTAGGCGAGATTTGCTCAGATTTCAAAATTGATTTTTTCGACCTGTTTTTAATTCAACTATCTGTTATTTTTTAGACCCTCTTCTCTTTCGACCTTTTTTCATTGCAACCTCTTGTCCTTTCAATTTTTTTACCTTCGACCTTTTGACATTTGGACCTTTTGTCCTTTCAATTTTTTGACTTTCGACCTTTTGTCCTTTCGACATTTTATCCTTTCGACCTTTTATCCTTTCGACCTTTTGTCCTTTGAACATTTTATCCTTTCAACCTTTTATCCTTCCGACCTTTTGTTCTTTCGACCTTTTGTCCTTTCGACCTTTTGTCCTTTCGACATTTTATCCTTTCGACCTTTTATCCTTTCAACCTTTTGTTCTTTCGACCTTTTGTTCTTTCGACCTTTAGTCCTTTGGGGTTGTTCAGAAAAGATGTCACACGTTTTAGGGGGGTCTGAGATTTTGTGGCAGTACATATACTCAGCCCGAGCAACACACATGTTGTAAATCAGTCTATTATACTCATATACGACTAAATTTGGTCATATATGAGTTATTTCAACCAAATCAACGTGAATTGTGCTACTAGGGAGGGTTCATAATGCTCACTCAATCTCAGGAGCACAGGATGCTCCCTCACCAAAATTTTCGGGGAGAAATCGCTTTTCGGGAAAGAAAAGCAGCCTGGAGAGTGATAACCATTTTTCGCTCACTTCGATTGCCGCCAATCGTTGGTTTGCTCTATTTCCTTCATATTCGAGTCTTTTCGTGGCATCATCAATGCAAATTGTAGTAGCTTATGTGGAACAAATAACTCAATGCTTTCATACACATTTAAAATAAATCGCAGATTTCTGTGAAATTTCACCGAAATCTCAACAGCAGAACTGTTCGGTAAAAGTTTTACAGATTTTTTGGTGGTTTTGACAGTTGAACAAAGGAAAATACCGCAGAAAATCGGTAAAATAATTACCAAACAAATCTGCTGTTGAGATTTCGGTGAATTGAAGCAAAAAAAACGAAATCTGTGAAATGATTTAAGTGTGTACAGATAGCGTGGTGGTGTGGCTAGAGTAAGCGCATCCCTACGGCTATTATTGTTACTATTCTGGGTTCGAATCCCGGCGCGGCCATACAATTTTGTAATAGTTCTGCGATATTTCTCGCGAAAAGTGAGTGAAAGATAAAAGTGAGGAAACGAAAAAGTATTTTCATCTAATAGGCAAGATTTTCGTTTATCTTCCAAGGATAATTCTAAAGAAAAGATTGATGGGTGAAAGATGATCTTCAACATAAACAACGAAAATAGATTCTCCCTTGGCCCGAAAAACACTTGCTTTGGTCTCATTGAAACGAAAAGTTGAAACTCTGCATATAGGGTAACCGTACCCTTAGTGGAGGTAGCACCAATAGTGGAGGTAGTGGAGTTTTAATGAGAATTATCATATTTTTACACTTTACGATGGTTTCAGTTGATGCGTCGTGCTTTAAATATCCTGTTAAATGCAGCTTATCTTTACATTTCGCTTGAAAAACTATTGAAAACAATGATTTTCCTTAACAAAATTGACTCCCTTGCACCTATAGTGGTGCAACTGTACCAATGGTGGCGAGTCTCATAAGAAACCAATGGAATCCAAGAACCAAGTGGTGCTACTATAGGAACCAAAATTAATTTTTACCGCCACTAAAGGAACAGTGTACCCATAGTGGTGCAAGCAATATTTGGTAATTGTTGATGTTAAATGACATCTATCTCATTTTGTTAGCAAATTTATTAGTTTATCTATTGGCTAAGATATTAAAGCTGTAAATTTCCCATAATTATCAATTTTTAAAAAATATTTTCTTTTGTGGATCTACTAATACCTCCACTATTGGTACCGTTACCCTACTAGGTTAAGGGTGGCTCAAATTAAAATGCAAAAAACTTTTTTCAATTTTTCCGATGGGCCGCCCTCTTATTTGGTTCTATTTGTTCCTCTGAGGCTCTGAACAAAATTTCAGTCAAATCGGTCAACTTTCGGGCGGTGCTAAACTCGTTGGAAGTTTATATGCAAAAATGTATGCAGAAACATCCAAAATCAGTGATTTGCAGTTAGACGATACAATTTACAATGAAGAACTATGATTCTCATTCAGATCTTGAAGAACTTAATACAGAATGTTATGCTGAAACGTAAATTGTACCGTCCAATTGCAAATCACTGTTTATCGATGTTTCTGCATACATTTTTCAATGTAAACATTCAACGAGTTTAGCACCGCCCAAACGTTGACCGATTTGGCTGAAATTTTGTCCGGAGCATCAGGGCATCAAATAGAATCGAATAAGAGGGCGGCCCATCAAAAAATTTTAAAAATTGTTTTTTGAGCCACCTTAATACTAGGTATACAAAAAAGCGTGACGTAGTGGGGAGGGGGGTTTTTTGTCCTTTCGACCGTTTGTTCTTTTGACCTTTTGACACAGATTCGAGAGGACGGTATCGGGAGGAAGAACAGCAAACGAGGGAATAAGGATGAGCCTTTGGTAAGCTCAACAAACAACAATGCGAACCCATCTGGAACATACGGAAAGGTATCGCCAAAGGGTTTGTAACGACTCTGTGTTAAACTGCAATGAGATTCCTTAGGAATCCCATTAAACAACTGGCAGTATGTGGCTGTGCCGTCTCTCAAGAAAAAGAGAAATTGTTACTCTCGCGTTCCGTGTTCATGGCACCACCCCAAGGTCTCTCTCACCATCCAGAAACCAGGAAATTAACCGACCATGAGAAATCTGAGTGTCTGCGCAGTGAGGCGGCTCGCACCCACAGCAATGAGGATTGCATACGGGATTGTGGTACACACAGAGAAAGAATCTAGAAAGAAGATCCTCGGATCGCGTAATGGATGGCAGATGAGGATTAGCCTTGAAGGAAATTCCCATCTGTATTTGTAGATGACCTAATCCAACAATAGCTCCGAAAATTTTGCCCTGCTATGAGGCAGATTAAATTGGAAGCCGCCGATCACTTTCGTGAAACCCAGCAATTGAGTCATACGACAAAAATTAAAAGGGAAAGTTAGCCTAAAAACTTTGGTATTATATAAGCGAACTATTAGAGTGAGGTGAGATAAGACTGAGTACATCAAAGATATATGTTAATGAAATCCAATTTATAGAACTATCGAATTGTCGGAAATTCTTCTTAAAAGTTAATCTAAAGTGCGAGGAGTGAAACACGTATACATAGGTAAGCCTTTTTGATGCCTACTTGATCCAATGGCAATAAAACTAATATCGTTGCGGGATAGATTCCCTTCAACGAAGGGTTTTTTTTTTCTTGGGTTTAGGCCCCTAGGGCTTGAGGCTCGGACTGGTATCTTGTCCGGAATCACCGATCTCACCAATATCCGGTGAGTAGATGAGAAGTCCTCCACCGATGAGCAGTGCTGCAGTAGACTCGAGGCTCATCGTTCGAGAGATCTAGCCCATAACTTTGCCACACGCTTAAAATGACTTACATATTTTTGTGTTCCGTTCACACAAAACGGGCCTCTCCTGGAACAACTCATATTATGAGTAATTACGATGTTACTCATTTTTGTGTAACCGATAGCCGATGATTTTAGGTGAGTTCATTTTACACAGCGAGAGAGCAGTCGAAAATCGAACCTAACCTCAATTGTATGTTTTCAAATTGATGGTAAAGTAAGCCAACTTTTCCATACTTATTCAGAGGCTTCTCCAATCGTTTCGATCAACAAAACAAAGTGCGATGCTTGTATTCGCACATTTTTTTGTTTCGCCATCAAAGCAAAAAGAAAAACCTCCGAAAAAGTACGATTTCTTGCCTCACATTCTGCACCCGTTCGCCATCATAGCGACCCGAAGGGACTTTGACAGTTCGAGGCAAACTCACTTACACATATCATGCACATGTGAGACATTACACAGCGACTGCTCGTGTTTCACACAAAATTTTCACTCATAGTGAGAGTTGGCCAAGGCGTCGCCGTAATGTGTGAAAACTATTCATGCGATGTGTACTTGACTTTAAGCGTGTATATCTCGGTGAGCCACCGGGGTACCCATCTCAAGACACAGAGAGAGGAACTCACACTAGTTGTCGCCGCTGGACAGTTCCACAGCAGGGTACACCTCCATCGCGACGCTTCGTCACCGATTCTGGGTTGCCGTGAGAGATCGCGTCACAGAGGCCCGTGACGTTGTTGCATGTGCTGCATCACATCTGCAGTTCGATCTGTCGCAACGACGTCCAACGTAAAAACCAAGCTTGCAAGTAAGTGATTAGGAACTTTGAGCTCAAAGTAGGATCCTTCCAAAGATTGTAAACCTCCTTAGACCTAAAATACAATTTTTTTTCGCGAAAGTGTGATCTGTTTTCATGATTAGTTTTTTTAAAATCTGAGATCTTCGTTCTAATTCTTAGTTCGATTAGCTTCCGTTTGGATGGTCAAAGAATCACGAGTGTTTGAGTTACTTTAGAAAACTCGCCCAAAGATAGGGTCTCAAAGCCGGATCTATAGAAAGCGTCAGCAGTCTCTCTAACCCGGGAGTGGCGCTTAAGCTGCTGTACGTTGTGTGCAGGACACGAACGTTTCAGGTTCAAAGCATTCGATGCAAGATCGACAGGTGGTTTCCCTACTAAGCTAAGAAGGACCTCCGTCGTCCTCCGCAACAAATTCCCAGCACCAGGCACTTCCACTCCGGGTGGCTTAATACCCGGAACATAGGCATTTAACTTTGAAAGAACTGAACTCGAGTGGCGATCTCTCTTCGCTTATGTGGTCGAGGTGGGATCTGACGACCAACTTACACAACCTCACACAACCCTAAATCAACGAGCGCAGTTGCTGATGAAGCAAGTGTGTAGGAGCCAGACAAAACTAAATATATTCTACATTCTACAAAATTCCATCCTTAACTTTTTATGCTAGTTTCTGTGGCTTTACGATAGGTACCATAGCAACAAGAAACAATTGAAATAAAGTATATTTAATTTTTTTTTTTCGCAATTCCTGATCATAATACCTGGCTTACAGTTCGTCTTTGAGTGGTAAAACGGCCTGCTTTTCCATACCAACGAAACGGGTGCTTTAATGAATATTATGCAACTCAAATGGGTTGCATAATAGTAGTTTGTGCAACAAGTTGCAAAAAGATGATTTTTTCAGCACAAGTCGTACGTTTATCGAACGAGGCTTGCCGAGTTAGATAAATACTACGAGTGCCGAAAAAATCGAGTTTTACAACGAGTTGCACACCCTTTTTTTTTGCAATGACGGAAAATGGACTTTAATATGACAAATCAGTACCAAAATTATACTTGTACTTGTGTAATTCCTTCTAGAATTTACTCCACATGATCAATCTTGCCAATAAATTATGTTGCTGCAGAGATTGCATGTTGCTGTGCCACATTGCATAGTTCAATAAACCGTGAAGCGATAGATGTACTTGCTTTTGGAAATTTTTGATGTCATGTCCATAAAACTATTTCATTTATTACGCGACGCAGAGAATGCACTATTTGAACACTTACCCAAGCTAATTAAGCAAAATTTAGACATGTAACTACTGTTCTGATGTTGGTTTTTCATTATAGCACCCAAATGAGTATCGAAGTAACTTAAAAACAACTGGTTTCACAAAAATATATTCATTATTATTAAATATATTCAATTGTACCCAGTTATTACTAGTGTAGAAATTGGTTTTATATTTTTTGGATATTTTTCTAAAAAAACTCTAGGGAATTTCACGACAGTCCGGCAAACAACACATTTTTGTAGCTCCTGTAATTTTAGAGTTTCATCGATTTAAAAAAAATCAATGAAAAAACTTAGGCTCTCATCAAATGTAACTTTCGACAATTTTTGAAAAACTAAGTATGCAGAGTGGCTTAGAAATACCATTTCTTTATGCCCTCCAAGTTTTATTCGATTCTGAGATGGTGCTGCCAGCCCCATAGAAGAGTTGGCACGAAATTCGTCTTTTATCGTTGTTCGTTATCTATTAAGAGCGATTTTTGCAAATACTGCATAAGAAACTATCTGGTAATTCATTTAGGTACTCTTGCGAAGATCTCTTATAATGTTTCTGCAGGAGTTCGTTCGGAAATTTATTAGAGAATGAAATTGCATATGATGGAATTTCCTAAGGAGTTCCCAAAAGGCTTCCCAAAGAAATTCCTGCAGCAATTTCGGAAATTTCCGCCATCGTTTTTAAATGAATTTCCGGAATTAATCACAACAATACAGAAGGTACCTGTTTGAAGGAATTCCAAAGGGGATTTCCAAAGAAACTCACAACAGAATTGCCGAATGAATTCTAAGAGATTTTTTTAAATAATTCTCGACTTCCAAAAGAAAGTTCTAACTGCATTCAGAATGCATTTCTGGAGGATTTTTCGAAGAAATTTTAAACGAAATGGAGATTAGAGAATACTGTAAAGAAATGTTTAGAGAAAGATGATTCCTGAACAAAATGTCGAAGGAATTCCAAGAATTTCTTCCCAGAGTTTTAAAGAATTTACTGGAGGAATTTTCAAATGAATAGGGTTAAGGCAAGCATTTTCGTCTTTTCGTCATAGTCTCGGAAACCAATAAAAGAGACACTTTTTTACCAAACACACCGTGCCAAATCGTAAGCTCAGGAGAAACGTTTTGCTTTAGTGGATTTCTTGCAAATGAACGTTGCTTTTGTTAGTTTTAGCCTCGACGACAATGGACGGAAACACCCGCTGTGTCCTTACATGGAACTTTCTTTTGTGAATTCCTGAAATAATTTTAAGGCAGTTCTAATAGAATTCTCAAAGGAATTTCGAGTTTAATTTGTCAAGGAATTTCCTAAGTAACGTCTGAAAGAATTTCTAAGAAATTTGGGAAGTAATTAAAAAACATATTCCGACAGAATTCCTAAATCAATTTCTCAAATAAATCCAAAGCAAATTTTCAAAGCCTAGAGCCTAATACTAAAGGAATTCTTGAAATAATTTAATGGATTCGTAGAGAACTCTGGAAGGTTTCAAAATGAGTTTCCGAAAGAATTGCTAAGTCGTTTTCCGTAGGTATTTCTAAAGGCATTTGTGAAAGATTTTTCGAATGTAATTAAAAAAAAATCCAAAGTAATTTCAAAAGGCTTTTTTGAAAGTATTTCCGAATAAATTTACAGATGGGTTCCTTTAGACATTTTCGAAGAATAATCTAGTAGAATTTCAAAATTTATTTCCGAATTTTTGGGAAAAGTTCTAGGCACTGCTTTGAAAAGATAATTCTGCTTTGAGTTTTTTTTAGTTAAATTCCTTTGAAAGTTCCTCTCAAAAATCTTTTCAGGTTTTTCTTCGAAAATTCCTTCGAGAAATCATTTGAAAATTCTTACTGGAATTCCATCGAAACTGCTGTACAAGCTCTCCAGATCCTTTGGAAATTCTTTTGAAATTTATGAGATTTATTTATTTTTTTATTTGATTTACTATCACCTGACCTTCACCTTCGTCTTCTTATCGGCATTACATCCCCACACTGGGACAGAGCCGCCTCGCAGCTTAGTGTTCATTAAGCACTTCCACAGTTATTAACTGCGAGGTTTCTAAGCCAAGTTACCATTTTGCATTCGTATATCATGAGGCTAACACGATGATACTTTTATGCTTGGGGAAGTCGAGACAATTTCCAATCCGAAAATTGCCTAGACCGGCACCGGGAATCGAACCCAGCCACCCTCAGCATGGTCTTGCTTTGTAGGTGCGCGTCTTACCGCACGGCTAAGGAGGGCCCCTGACCTTCATGGTCTTATTGAAAAACTTAAAACTAATTTCGCATAATTGAATACTCTAATACTGTACAGTCTGATACATAAAAACTTATTGACATAAGGATTACATCAATTCCGAACAATTCGGCCTTAGAATTTAATGAAGAAGCTACGCTAAATTAACCTTAATGTCAACTTAAACTATAATTCTCATTTCCAGGGAAAATGCTTTTGAATATTGACGGAACTTTTCCCAATTTTTTAAGGATTTTTTTTCTGGATTACCATGGATTTTTTTTTGTATTAATTGGATTTTTTCATAATTCGATGTATCTTTACAAATCTGTCATGTTGACTATTGTGTGTCTTCTTTTTCTTCAATCCGTTTATACTCCATTAGTGAGTAAATTTTGCAAATCGGTGTGCTAACGGATTATAGCACATAGTTTTTAAACATTTTTGATAATAGTTCTGCTGATCAATACATCATGAGTAAAAACCATCATAAAGTGAGTATGACTCATAAAAGAAAGTCCCATAATCTATTAACACTACTACTAGATAAATGAGAAACGGACCTAATATCAAGAAATAGGAAGAAATATATTTCCAGTCCAGTGAAAAACGCTTTTAAAAATCCATTAAAATAAGTAACTTATTTCAAATTCATATTCAGTGGAATTGACTACAGTTCTATCAAATATGGATGTGCCTTCAAATTTACGAATTCTAATGTCGCTTAGGATGTTTCTCATCATAACCTAGATGAAAGCAATCGTTATTTTGAAATGAAAGACACACCACTCTTCTAAATCAACTTGAAAACTATTTTTGGATTCATTAATTATGTTCACTTCACACACACCGCTCGTGCCTTTGCTTTTACTCTCTTCACGATCACGCGTGACAGTTTCCAATGAAATTCCAGAATAAGCCTTTTTCCGTCCCATTTCCTCTCGAATATTTCATCCTCTTATGCATGGATCTACGATCTAAGTCAGGAAAGTGCGAACTCATCTATCAGCGGCGGTTGTAAAAGCGGCGACGGCGCGCCGACGACGGCAACTGGTTTTCGTCTCATCGTGGTGACGAAACGTAAACAGACTGCCACGGAATCGGAAAATTAAATTAAAGAATTTCCTCTCATCGTTGTCGTCGTCGTCGTCGTTGGCGTTGTGCCGGTTGTCGTCCCCTTTGGGAGACGTAACCCGAATATTTATCCATCGAATCGGAAGCGACAAACGCGCCTCGTTTTTTATGGCGTACCGAAAACGTCGTCTGGATTTCGACTTTCATCATCGCGCTGAAGTCAAACGCAACCACAGAAAAGAGAGTTTAATTAGTACAGAACACATGGGAATAGAACATATGAGGAAATGAAGAAGAAACTCCGTTGGAACAGTATTGGAAGAGATTACGTAACAGTCTGCCAATTTGTAGCAGTGAACCTGTTGTTTTGTTATTTCCCCTCAAGTACTACTTTATTGACTGAACATGATTATTTTCCAGCACTGAAGATGTTTTCACAGACGCCGACCATGAGTTCACTCGAACCTTCCAAATGAAGCGGAGATGTCCCATGTAATGAGAAAACCCCATGTGAAAGGGTTTCCGTGTTGAAACGAAAATAAAATTACCAACATTTGAAAATTGTATGCCCTGAAATAGAACTCCGTTGCGGTGTGCCGGATTGCGGCATGGCTTTCCTTGAACTTCTTCTAACGCAATCATAAATGAGCCCCGAACCGTATACCTACCAACGATCGTCGAATATCGCGTACCACGTGCCAGCATTCAACAACAACAACAACGGCCACAGCACCAGAGGGCGCCTCTCATCGCACTTGGCCGGTAATTAGTCACATGCATTTGTTACGCCGTCTGGTGCACCAGCAGCACATTTATTGCACCATGAACACAAATATCGCTTCGAGGGCTCGAAAATAGTTTTGCATAGTGACTCTTTACGGCACTGGCTGACAGCTCGCACGTTCTGTTGGTTATTAAAATTTTCAATGTCATTGGCGCTGGTATGCGCACTGGAAAAGGCTGCTGGCCGAAAAGCGCGCTTCGATTGTTAGCGCTCACTTTCATTGACGACGGCCAACCAACGCAACGCAGGGACCCTTTTCAGTGGCGAGGTTTATTTTTCATGCTCATGTACCTCCTCAGTTGCGTGGCTTTACGGCCGGTGTGTGTGGTGGCTCGATGCCTCGTGGACATTATTCAATGGGTGAAGCCACGATTGAAACTAGAGTTTCATTGTTGGAGCCCACTCTACGCGTACCGTACCGCATTGATACAACTAGCAATGTGTGGCAGTGTGCGATTCAACTATTGTGTTAAACCAGGTTGGATTCAAACTTTGCGTCGTTTCCTGGGCATTGAATTTCGCAGAAAATGGAAAAGTGCGATGTTGCAATACGCAGAACTCATTAACTCATATTTACAATTAGCATGAAATACGATAATGATCCCATTGCTCATTAACATTTGTGTAATATCCATTCGCACCCGACTTAATTCTAGATGGTGGATCCTGGATATGTCCTTTTTGCGAAACGACTACATATAGGTAATCAACCCTTCAGAAGGTGTCATTGGATTTGAGGAAATAAATTGAAGGAAACATTTGTTCGACCAGGAACAGTTTTAAACTCCAGAGCGTTGTGCTTTGAACATGGAGCTTTACAAACAGGTGCGAATACAACAAACCCCAATTTTCCAGGACATGTAATTTAACTCTGTGATGTTGTTCCGTTACAGCACAGTGAAGTTCTCCTGAGCAAATAATAGAACCTCTTTTATCTGCCATAAAAGAAGTGATTTACTTCGATGCAGAAAACGGATTAACGTTCGATCGACTCCGGTTCTGCACATATGAGGCCGGATGGAATAAACTTGTAAGATCTAGCCAAGGTACGGCACCTGTTGCGAATAGCATAAGCGTTCAATTCATGTAATGTTTTTGAATTATTTTCGTTCGATCATATTATGGTGAAGTTGAAGGCGATTTTTGGCCAGCAAAGGTCAGTATTCAGCAATACGCAATACGAATGCCTGCAGCACGTCAAGGGTGAAGTCGATGATTTTGGCACGTATACGCCAACTGTCAATTGTCTCTGCGAATAATTCGAACTACAGAAGATTTCGACTTCTATCAAAACCGATCCTATCAAAACTCGAGACGAACACATTCATCTTAGGCGGTTCAAGCGGTTCGGAAATTCAAGAATCAATCAAACGTAAAAGCGATATCAGTGGGTTGTATCTGGCAGTGAGGGGCTTCTCCATTTCGTGAAGGATTGACAGTTCAACAGCCACATATGCGAGTAATGTGGAGAATTTGATTGACAAGAAAGGATACTGTAGCTATTTTGCTAAATTATGCCTCCACTCTTGACAAAAACGGCGGCAAAAAAGAAAAACATGAAACAAACAAATTTTCATCAAAATTCAAGCGGAGTTGCTAGTCGACTTTGGATCCGGCATCTCGGTTATCTTATCACCAAAGAAAAAGAATGTTGAACTAATGGCTAATTCTACTCAAATGGGACCAATAATTTCATTCGATGGTGGAGGAGAGTTTACTACGACTATTTATCTCAATGTCTAAAGTTACTCGGACAGATTATTATAGATAGACGCTTTTGATCTATAGCCAAGGCCGCTTGCTCCCCATTATGAAAGGGTAAGCTTATCAAATTTTCCTCGCGAGAAGCAGTGCTTCTTCCCTCGTTTTTCAAAAGTTTTCCAAGAGATTTTGGGTCTTTGCAATGAAATTAAGATTAGACTTAACCTGAACCCAGCAACGCAGCCAATATTTTGTTCTGTTCCACACCAGTGAGAAAGTCGAAGTTGTAATTGACGAACTTAAGCAGTTGGGTATCATAACACCTGTCAATTTTTCTGATTTTTCGGCAGCACCAGTGAGTAATTAGTTTGGAGACTTGGAGAGTCATACAAGCTTCATTAACACATTTTGATGTCTACAACTTCAAGCAAGTAAATAATATCAACATTCTGAATTATATCTTCACTCATGTAATAGGAGCTTGGTCATATTGGTGCTTGATGCAATAGTGTTCAGTAATAGGGGACTATTTTCTAAACTGTGGAACTTTTCACCGAAGTTTATGATCAAAATACATTGTCGAAAAACGATATGGCACAACACACAACTATTCTTGAAACGTTGAGCATGAGCATTGAGCATTATGACCGCACAATTCATAGTTGCTTCTCCGTGAATGACTAAAACTTGCGAAATTGTACAGAGAACACAATAAAAGGGCTCAAATTTTTAAAGTCAATAACGGCGCCGGCCACGTCCTTACGGTCATATAGAAATGGAAGGATTGTTAGTCCTACTCTCCTTGCTACTGGAGACCGAGTATACCTCTGCAACTCCACGACTGTCTTGGGATAGAATATCGTTTTAGTTCTTCTTCTTATTGGCATTACATCCCCACACTGGCACAGAGCCGTCTTACCGCACGGCTAAGGAGGGCCCCCGTTTTAGTTACAAAGAATAATTTATCTGGATTCACCTCGGTAAGCGATGCGATCTATGGAATGAGAAATAACACTAATTTGCACGAACGGTGACATATGAAAACTGAGGAAAATCGCGTTTTGGACGACCAAACGGACGCGCAGCACTTTGTACTTACTTGCCCGATAGCTACTGCAAACTATGTAAGATCGCACTTGTCTCGACCGGAGCAAAGCGCAATACAAGCGCATGAGCCACCGAGCACCAAATAGATAATTTTCAATTTTCGTGACAACTAAAACACGCACGATGACTACTGCAAGCTATTCACACACAACAATTCTTGAAACGTTATGTACAAACTATGTGAGCACTAATTTCGCATTTTATTCAAATAGATTTGGTGATAATAACTTTAAAAAATTATTTTTGCATGATAATAATTTGATAATGTCGACCACAGACGCTTAATTTCGGGCTTGTCTAGCATAAAATCTAGTTTTTGCGTAAATGTGAAAAAATAAATGTGCAGAACAGAATTTTATTACATCTGTGCGCTGACGCCGGTGATTCTCTCACGGACGCTGCATGGACATTTTTCACGCCGCCGCTCAATATATTTTACCACGCCGATGGCTATTGAAGGAATATTAAACAAGTAGATTTATGGGTTTCGTAAACTTTATCAAAGCGTAAGCTCATCCTATCGGGAATACATATTTTCAGCCAAGTTCATATTACATTTATCTATTTCCAAGTATGTGGACATTATTGCTCGGGCAAACATGAACATATTTTTTCCTAAGGCCTTCCTTCCTTCTTTCCATCTTATTTCCCGAAATACAAATTAAATTAAAAATTACAGTTGAATAATTTTCGTATAACGCTGCAAGATTACTTTTGACATATATTGAATTGTTTTGACAGATGCCTTATCGGTCTTATTGGACAGCATCTGCGATTTTTATTACTAGATGATTTTTAATTTTCGAACTGCCACTTTCAAGTTTAATTTAATTTCAAATCAGGAAATGAGAAGAATTCTAAGAAGTTCAATGTTTTTCGGGAATTTATGAAATTGCTCCAGATTTCTAGTGTGTTTTGGTCTGACATTATGTCAGATTTTTATTGAAAACATCATTCGATTTAATTTGGAAAATTTGTGAAAAAGATTGTTTTAAAATAATTAAATGGTCTGAGTCCTTCTCCGCATAACTAGAGAACGGATGGATGGTTTTTATTCATTCCTTCAGAAAATAAGTTCAATATAGTTTTCGACGGGTTTATATGACCTTTAGTTTGAGTAAATCGTGAAAAACTAGAATTAGGAATCGTATGGAAGATTGGCATAGCCAGTTCACTACGCGCATCGTCTACCCCAGTTTTTTACAAACTACCTTTGAAAATACTTCAACTTTATGAATTTCTCTATGAATCTCTTCAGAAATTAATGGAGTAATTCCTGCGAGAATATCTTCTGGAAAACCATCGAGAAATACACTCGAATTTATTTCAAAAATTCATCCAGAAAATTGTACAGTAATTCAACTAGAATTGCCTTTTGAAAATTCTCCTGGATTTTCTTCAACAGATCTTTCAGATTTTTTTTTGGCATAACTCCAGGAAAATGAATGAATTTATTTCTAAGTTTATTAAATTTAGTGAGATTTGAACCAGAAATTCCTTCGCGAATTTCTTCAGGAACTTCAAGACGGACTTGTTTCATGAAATCTTTTAAGATCTCCTTCAAATAATCTCACAAAAAATCCATCGTGAATTCCGTTTGAAGGAATATACCTGAGATGTTCCTGGTGGATTTTTTGGAGCATTCCTTAAGGAGTTTCTGGGGAAAATACAAAACAAATTTCCAGAGGAGTTTATTGGAGAACCTGAAGAAGAATTATAGAAGTATTCTTGAAGCAAATTCAGCGGGAACGTTTGGAGAAACTCGGAGAAGAGAGGGCAGGAGGATTTTTGGAAGAATTTCCAGAGGCGGAACAAAATTAGGGACTTTTGATAGGAATTTCTTTAATTTTTTTCTGTGGGGATTGCCGGGAGAACCTCAAATATATAATTTCCAGAGGATTTCCTGAAGAAATTACTGAAGAATTCCAAAACTATTCTCCTGAGGCTTTTAGGAGGAATGTCTTGGGATTTTCGTTTTAATTCGGTTTTGGTAATTCGCAATTGAGTTTCCATAAGTATACCTTAAATAAACTTCCGGGGTGGGTGGAAGTAGCGTAAGGGGCCCTCCTTAGCCATGCGCTAAGACGCGCGGCTACAAAGCAAGACCATGCTGAGGGTGGGTTCGATTCCCGGTGCCGGTCTAGGAAATTTTTGGATTGGAAATTGTAGTAGTTGTAGTGAAGTATCATCGTGCTAGCCTCATGATATACGAATGCAAAAATGGTAATTTGGCTTAGAAACCTCGCAGTTAATAACTGTGGAAGTGCTTAAGCGACCACTTAGCTGCGAGGCGGCTCTGTCCTTCAGTGTGGGAATGAAATGCCAATAAGAAGAAGAAGGAAGGGAGTAGCGTTAGAAATTTTATATGAGATTCAAAAGAAGTTCAGTGGACGTTTCTGGAGCGTTCTCGAGGTAATTTAGAAATAATTCTTGGAGAAACTTCCAGAGAAAATCCTGGAAGAACTTCCTCAGGAACTTTTGAAGGACATTCTGGAGAAATTCCGGTAGGAACTTCCGGAAGAATTCCTGGAGGAACTTCCGGAGGAATTCCTGAAGGAACTTCCGGAGGAATTCCTGGAGGAACTTCCGGAGGAATTCCTGGAGGAACTTCCGGAGGAATTCCTGGAGGAACTTCCGGAGGAATTCCTGGAGGAACTTCCGAGGAAACTCCTGGAGGAACATCCGGAGGAATTCCTGGAGGAACCTGGAGGAACTTCCGGAGGAATTCCTGGAGGAACTTCCGGAGGAATTCCTGGAGGAACTTCCGGAGGAATTCCTGGAGGAACTTCCGGAGGAATTCCTGGAGGAACTTCCGGAGGAATTCCTGGAGGAACTTCCGGAGGAATTCCTGAGGAACTTCCGGAGGAATTCCTGGAGGAACTTCCGGAGGAATTCCTGGAGGAACTTCCGGAGGAATTCCTGGAGGAACTTCCGGAGGAATTCCTGGAGGAACTTCCGGAGGAATTCCTGGAGGAACTTCCGGAGGAATTCCTGGAGGAACTTCCGGAGGAATTCCTGGAGGAACTTCCGGAGGAATTCCTGGAGGAACTTCCGGAGGAATTCCTGGAGGAACTTCGGAGGAATTCCTGGAGGAACTTCCGGAGGAATTCCTGGAGGAACTTCCGGAGGAATTCTTGAGGAACTTCCGGAGGAATTCCTGGAGGAACTTCGGAGGAATTCCTGGAGGAACTTCCGGAGGAATTCCTGGAGGAACTTCCGGAGGAATTCCTGGAGGAACTTCCGGAGGAATTCCTGGAGGAACTTCCGGAGGAATTCCTGGAGGAACTTCCGGAGGAATTCCTGGAGGAACTTCCGGAGGAATTCCTGGAGGAACTTCCGGAGGAATTCCTGGAGGAACTTCCGGAGGAATTCCTGGAGGAACTTCGGAGGAATTCCTGGAGGAACTTCCGGAGGAATTCCTGGAGGAACTTCCGGAGGAATTCCTGGAGGAACTTCCGGAGGAATTCCTGGAGGAACTTCCGGAGGAATTCCTGGAGGAACTTCCGGAGGAATTCCTGGAGGAACTTCCGGAGGAATTCCTGGAGGAACTTCCGGAGGAATTCCTGGAGGAACTTCCGGAGGAATTCCTGGAGGAACTTCCGGAGGAATTCCTGGAGGAACTTCCGGAGGAATTCCTGGAGGAACTTCGGAGGAATTCCTGGAGGAACTTCCGGAGGAATTCCTGGAGGAACTTCCGGAGGAATTCCTGGAGGAACTTCCGGAGGAATTCCTGGAGGAACTTCCGAGGAATTCCTGGAGGAACTTCCGGAGGAATTCCTGGAGGAACTTCGGAGGAATTCCTGGAGGAACTTCCGGAGGAATTCCTGGAGGAACTTCCGGAGGAATTCCTGGAGGAACTTCCGGAGGAATTCCTGGAGGAACTTCCGGAGGAATTCCTGGAGGAACTTCCGGAGGAATTCCTGGAGGAACTTCCGGAGGAATTCCTGGAGGAACTTCCGGAGGAATTCCTGGAGGAACTTCCGGAGGAATTCCTGGAGGAACTTCCGGAGGAATTCCTGGAGGAACTTCCGGAGGAATTCCTGGAGGAACTTCCGGAGGAATTCCTGGAGGAACTTCCGGAGGAATTCCTGGAGGAACTTCCGGAGGAATTCCTGAGGAACTTCCGGAGGAATTCCTGGAGGAACTTCCGGAGGAATTCCTGGAGGAACTTCCGGAGGAATTCCTGGAGGAACTTCCGGAGGAATTCCTGGAGGAACTTCCGGAGGAATTCCTGGAGGAACTTCCGGAGGAATTCCTGGAGGAACTTCCGGAGGAATTCCTGGAGGAACTTCCGGAGGAATTCCTGGAGGAACTTCCGGAGGAATTCCTGGAGGAACTTCCGGAGGAATTCCTGGAGGAACTTCCGGAGGAATTCCTGGAGGAACTTCCGGAGGAATTCCTGGAGGAACTTCCGGAGGAATTCCTGGAGGAACTTCCGGAGGAATTCCTGGAGGAACTTCCGGAGGAATTCCTGAGGAACTTCCGGAGGAATTCCTGGAGGAACTTCCGGAGGAATTCCTGGAGGAACTTCCGGAGGAATTCCTGGAGGAACTTCCGGAGGAATTCCTGGAGGAACTTCCGGAGGAATTCCTGGAGGAACTTCCGGAGGAATTCCTGGAGGAACTTCCGGAGGAATTCCTGGAGGAACTTCCGGAGGAATTCCTGGAGGAACTTCCGGAGGAATTCCTGGAGGAACTTCCGGAGGAATTCCTGGAGGAACTTCCGGAGGAATTCCTGGAGGAACTTCCGGAGGAATTCCTGAGGAACTTCCGGAGGAATTCCTGGAGGAACTTCCGGAGGAATTCCTGGAGGAACTTCCGGAGGAATTCCTGGAGGAACTTCCGGAGGAATTCCTGGAGGAACTTCCGGAGGAATTCCTGGAGGAACTTCGGAGGAATTCCTGGAGGAACTTCCGGAGGAATTCCTGGAGGAACTTCCGAGGAATTCCTGGAGGAACTTCCGGAGGAATTCCTGGAGGAACTTCCGGAGGAATTCCTGGAGGAACTTCCGGAGGAATTCCTGGAGGAACTTCCGGAGGAATTCCTGGAGGAACTTCCGGAGGAATTCCTGGAGGAACTTCCGGAGGAATTCTGGAGGAACTTCCGGAGGAATTCCTGGAGGAACTTCCGGAGGAATTCCTGGAGGAACTTCCGGAGGAATTCCTGGAGGAACTTCCGGAGGAATTCCTGGAGGAACTTCGGAGGAATTCCTGAGGAACTTCCGGAGGAATTCCTGGAGGAACTTCCGGAGGAATTCCTGGAGGAACTTCCGGAGGAATTCCTGGAGGAACTTCCGGAGGAATTCCTGGAGGAACTTCCGGAGGAATTCCTGGAGGAACTTCCGGAGGAATTCCTGGAGGAACTTCCGGAGGAATTCCTGGAGGAACTTCCGGAGGAATTCCTGGAGGAACTTCCGGAGGAATTCCTGGAGGAACTTCCGGAGGAATTCCTGGAGGAATTCCTGGAGGAACTTCCGGCGGAATTCCTGGAGGAACTTCCGGCGGAATTCCTGGAGGAACTTCCGGCGGAATTCCTGGAGGAACTTCCGGAGGAATTCCTGGAGGAACTTCCGGAGGAATTCCTGGAGGAACTTCCGGATGCAATCCTGAAGGAATTTTTCGACGAAACCCTGGAGGAACTTCCGGACGAGAAAAGGAAGGATTTTTCGGACGAAGTCCTAGAGCAGCGGTTCTCAACCTGGGGTACATGCACCCCTGGGGGTACCTTTGCTGGCCCCAGGGGCTACCTCGGACAAAAATGCGTAGTGACGAATGTATTATAATTCCAATGAAAACATACTGATAAAGATTTTTTTTTTTTATTCTTAAACTTTTCATTGTACATAATATGCAGTAAATCGTTTTTGAATCCAACCCACCCCAACCAGCGCACTGTATTAAGGGCTTCGGGACAAAAGATCAAAAAGGAAAAACGTCTTATGAATAAAATTTTCAATGTAATCTACCTGACTGAGACAAAATGTCGAATAATATGTTAAAAATATGATTTTGAACTAAAATCTAGAATCTTATGAATCGAAAGCCTCCACACTGAACCACGTGGAATCCGTACCGCTTGGAAGCACATCCGTCAACGCCGAGACCAGCGATAGGCCGACAAGGACTACACGCAACCGCTTGAAGTCCAACCCATTCGCCAGAGCCTCTTACGGAAAGATCGGCGTCGAAGCCCAGCAGCCCAAATTCCACCATCCGTAAGTGCGTCTGACTGCACGTCATCAAAACGGCAAAATCACCGTTTTCGTACCTGAACCTGGTTGCCTGAACTCATTAATTGATTTAGCTCGCATCTAAACAGATAACACTGAATCAACTATTTGACGCCAGAATACACGGTTCGAGTGCGGACCGAAATGCGCTTCACGCCCGCCAAGTCTGGAAGTAAGATGCCCTGCCCTCCCGGCTTTAGCTTCTGGATGATGGGTTCGTCATAGAGCTGAGCGAGCTGAACTACATTGAGGAAAAACGATGAGGTCCTGGTAACCAGTTTCGGGTTTAAGGGTCACTGTGACATTCCAGTCAGGATGACATTCCCTGAGTTCGGTAGAGGCAGAGCAGTTGGCCAACGTTTCGCTGCTCCTTTCGAGAGACTCGAGAGTTCGTTTCAAGAGGCTTGAAAGCCTGCTTTCAAAACACTGAAATGCATTTTTTCAAGACGCTCAGACGCCTCCTTAAGATACTTGGAATCCTCCTTTTAAAGAGGAACCGAGGTCTCTCTTTAAGAGGCTCCGAATTCGAGAGGCTTGGAAGCCTCCTTTAAGTGGCTGATAAGCATCATTCAAGAGGCCAAAATGCGTATTATAAGGACGCTGAGAATCCCCTTTTCAGGAGGCTCGGAAGGCTCCTTACATGGGGCTCGGAAGCCTCCTTACTTAAGGTTCGGAAGCCTCCTCTTAAGAGGATTAATAGTCTTGGAAGTCTCCTTTAAAAAGACTCGCAAACTTCCTTTCAAGAGACTCGGGAGATAGATTCAAGAGACTTAGCAGGCTCCTTTCCAAATGCTAAGAAGCATCCTTTCAAGAGGCTCAGAAGCATCCTATCAAGAAACTGAAATGCGTATTTTCAGAACGCTCAAAATCCTCCTTTTAAGATGCTCGAAAGCTTCTTTTCAAGAGGCTAGGAAGCCTCCTTTTACGAGGCTTAAGAACGCTCTTCCAAGAGGCTAAAAGCGTTTTTTGAGACGCTCAGAATCGTCATTTTAACAGGCTCTTTACAAATGTTTCTTTTAGGAGACTTGAAAGCCTCCTTTCATTAGGCTGAGAAGTGTCCTTTCTATATGTTCAGAAGCCTTCTTTCATGAGGCTCGGAAGCCTCATTTTAAAAAGGCTCTCGGTTGGTTGAGAACCGTGTAGCAAGTACGCCATATTTATTTATTTATTTATTTCAATGTTTAGTTTATCTCTGTAATTGTATTTATTTTGTTATTTATTTAAATTATAAAACTTTGCATGTCCAGTTGCGTCTTTTGAAATAAATCTTTGTGTTGGATCACCGCAAGAATGGTCTAGAAGAAGTACGCCATTGAGTTACCTGCGCTGAGAATTGAATCTTATGAGTTTCCTACAGTCAGCTACCAAAGAAACACATGGGGTTTAGCCATCATATAGGGCATCACGCCCAGGGCACGCCGGTCTTTTGAAGTTGCGTTGACCTTTGGCTTGTCCGGAATTCCACGCTTGGCACGATTCTTAGCGAGCAAGCTTACTGGCTAATTTGAATCGACTGTGGGAATGAGATGCACGATTTTGGGGGATTTCGTGGATAAATTCTTTTGATGCTCGGGTTCGCAAATTTCAACTTCGTTGAATTTCTCGAACTCTGGAGACAATGTCTAAAATTTCGCGGTATCTGAGGATTTTCCCATCTCAGAATCGTTCACTTTGTTCCGTTCCGTGGAAGAGGCAAATGCGATCCATTTTGATCCGAGCCATAGTGTGTTTTTGAAGGTAAAAGTAACATAGATTCATATTAGGTGTTAGCTAATTTATATTCTTGTTTCCCTCTAGTCGAGCATAAGTTTGTGAAAGCTCAGTGTCGTTAATCCTGTGAGATTCAGTGTGCGTAGATCTCTGTTCAGAAAGGTAAATTTGTGTACTTTTGAATACAAGATGTCACCTAAACCCCGTGCGTATGTGCTATTGTAATATTGGACGGGGTGAAACGGGTAATTTTTTTGGGTTGGTCCGCCTGAATGACTTTGGCTCCAGGCCAGATATCGGAAGAATTTATTTGGGAAATCTCTTGGAATTAGTTGTGCCCGCTCGGAAACGAGAAGTACGACGGACGTATACAGGTTAGCCTGTCAGTTTTCTCTTTAAGAAAAGTGACCCTTCCCCTAAGAAGGTCTCAAGCCGGGCAATAAAAACTCGTTGGGCGATCTCCTACCAGGAGTGGCGCATAAGCCGCCCAATTCTAAACCGGAAACGCGACTGGTCGACCAGTTATAACAGCTGTTCTAGAGGAACTTCCGGATGAAATCCTTGAGAAACTTCCAGAGGAATTCCCGGATAAACTTTCAGATGCAATCCTGGAGCAACTTCCGGACAAAAATCTGGAGGAGCTTTCGGACAAAATCCTGGAGGAACATCCGGACGAAATCCTGAAGGAACTTCCGGAGGGGAGGAACTGCCAAACGAAATCCGAGAGGAAGTTCCAGACGAAATCCCGGAGGAACTTCTGGACGAAATCCGATCTTCCGGAAGAATTCTTGAAAAATGTCTGAAGAAATATCTGGAGGAATGTTCAGAGGAATTTCTTGATGACTTCCCATCGAACTGGTGGAAAAGAAATCAGGAGATTTTTTACGCTTGAAATTAGTCCACGCCGACCAACGCCGCCGTTTGCTGAAAATGGTCTATCATGCCACCACCAGTAAAATTTCATTCTGCACACGGGTCTAAATTTTATGTGTGGTGCTTCGTTCGTCTTTCTTCTACACGCTCTCAGTTCAGCAGATTTCTGCTCTCGTCACAGGGAAACCAGAATAATTTAATAGCCAGCTTTGAGCTTAATTCCTTCGTAATTGCTTCACTAAGGTTCTGCACAATTATATAAATTACATAGAATAGAATAGCGATGACGTCACAAGTTCATCTCAAAAATTGATGTTTTCATTTCTTACGTGCCTTACCATGCTTCGAGCACCATTTTATTCAGCTCTTATGAAACTTATTAAATGCCTGTTAGCGCTTCAGTCACATTAGCTCGAGATGCAGTCTCCAAAAATATGAATCTACAAATCCAAACTTCAAATTATAACTGCAAAACTAGTATCTGTAAATCCAACCCGTTTATTGATTATTCAAATTCATCATGGAGCTTAAAGTTCGTTTTTCTCTTTCTTTTTCTTTCAGGTTTGTTGCTGCAACTAAAATTAATGGAGGATTGATTGGCACACACTGAAATTCAACAGCAAATGTAAAAAGCAACTTGTAGTTATTCAATCAAGTATATACGACATTTTTCCTTGAACACTGCTTGATGTAGTTTTGTTTGAAGTGTATAGATGAACTAAATCGCCACTATAAACGAATAACGACATTTGAATTTACTTGTCATAAGACGAGTTTGTACAATGCCATTTAATTACCATTTAACTCGACTTAAGTTGAGTCAAGTACGAGACACTGAAGACGACCTTACTGTTGAGGTCGAAATACGTATCTGTCAAGGTACAATTAAGTGGTGGAATTAAATGGGATTGTACAAACGCGTCTTATGACAAGTGAAGACATTCCACTAAAAAGCTCAAAATAACTTTCTTGACATTTGAATTCCCAATAAAATGCTTTTAAACATTTATGTAAGTTAGTAGTACAGTAAGTTTCAAGCATTATTTCACACACTGTTCTATAGAACATTGATTCTCAGTTACTCCACATTTCCAACCATTTGTTTTCCATCCACCACCTTCGACATGGGCAAAACACAAAATTATCTCATTTCCCCTGCACCGACGATGCGTGGCGGAAGAAATTTCCTGCCCATTATAGAAGCGCATGTAATTTCGATTCCATCATCGGATCTGCGTTGATGGTGGACGGACGGTGGAAAACCTCAATCGCTCAGCTTATGCAACACCACCCATCTCTGCGTCCACATCCACCAGATTCATGTTCGCTAAAACGCTCCACCACCCGAGGTAGGTCCATCCGCATCCGATCACCCAACCATGATGAATGGTGTTGTTTTTCCTTTTAAAAAGGCGTCAGCCGGGACCCACCCACCACCGCAACCGCCCGCCATCGTCGTGATTTTCTTGTTTCTTCCCAAAATGCAGAACACGCATGTAATCTCCGCTCTGTGTTCCCGGCCCGGTGTGTTTGGTGGTACCGACCTACCTACGTACGGTGTGAATGGGTGGTGAACGATGAAAGAAGAAAGCCGCCGCCTCGATCAATTTCGCTCTCTTCCGAAACAAAAGCAAGAGTTCATCCGGTGCACGCTGGTTTGAAGCTCAGTTTACCTTTGACACAACATCCAGCACAGTGAAGATGAATAATTATTTAATCTTTCGTAAAGCAAAAGGTCAGAAAAATGTATAACTTGATTTAAATCTTAACCGAATCTGATGTAAGCATCACTGAAGAAATCTGCACTGAAAAATGTGTTTTTTTATTGAAACAGCTGTAATATCACTGATGAGTTTTGTGCCATGAAAAACAGTTCTGCCCCAATGTACGCCAATGTGCTGAGCTGCGAAACGGGCGGCCTTGGTAATCTCTACGGTGTCGGATTGCCGAGCCCGACGAACGAAATCTCCACCGGACTGATGCGATGTGCACACAGGGAAACTCCATGTGCCCATCTTACCTGGCAAGCAGCCGGAACGGAGCACATCAGACGAAGAGAGGGGTGCTAATCAACCGATCACACTTTTCTTGTTTTCCGACTTTTCTCCAATTATCTGGTTAAACAAGAGGCTCTTCTTGGTCACGACCGTAGCTGCTGCCGCGAACTATCTTCCTACCGACCGGCATGGCAGTGAAAGTGAAAACCTTCGGACTTTGCTGTTTTGATCTGGCTTTCCGGGTAGGTATCAAACTTCAAACTCCAATTATCGGTTCTCCATCTTTTGCCATCTTAAGCGGCCGTCGTGCGAGGTGGGTTTCCGCAGCCTCATGGAGTGGAAGTACGACGATGCGAGGGGGTAGATGAGGCTAATCATAACCGGATTGATTTACACGTTCCGATATTATAGCCTAGTTGGTCTCGGTTGAAATGGTTTCTTGTAACCTGAGGTACACATTGAGTGGAAAAAACTCGAAAATAAAAGTTGGTCTTCGTGTTCGGGGTGTTTGTTGGGCAAGACTGTTAAGTAATGGCTCATGTGTGAGAAAGTTCCTTTTGAGGAAATGTCCAGTTTCGATGACTGACGGCAAGTCATGTGTTGATTTGGTCTACTGGTTGCGAGCAAACGTGGGAAAATGGTTGCAACACTGTTCGGAAGGTATACTGTCTTACTTTTGTTAGTTATGTTGATCATGCTTTAGTTGTAAAATAGACAAACTTTTACTGATAAAATTCAACAAGCAATATATTAGAGCAGAACAAGTATTGCTCCACCTCCAACTGACAGCTACGAAAATTTTATTAGCACGGACATGGAACCGGAATGATTTGTTACTTGTTTCCGGATCATAAGACATAGCACTCACTCCCTAATTGGAATTCTGCAGATCTTTTATTTCCGGAATGGAAATTGTATTCGATCAGATCAATTAGTGGAATGTCTTCACCTGTATAAGACGAGTTTTGTACTTTTCCATTTAATTCCACCACGATGTAGTCTTTCATATACGTATTTCGACCTCAACTGTAAGGCCGGTTTCAGAGGAAATTCATCTGAATTTCCAGAGGAAGTTCATTCGAATTTCCAGAGGAAGTTCTTTCGAATTTCAGAGGAAGTTCATTCGAATTTCCAGAGGAAGTTCATTCGAACTTCCAGAGGAAATTCATTCGAATTTCCAGAGGAAGTTTATTCGAATTTCCAGAGGAAGTTTATTCGAATTTCCAGAGGAAGTTTATTCGAATTTCCAGAGGAAGTTCATTCGATTTCAGAGGAAATTCATTCGAATTTCCAGAGGAAATTCATCTGAATTTCAGAGGAAATTCATTCAATTTCCAGAGGAAATTCATTCAATTTCCAGAGGAAATTCATTCGAATTTCCAGAGGAAATTCATTCGAATTTCAGAGGAAATTCATTCGAATTTCCAGAGGAAATTCATTCCAATTTCGAGGAAATTCATTCGAATTTCGAGGAAATTCATACGAATTTCCTGAGGAAATTCATTCGATTTCCAGAGGAAATTCATTCGAATTCAGAGGAAATTCATCTGAATTTCCAGAGGAAGTTCTTCGAATTTCCAGAGGAAGTTCATTCGAATTTCCAGAGGAGATTCATTCAAACTTCCAGAGGAAATTCATCTGAATATCCAGAGGAAGTTTATTCGAATTTCCAGAGGAAATCCATTCGAATTTCCAGACGAAATTCATTCGAATTTCCAGATTAAATTCATTCGAGTTTCCAGAGGAAATTCATTCGAATTCGAATGGAAATTCGAATGAATTTCCTCTGGAAATTCCAAAGATTTTCTTCTGGAAATTCCAAAAAAAATCCTCTGGAAATTCCAAAGAATTTCCTCTGGAAAATCCAAAGAATTTCCTCTGGACATTCCAAAGAATTACCTCTGAAATTGAATGAATTTCCTCTGAAATTGAATGAATTTCTCTGAAATTGAATGAATTTCCTCTGAAATTGAATGAATTTCCTCTGAAATTGAATGAATTTCCTCTGGTGAATTGAATTGAATGAATTTCCTCTGAAATTGAATGAATTTCTGAATTGGAATGAATTTCTGAAATTGAATGAATTTCCTCTGAAATTGAATGAATTTCCTCTGAAATTGAATGAATTTCGAAATTGAATTTCCTCTGAAATTGAATGAATTTCTGAAATTGAACGAATTTCCTCTGAAATTGAACGAATTTCCTCTGGAAATTGAACGAATTTCCTCTGAAATTGGAACGAATTTCCTCTGGAAATTCGAACGAATTTCCTGAAATTGAACGAATTTCCTCTGAAATTGAACGAATTTCCTCTGAAATTCGAACGAATTTCCTCTGGAAATTGAACGAATTTCCTCTGGAAATTGAACGAATTTCTCTGAAATTGAACGAATTTGCTCTGGAAATTCGAACGAATTTCCTCGGGAAATTCGAACAAATTTTCTCTGGAAATTGAACGAATTTCCTCTGGAAATTGAATGAATTTCCTCGGGAAATTGAACGAATTTCCTCTGAAATTGAACGAATTTCCTCTGGAAATTCGAACGAATTTCCTCTGAAATTCGAACGAATTTCCTCTGGAAATTCGAACGAATTTCCTCTGGAAATTGAACGAATTTCCTCTGAAATTGAACGAATTTCCTCTGAATTGAACGAATTTCCTCTGGAAATTCGAACGAATTTCCTCTGAATTCGAACGAATTTCCTCTGAAATTCGAACGAATTTCCTCTGAAATTCAAACGAATTTCCTCTGGAAATTCAAACGAATTTCCTCTGGAAATTCAAACGAATTTCCTCTGGAAATTCAAACGAATTTCCTCTGGAAATTCAAACGAATTTCCTCTGGAAATTCAAACGAATTTCCTCTGGAAATTCAAACGAATTTCCTCTGGAATTTCCTGAGGAAATTCACTCGAATTTCCTGAGGAAATTCACTCGAATTTCCAGAGGGTATTCGCCCAAGAATAGGTATTTTCCCCTATCAACTGGTCGAATTTGAGGAGAAACCACCATTTTTAGTTAATATTATACCGCAAACAAAGTTTCGGCGAATCATAATGAAAAACGCTACTGGTTCTCGATTTACCATAAATTTGAATAGGGGCAAATCTAGAAATAGTCAAACAAAAACGAAGCCTTTAAGTTGTAGTCAATTCAAGTGTTTTGTTTTTCACGAAAGTAATGTTTCCAATGTTTTGTGTCATGTTTTGGCACGAAAAATATGGAGCTGCTGCAAGTAAATATGGTATATATTATCGTTTTATGGGTTGTAGTTTGTTTTTATCGCTTTTGTTTCTTTTTTTCTCGATTTAGAGGGCGAGTAATGGCGCTCGAACTTAGGCTTATACTTACATTGATGTATACTATCCATCATGTTTTTATTAATTCATAAAAATACTTTTTCATCAGTGCATAAACAGGGCACTAGACTAAAAACTATGTCCCATCCCAAGACGTTGAGGACTCAAGAAGTGAACATGAATCATCTAAGCTAAGACACTCCCAACCAAGATGAATACACCACTAGGTGTTCCAATCTGCCAAATTCACGATTCAGTCATCTTGGATTTTAGTATGGGAGAGCCAGCGAGTTTGTTTTCGTTTTGCACTGAAAATGAATTTTTCACCCCCGCCTTCTTCTCTTCCATAAACTTGGCAGATTAGAGCACCTAGTAGTGTATGCATCTTGCTCCCAACGATTCAGCAACTTACTTGTTACTTGATACTTGATGGGCTACAGCTCTTCGATGAACCTACGCCGAATGGAATATCCTTCTCCACTGGACGATTCAGCAACTATCACTTAATAATGTACGTTGGCACGAGATGTCCCCGTTGTGAAATCAAGTTAGGAATTGATTCTCACAGGTATTTTCAACAACGCTGCACAGTAGGCCTAGCCGCTTTTATGTTTAAACTACATTTATTATTAAATTAAATTATGTTGCAACTGCCAAACTATTATCGTTTTTCGGCAGAAGCGTACACTCAGGAAAATCGACACACTATTTATGGCAAAAACCCATGTTTTTTAAAATATGCATATCATTCGTCGGCACATACTTAATTGCATACAAATTCACACATGGATACTATGACCCACATGGATGGTATGTTTGAACACTCATGCAATGCCTGTGGGCGCATGAAATATATATGTCGAAAATATGGAATCCATTTCGCTACCCCCATTGCAAAAATCCATGTGTGAACTCATGAATATAATGCCGAGTTTTTTTTTTGTGAGTGTAAGAAGTGCATCCGAAGATCATAAGCTAGACTAGAACTGTTTAAAAATTATGGTTACATTGGAAGTCTTACAGTTCTGTAATAAACCACGAGGTACGCGGATATCGGTCTCGCACTGTACACATTTTATAAAGTCGTTCAATCAACGAGCTTCATTAGATAAGTGCTATGAAATCGTACTGAAAAACCATCACTCGGCCACTTGTTGCCCGCATAAATTATTATGACGACTTATAAAGTGTTCGAATTAACATCCTTGATAAAAACAAATGGCCCATAAAACAGAAAAGCCTCGCTTGCAAAAATAACCTACATTCACGTCGCAACATGGCATGGCGTTTCTTTCGAGTCAATGAGCAGAACAAATTCACTTATTTGCACCATTTAATGCTCCCATTAAGCCCGATCCCTTCCCATTCTAGTCTCAATGTCTCGTCCCCCTTTCAAGTTCTATCAAATTAAACACGTTATAAGTTCCGATCTCATTTCAGTTTTCCCATAAGCTCGCAGCAAGATTATCGATAAGTGCGCCTGGCATCGCATCGCCAGAGCGCCGTCTTATTCGATTGGTGAGCACGTTCGATGCTTCATCCTCGCAGCAGCTATCATTCCCATCCGAAGGAAAACATTTTCCCATCATCTTAAGACACGTAATGATGCATGAATAAGAAAGTGGAAAGCAAATTTGTTCCCCTTTTCCCTGGTCCATTGCTTCCTACCGATGCTCCTGTCATTTTCCGGTGCACTGTCTGCCATCCCTCTGCATACGAACGTATTCAACTTTCCAGCCCAAGAATGATTGGCTTGTCGAGTTTAACGAGGTTTAAGATATGGTTCTCTTTGCTTTGCCTCTGCCGGGTGAGCAAATTGAGAGCCGACTGCCACGGAACACATGTATCGCAAGACTCGATAGAGAAACAGTTTTCCACTTCACTTTTCTTCAATTTGTAAACCGTACTCCGGGCTGCCATGCTGTCGCTGCTGTCTCGAAAATTTACTCAACGCTCGTTGGGTATGATGCAGTTCGGGAGATGAGTGAACTGCAGCCGTCGCGACGGCACTCGGTTAGGGTCGAAACTTTTAAAGACACTTTTCAACGATTCCACTTCGAAAAGCCATAAAACTTAATGGGATCGCATGAGCTGCCGTTACTTGGCTGCTGCACTTTTGCCCCGATTAGGGATGCATGTGGTGTTGAGCGCACTTCCGTACGAGGTCAAATCACTATAGGCGCGCCTGTGCTTGATAAAGTGAAGCCAGAGAAAAGAGGCGCACTCCTAACGAAGTTTCACAACTCTCTAGCTCCAGTTAGTCGGTACGAAAATAACGTGAGCAATCATAAATTTCTGTCCCGTTTAGCATGTGTAATGGACAAAAAAAAGTTTAACTTGAGAAGAAGCCGCACGTATTTGGCTCAAAAGTGATGAGCTATGCGAGAATGGGTGATGATGCTCCAAAATGACTTGCAGAGTGGCTGCAATTTGCCTGGTCAATGGATGAAGAGCGCAAAATAGTCCGGAGGGTAATTGCTGTGAGTACCCTTTTCGTAATGGATTGCTCTGTGCCAGATGAATGGATGTACCATTTCGCTGCCTTTTTTCCTCCCTCGGTGGCCAACGGCATCTCGAGAGTTCTACCTTGGGCAATCTGAATTGGTCGTAGTTCACTTATAAGCACGACCGTCGTCATCGCCGTCGGCTGAATACTTACTGCAGTAATGGCTTTTTTACGAGAACGGTAGTGGGAAAACAAATTAAAAACATTTCTGTGAAATTCTGCAAATGCTTTTGCAGCAACGGTTGGAGGCGCGGCCGTTCCTTGGGGAGATTGAGCAAGGAGATTTCCCACCTGCCAGATGGTGTGGTATCAAAATTGGAAAAAAGGGAGCTCGAAGTAGGGCGCATAAGAGCCCTTTTCAACTTTAATTTCCAACTTTTGCTTTTCACGCTTCTCCACTTGACCGGGAAGGGAAAATGCAATTTTATCATTCATCGTCGGATCAGGGTTGGTGCTGAACAGGCTCGTGCATAGACTTGTTTTAACTGGGGAGAAATCTAGTGCCGAAAGACGATACAATGTCACTTGAAAAGATTGAATAAATAAATTTAATTTCAAACAAGCAATTATCCATATGAGCTGAATGCAGAATGAGAAAAATAAAATTTAAAAAAAATTGAAAAAAGGTCCGGCTGTTTGCATTGGACGATTACCTTGAGGAAGATTCATTCTTCCTTGTGCACGGCATTGGTGGTGAAGATAAGATTGACTTACGGAAGTTCTAATAGATGTTTTTCTGCCACTTGATACTGCCTGTAAAGTTCCTACTTTGAACTGAACTACACCAAACTGGTACATCGTTAATAAAGGGGTCAAGGTTGACTGAAACATTTAAATGTTAAATATTTACAATCTATTATATTCGGTATAGCAAGGCGTATTGCTTAAATCCGTTAAATCAATGTTGTGTTGTGTTGATATTTCCTGCAAAGTCAAAGATCACATGTTATGGATATCATATTTGGTATGGGTATATAGTTTTATTCGTAAATTCCATCCATCGATAGTTCTTGTGGCCATTACTTTGTAACTTCTTTTGGATATACCTCAAGGAACTTCTCAGAGAACTTTAGAAATCTTTTGATAATACCTTTGAAAAAACTTATTGAAAATACACTGACCCCACAATCATGGGTCACACACTAATATGGGTCGTACGATTTTCGCGGTGTAAACGATGGATGGTGCTCCCAGCAGCTCATGCAACTCGTGGTTCATTCGCCTCCTCCACGTACCGTCCGCCATCTGCACCCCACCATAGATGGTACGCAGCACTTTCCTTTCGAAAACTCCAAGTGCGCGTTGGTCCTCCACGAGCATCGTCCAGGTTGCAGCGATTCTAATTATGCATAAATCGAACGAACATTTCTTAACTCGGGATATTCTATTTCAAATAAACGCCCTCCTTAGCCGTGCGGTAAGACGGGCGGCTACAAAGCAAGACCATGCTGAGGGTGGCTGGGTTCGATTCCCGGGCCGGTCTAGGCCATTTTCGGATTGGAAATTGTCTTGACTTCCCTGGGCATAAAAGTATCATCGTGTTAGCCTCATGATATACGATCTGCGTTATTTGACCATCTTAGTCTTAGATCCTATTTCCCAAAAAAAAAAATTTGAAGGGAAAAATGGAAAAATATTTAAAAAAAATTCCGCCGCCGATGGTTTTTGGCATCACGCCGCCGACACTTTTGCATCAGCGGACTGCAGCTACAATTTTGAAAAATGTTCATGTTTTACAATAATCCAAGAAAAAAACTTCGAAAGAATTTCTTGTGGATATTCAGGAAAAATCCAGTAAAGAAATTTCCTGTAAAAACTTTGACATTACTTTATACAATCCTGATAAAGTGCCGGCATTCCGAATGATTTTTGAAAAATTCTTTCTTAAAAATTTTGCTACAAATTGTTAATGAAAAAAAAAAACAAAACATGTCCAGTGTAAATTTCCTAAAATTTTCCTTAAAACTCAGAAAGATTTTCGATGTGAATTCTGTCTTAAAATTCAAAGCAAACCCGTGGGAAAAACATACAATTTTCGGTGGAAAAAAATGTCCATATTTTTTATATTTTTTTACATTCTAATGAATTTCTTCGACAAGTTCTTCCGAATCTGCACCAGAAATTCTTCTTCATTTTCAAAAAAAATAGTTTTTCGAACATTTTAAGGAGTACACTTCAAAATGTTCAGTTTCCAGTTAGTTTTCGGGTGGGAAACATTCTCGACACCCTAGGTATAGTGTATCCATCGTATTTGCTACACAAGATATATAATCGTGCAATAGCTGGCATATTAAAGCATTCAATTTATAACTGAGGAAATGCTAATAGAATATACTAAGTTGAAAATTAGGCCAACTAATTTTTTCAAGAAAAATTCTTCTGAATTTCCAAGAGATACTAAACAGCCAATGCCACATGAAACACTTTGATATTTCCGTTGATTTTTTGTTTTTGGATTTTTTTTTTCAAATTTGGAATTTTGAAATGAAAATTTTCCGGAATACTTTTTTACGCTCTTTGTGAATTCTATTACATTTTTTTATTTTTTTTAAGTTTTTAGTTTTAGTTTTAGTTTTAGTTTAGTTTTTAGTTTTTAAGTTTTAAGTTTTTTTTATTCGAGGCATTATTTAGAACTTCCACGGAAGAAGTCTATTATTCTTTGGATTTTCAAAGAATAAATCATTAGGATTCTCAAGGTTTATGTTTTTTTGATTTGCACCATACATTTTTCCAAAATTTCATCGGGAAATCATTCTTCTTCGGGAAGTCATTTTGATTTCTTTGTAGGTTCAGCTAAACATTGCTTTAAATCTTCACCATGCAAAGATGCACAGGAAATGATTCAGAAATTTTAAGGAATTTTTCCAGAAAATTACTTTAAAATTTTGTTTTCATTTTTTAAGGAATTCCTACTGGAAATGCTTCAAAAGTACAACCTTTACAAGTACAACAAAAGTACAATTTTTTCGTTATTTCCACTTGTAAAAACATCGGAATTTCCTCTGAAAATTCATTATTGATGTTTCAGATGAACTTTTTTCGATTTTCTGCTGGAACATCTTAAGAATTTCCATCGGAATTTTGGCATATTCCGAATAATTTCTTTTGGAATTAAAAAAAAAACTACTTAAAATTGCTAAGAATTTCTTTTGGAAAATGAAAAATTTTCCATCGAAAATTTAGAAAAATTTCCTTTGAAGACTTATTAAAGTTGCCCAGGATTTTGAAAAAAAGCTTTAGAGATTCTGTAAAAAAAAATAAGCTGGATTTTTTTCTTATGTATACTGGAAATTCTTCGGAATTTGATGTTTATTAGAATTTCCTTCTACGGATTCTTCTAGTTCTTAAAAATTTCTACCGAACAATTTTCGGAACTCTTCCATAGAATTTCGGAAAAAAATGTCGTTGAAATTCTAAAGATTTTTCCGTGGAGACTCCGAAGAATTTCTGGTCAATATTCCGAAGGGTTTCCTCCAAAATATTTATTCTTGAAAATTCAGAAGATCTTGGAATTTAAAATTAATCCAAGCAATAAATGTAGGCAATAATTTAGGCTTATGAAGCCTAGTTTTTTTGTATTGAACAATTAGAATAATTGATAGAAAAATTAAATAATGCATCTAAATGTTCTAAATGCACAAAATTCTAGTAGTGCGTATGAAAAGGGTTGCATTTAAAAAATCAACATGAAATTCTAATGCTTTTTAAATTCATAAAAGGGTCTTAGAACTAAGAAGATTCCTGCGATATGAAAAAAGTGGCAGTGCTCCAGAAAAAAACACCCCAATTCCTAAAACAATCTAGGTTAAAAAAAGTGTTCTAATAACGATTGAAATTGAACTCCAAAACAAATCTCAACCCTTCCAGGACGGATGGGTCAAATATGCCCAGCGTTTGTCTATAAAATCACAAAAGAGAGCTAGGCCACCCATTTCTTCAGCAAAATTGTTCATCTTTTAATATTGGAAGGTAAACTAATTTGATGACAATACTGGAATTTCTACAGGAATGCTGCTCAAAACAAACAACAGTAGGAGGTTTTATTTGCAGATTACATATTAACTTTGTGATTCTCTGATAAACTTTTTGTTGTAAGAGTTCAGTTCAGATGCTTCGCTGAGGTTAATATATCTTAAGAATTTCCAGTACGTCCAGAGCTACGGAAGGTCCCAAATACTCTTAGGAATCTATAGGGATATACAGTGATGAATTTTATAATTATTTAAACAAAATCACTAATAAAGAAATTTAAAAATATAGGGATATTTTGGAAAATTTCTAAACCATTATAAATTTTTCTCGAAATTTTTATAACATATTGGCAAGTGTATCCTCCTGATGCATCGAAAGTGTGCGAATTCTAGATATCCTAATACCTGATAAACATTATAACATGATCATCAAAATGTTCGAATTCATGATAATTTATAATTTCCATGCTGGGTTTAGTTTGATTTTGAATCAGTTGAAATTGTCCATATTCAAAATTGATCGGATTAACCATATGTTTTAGTTATATAAGGTTTTTTTTCAATTTTTTTTGTACTTGAAAAAAACCACGTGGTCATAGGGGGGAAGGGGGTGTGCCAAATGACCACGATAAACCACATGGGGGGAGGGGGTTAAAAATCTTCAAAAATATGACCACGTGGTTTCTGGATGGCCTCATATTTTCGATCAGATTTGTTTTCGCCTATTCGTTTGTAAGGCCAAATTATATACTCGGCCCAAAAACTTGCGGCCTTTTGGCCTCCGGTCAAATAGCCCTTCGACGGAAACCCAATCGTTCGAATGCCACTTGGTCGAATTCCATTTCACCGCATTAAACGTTTGGCCGACAGTTTTTTTCTTTTTTTTTTGGACATTTTCCACATCTCATAAGAAATAAGATGCGAGAAGAAGCAAGTGAATCGAGAAATAAGAACTACAAACTTATTTTTTTTTTACTGGGATCTCAGCAAAATGTTGAACTTTTACCGAGAATCGCACAGCCGTGCCCCAGCAAACATGATTTTTGCCGAGATTTCTGTCAAAATTGCTAATAATCAGCAAATAATTTGCTGAAAATCAGCTAACAAACGCTATTTTTGCCGGAATATCAGTTATTTATTTTGCTGGCGCATGGCTGTGCGGATTTTTGCCGAGCTGCAGAAATGAAAACTGAGTGTGTAAAAAGTGAGAAAAGATAATTTAAAAATGCGAAGTGAGAAGTGAAAAGTGATAAATTCAAAGTGAGAAGTGAGTAACAAAAAGTAGGAAGTAAAAATGATAAATGAGAAGTGACAAGTGAGAAGTGATAAGTGGGGAGTGCGAAGTTTAAAGTAAGGAGTGATAAAAGTGAAGTGAAAAGTATGGAGTGATAGGTAAGAAATGAGAAGTGAAAACCGAGCAGTAAAAAGATAGAAATGAGAAGCGAGATGTAGCAAGTGAGAAGTGAGAAATAAGAATTGAAAACTGTTAAATTGATCCCTATTCTTTCTCCCTTTTCTTCACCCCTTTTCCTTCTGTTTTCTCCCTTCTTTCTGTTTTCTACTTCATCCTTATTCATCCTCTTCTCTTCTTTTTTCGTCCTTATTTTATCTCTTTCCTTCTTCCTTCATCCTTATTCTTTTTCTTCCCTTCTTCCTTCATCTAAATGTTTTCTCTTCCTTTCTTCCCATTGTGTTTTCTTGTCTCCTCTTTTCTTCCTGCTTTATTCTCCCTTCTTTATTCTTCCGTCTTTATTATTCCGCCTTTCTTCTTCAATCTTCCTATTTCTTCTTCTTCTAAATTGACGTTCATATCATTGAACAATGGATACTCTTGCGTGTGTAAACGAAAGATTGCTCCCAAGTTTGTTTTTAGGAGCGAAATGGTTTCGTGGAAAATGGGTGAAACGATGAGATTTGGCATGAAAAACTCAGCCGTAATGCAATCCTTTTAATTCACATTCAATTGTGAATGACTTCATTAACACTGAACACCTCACTTATCATCACTCACCTTCTCATTTCTCACAGCTGTGCGAAAAAAATATAGTCCCCAACATAATATGAGCGAGAACAAAGTGTTTTATCAACCCCCTTTGGTGGGAACCGCCTATCCGAATAAGTTGTTTTCTAACTTGTATACAAGTCCGATACTTTTGTTTTCATGGCTTGTTATGATTCGAAGAGGTTTTAGCCTCTTTTTTATCGTTGTTCGTTATCTATTGCGAGCGATTTCTGCAATACCTGAGGTGGGCCTCCCCGTATCTCTGGTGGGGCCTCTGCAACGGCGGAGTTACCATACAAGATTCCCAGCACTGCTAGCTTCGTCATCAGCCTCCTTAACTTACCCTTAACCGTATTCCCCATCGCTTGCCGAATTCGGCCATCCGCCACGATGCCACGAATCCAGCTCTTCCGCGCCGCGTCATCCGCGGTGCATACAAAGTCACCACGGGATAATAGTGACGACCCCTTGTGCCATTTTGTCTGCTGTTTGTTCAATGGCAAATATTCAGGGCAGCCCAAAAATTGTCCATTTAAACAGATGAAATTACCCTTAAACAATTGAAAAATGCTCCTTAAAAACTGATCATTTTTCCTTAAATTATTGAACAAATTACCTTGAAATATATAAAATGCTCCGTAAACATTTGAAAAGTGTACCGTAGAAACGAAAAAAATGTACCGTAAACAATTGAAAATGCTCCTTAGAAAAACAAAGATTTGCTATTTAACTAATGATAATTGTGCAGTATATTGATATAAGAATTATTGTGGAATAGTTGAAAAAGTATCTTGGAATTGGCTGTCATAAAGTAGAATCTTGTGCACCATTGTATAGCCCCTGGAGTATGAAGCTGATTGTTTTGCTTGGTAACCCTATTCAACAGAAAAATTCTCCGAAAACTAAGGAAAATGCTCCCTAAAAAGAAGAAACACTCCTTAAACCAATAAAAAATGCTCCTTAACCTGCGAAAATGCTCCTTAAACTAAAAACAGTGCTCTGTAAAAAAAAATGAAATGCTCCATAAACTTATAAAAAATGTAATCTTAGCCTACAAGCAATTCAAAGCATTGTTAAAGAAATTGTGCATCAGACTGCTCACAGACAAACAGACGTCCCATACAACTGCACATCGCATACACAGAAAAAAATAATGAAAACTAATCAGCGCGTAAAAAATACAGACGCGGAAAATTACACTATTCTGAGCATACACGAATCTTATCCATCAATTTCGCCCTAAATGTATGCAATTTGTATAGCATTATGCCACTTAATCGAATAAATAGTGGCATAATGCAATACAAATTGCATACATTCAAGCGAAAATATTGTTTAAAATTACGCTCTTTTTGGCATTCCCTTTATGTGCATTACTTTCATGTAAATTTCAACAACTTTTTCTATCTGTGTAAACATGCTTGACGATACGAATTTCATTAAAATCACATTGCATATAATGCTAATAGGTTTATTCATCAATTCCCCTGCATAACCACAAAAGATATCTTAGTTACAAGATAAATATTGTCGCTTCGGTTCCCTTTGTTCTGCTGCCCGAAACATGTTGGGTACCAAACTGTTAAATCGCATGTATTTTTCCTTCATTGACATTTAGCACCCTATCCTCGCCAGCAAAAGATGTTCCGGACAGCCACGACAGACAGTGGAAAGGAAGAGTTACTCATGCAAGATCTGTATTTATTTAACAATAGGTATATTAGCCTTCAACGAATAATTTCGGTTGATTTTATTCCTCCCTATTGTTGATCACTCTCATCCAACCGAATGACTTGATTTCTTTATTTTTGTACATCTTTATAAATCTACGAGGATAAACGAAATTAATTGATAACTTTCGGGTTTAATAAATCAATAAGTCAGCCTTGGGCTGAAAGTCTCGCTAATAAAGATAAAAAAATCAATGAAAAAATATGTATCGGATTACATAAGTATTTGGTTCCTGTGTTTTACCAAAAGCATATATTTTTCAATATAACTTAATAATTCTAATTTGAAACAAATAGGGAAAGGGGCATTTAATATATTTTCTTTCTAGTTTCAAAGAGCGAACAATGGCGCTTAAACAATCAGCTTCATACTCCAGGGGCTATACAATGGTGCATAAGATTCTACTTTATGACAGCCAATTTTAAGGTACTTTTTCAACTATTTCACAATAATTCTTATATCAATATACTGCGCAATTATCATTAGTTAAATAGCAAATCTTTGTTTTTCTAAGGAGCATTTTCAATTGTTTACGGTACATTTTTTCGTTTCTACGGTACACTTTTCAAATGTTTACGGAGCATTTTATATATTTCAAGGTAATTTGTTCAATAATTTAAGGAAAAATGATCAGTTTTTTTAAGGAGCATTTTTCAATTGTTTAAGGATAATTCCAGATGCAGCCCATGTGCGGAGTACTAAGCAGATCGATCTGTAATCCTCTAATTTTCCTCGCATTCTTTGCCAATATGTAGAGCCACGAACCGACGGTGACCGCAGATAATCCACGATAACGCAGTCTTCGAGTCGGCCCATATGAAACCCTTCTCGATACTCCGGATCCACTGGTATAGCTTGGTCGAAGATGAAACTTCGTCAAATGCCGGACTCCACACGATCGCTGCCACCCGCTTGATCCCTGTCACCATGCCACCAATCATTTTTCTTTCGTCCCCCGTCGGTCCCTATGATTGGATACATACTTGCGCAACTCGAAACTGCCGTTCGAATTGATGTATCTCGCCTCCTCCGTCCACATCACCGCTTCGTCGATCGTACCTGCGTAACCTCAGGTTTTGCTGATGGATCATTCCAAAGCAAAAATCTCTGCGCTCTCTCATCTTCATTTCTGATCCGTAGCTTATGCATGCTTAAAATCAATAACACAGAGATATGTTTGCTTCACACAAAACGGACCTAATGCAGAACAACACCTAGATGAGCGACAGTTACACAGGCACAAAAATGCCTCGTACGGTCGTGATAACGGTCATTTTTAACATGTAAACGTTTGTACAAATTCCTTGTTTCATGAGAAACCAAATACTGTTAAAAATATTGAAATCCAAGCTTCAATAAAACCTCACGAGATATTTTTGTGGCTGTGTAACTGTCGCTCATCTAGGTGTTGTTCTGCATTAGGTCCATTTAGTGTGAAGCAAAAATATCTCTGTGTTATTGATTCTAAGCGTGTGGTACATATTCTCTATGTCCGCATCGAATCCGATCTTTCGCTTTTCGCTCAGCAACTTTGAGTTCCACGGCACTCCTCTCACTTCTGCTTTTCTATTCTGCGGCACGTACCATACCTTGCTACGATCGAACGATAATGGCTCGAATGGCGTGGGTCCGTACCCCTTCGCTCGGTATTCGGAAACCACGGTGCGCAACTCGACGTATAGTACGGGATCTTTTGGGGAGGACCAATCAGTCGTTTTATAACCGTGCAACAGCTGTTGGGGACCTCGGAATCGTCGTTTTTCCGCAGCAGCCCCGTTCCGAATCGGCCTCCTGTCCATTTCGTTGCCTTCCTCTGCGCTGCTTTTGCTCTTCTGTTTTCTTCCGACCTGGAAGCAAGGCCACGGAGGAAGCTCCTGATTGCTCACCGAGCTACAAGCATGATAGCCGACGATTCCACTATCCGTAGTATTCGCGCCGTAGACGGTCCATCCTAGCTTAGACCTAACTGCTATCGGCTCTTCCGTGGAGGATACAATTCGCACAAACGATTGACCTCGGTAAATGCAAAAGCGGGTTTTGGCGCTCTTTACACTCATCGATATTGCAACGGAAATTTAGCTTGCAATTAGCCAGTAATGCTTATTTAGGCACAGCTGGCACAGATTACATCTGCGGACTGCTTCCCACCACGCAGTGTAATGGAGTCTTTGGAAGTTCTCACAATTTCCAATCCGATGACCCACTCCGCCACAGATCCTGCACGGAGTTCTTTCCCTAGCATGCGGAATCCAATCTCTGCTCTCCTCTGCGTCATGTACGTGCAGGTACCATTCACTCGCCCTGCTTCTCAGATTTACGTTCTTCGAACCGAGCTCTCCAAATAGGGATGCTTCTCCGTAGGCAATGAACCAATGACCTAATGAACCAATTTTAAGAGCAATGCTTGAAGTACGGTTTGCAACAGCTTGAAACTATTGTATTTAATTTGCAGAATAAGAGATAATTAAAATATGTGTTACGTTATTCGCTTCTTTTTCAGTACTTTTTTTTTACTAACTTCTTCTTCTTCTTCTTATTGGCATTACATCCCCACACTGGGACAGAGCCGCAGCTTAGTGTTCATTAAGAACTTCCACAGTTATTAACTGCGTGGTTTCTAAGCCAGGTTACCATTTTTGCATTCGTATATCATGAGGCTAGCACGATGATACTTGTATGCCCAGGGAAGTCGAGACAATTTCCAATCCGAAAATTGTCTAAACCGGCACCGGGAATCGAACCCAGCCACCCTCAGCATGGTCTTGCTTTGTAGCCGTGCGTCTTACCGCACGGCTAAGGAGGGCCCGTTTTTACTAACTAGTTACCTTTATCGTTTCTTTCTGTACTTTCCTCTTACTAAAGGTTGATTTACCAATGGCTTATTTCGTTTAATCCTTCTACAGACATTGTTAGATTTTATTCACTTTCAATAGTCTACGAATTCAACTTTTACAATCAACTTTTCTGCTGCAATAAACTTTTAATCCACTTCTATCTAGCTGTATTTGCCTCTAGAGAACAACTATTGGATACCCTTGTGGCCCGAGGTAAACAACCCTTCCGGGAAGTAAGAGTGTTTTGGGAGATCGCGATGTGGTTTATATGCAAGCTATATATGCCTTTCTTTGCTCGTCTAACATCAATGTCTAATACCTCATTTTTTCTTTCTCAGTTTTTTTTTGTCTTGCCTCTGTCTTATTGTTCTGGCCACCCGGAAGATGCTCCCTGAAGAACCATACCTCGAGCACGACGCTACGCTACACCAGTCATGTCAAATACTCGGATGAGCAGCTGAAATACCTCAAACTTAAATCTCAACCCCGTCAATCCTTAAATTGCGTAATCTAACCTTGAGTCGCCACGATTGTCTTGTTCTATGTTCCTTCCTCATACTAACTGTAAATAATAATGATAATTGTAAATATCAAAAATAATCTCGGCTCCGTTAAGTGTTATACACGTCTGAGCCTTTTAAATAAATGCAATGGATAAAAAAATATCCTTTCTGCCAAACGACAATTTTGTCTAAATGACTTTTTCGACCAAATGACCTGTTCGGCCGAATGACATTTTCGATCTGTGTCCATTTTGGCCATATTACATTCCGGCTAGATGGGCTTCAGCCTAATGGTTTGTTCGATCATTACGTATTTCATGCTGGATTAATCTGGGGTTTCAAAGAGATTTGTTTGGGATATCTGGAAATTCTACGGAATTTCCACAGACAACTCAGCGACCTTCTACAAATTTGAATCGGCGTAGAAAATTATTAACGATATACTTCCATCCATTAGTTCCTTTGGCTATTGCGATTGTACACGGCCACCATGCTCAAATCTGGCACGAATTCACGGATAAACTATCAAAGTACTACCCAATGAATTTTTGAAGGAAGACAAATTTGTCTAGAATTATGTTTGGAATTCGCACATTCGATTTTGATTACTTCCCTGTATTGCCGTTCAATTTAATTTGGCTCTCGTTGTCTCTTTCATTGTATTTACTGACATTGTACTTCTCTATATCGTAGCATTCGATTATTTCTTAGACTACATCATGGAGATTCGAACTTAATCAACTACGAGTCTATTACGAAAGATCCCGGGTACCATATGAAAAATAACAATTTGAGGAGAACTCAATCTCGCCATATGTAGAGTCTGATACACTTTCCATTCCATCACGCAACCCATCATTTTCGAAGTGGCACATGAGCACAATACGTGCAACAAACACATCAACAAGTTCCAGCATCTAAATCAATCCCAACCATTTTTCTTGCGCTACGCTGCTACGCTTGGCATACATATTTGGTCGGTCGGCTACTTCTCTCAATACACAAACTGCATCCTTCAAGTCCAGACAGCATCGTTATCGGGTGTCGTCACCATCCGACCGACCGACCGCCCGACCCACCAACCAGCAACGACGTCTGGTTGAAAAATGCATAACTCGCAGCCAGCTGGGCGGTACACAGAAACAAATCGCAATAGGGAACGTATCGGAGCGTACCTTCCAGGGTCGTCCTTGCGCTGCATCTCAGCCATCTGGTGGGCGAATGAGATTACTGTATTTGCGCAGGAATAAAGCAATCACTGCAGCAGAGTGGCTGAAAGCCACATCGACTGAGCAGCACAAAGATGGTCTTCGGCGTGGTTGTGCTTCTATGTTACACAAAAGCTACTCCCCGAGCTGAACCTATCGCTGAGACTGCTGGTCTGGAGGGAAAGTGTTCTGCTCCGGAAGCGTAAGGCTATCGTGCAGTTCTGCAGCTGAGTGATCTATTTTTCCCATTATTATTGGTTTGCTGTTTTGCGTTTTCCAATCGGTGAATTCACTTTTTTTATGCAATCATTGTTGCCGTTGTTGTTGAGTTTGCTTATGTGGTATGCTACTGACGGCTTTTGGAGCAACAGTGCAACGGGTTGGTTCATATCTCGACATTCAAATAAGTTGGGTACTATGGTACGGGCTACCCGACCGGTTCTATGGGTACTGCTTTGAAAAAGCAAGCTTGGGTGCATAACGAGCATAAGTATCTTCCCAAAGGATCCTTCTGCGCTGGGAAATCTGATCCGGCTTTGTATGTTTGAGATTGCACTCAACCATACGGAGACGACCGAGATTAAATTTCACTTCAATGGTTTGAAAAGATGTGGTCAAATTGGGTACATTATGGTTGTGGGATATGTTGGCTGATAATGTTGCTAGACTTTAATATAGCTGGAGTTTTTATACTTGAGGATACTTCAATAGCGATTATCATACATCATCATTTTGACAATCTAGCGACAGGATTAGAATAAGGTGCGGTAAATACTCGAACTAACTATGTACAGTACACTATGGGCTGATGGGAGTTCATTCATGCGTTGAATTCTGCTCTCCTATGTTTAATATAGGTTTTGCGTGCTAGCGAATCGATGTTCCGTATTGTCTGGTATAATAGCTAGCAGTGTTTCCAAAGTCCTTAACATCCACACTATATGTTTAAATTAATTGCAAGAAGCTCTTCCCATATGAAAAACGGCACACATGCGAATGAAAAACTACAGACAGCTTCACCCTTGAAAAAGGCTGAAACGTCGGGCAAAACAAAACTAATCGTTTTGACTAAAAAAAGACTGAAAAAGCCAAAAATTCCAAGGGAAATTTTTCATTCGAATTTTTTTTTGTAAAAAGTGAATATTTTTTTTTACGAGAAAAGTAAACTCAAACTTCATATTGCTTCAGGAATTATTGCCAGGAATCGATCGGTCGCGCATTCCGCGGCTTGGTAGCGGCGCAAGCTCGTGACAGGACAGCAGCTGGCCGCACAGACTTCCCGTGTTTTCATCCAGTCCAAGAGCCTTATCAGGTTCAATGTCAGCCAGTCGACCATCTAAGTGTGTTGGTCTATTGGCTACCTTAGTGGGACATAAAGCATTAGTTGACTACAGGCAGTTGTTGGAAGCTGACTGGACCTCCTAACAATAACCATTACAATCTGCGTACTCTGTGGTCCTTTTCGCAGGCGAAATGAGCGTTATGACCGACGTGGTGCAGTTAACCATCGTGACCTCATCTAACTGTTCACATTGAAGGGTTATCTGGTGGAGCCCTGACTTTCACTAGCAGCACAAGAAAATTGAGTGCTTGTTTTTTTCGTCTTACAAACTCTACTGCTTGATTGGGAAGAATTATAATGCTTATGTCGTTCAATTAAAATATTCTGTTTATCAAAGTATATGTTTGTGCTATATTCTAAAATCCGCCTATATTTTGTTTTAGATTTGAGCACTTAACTATGTTGTTTAAAAGGTCTATCTTAGATCGCTGGATGTATCAATTAAACCATCATGCGAAACAAACCGAATGGCATCGACAAATTCAATTGTTCGCAAAAAAAATTGCATTCAACGGCGAAACTTGTTATGAATAAAAATTAATGTGAATTATAGAATATATTTACCTATCAGTGTTATTTTTAACTTTCTTATACATTTTTTTCATATGTAAAACATGTGAAAGGCATCAATACCGATAGGTGGATTAATAGGGCATTTTCTCATTTATATTAGTCTAATTACCACTGGAATCACAATTATGACAAAGAAGGAACAAATTATGATTCACAGCTGTCGAAAAAAACCATGGAGGGAAGAAAAAAATTCCGTAATTAGAACATTATCCACTTCCCCGCAGTGTTTGATACCTGGGGTAAGTGTAAAATCTTTTAATAATTTGCTTTCTTGGTACAAACCACTACCAATTGAATGGGATTAGTTTAATTGTATTATAATGGTCACCTGTGATATAAATTTACTGGAAACAGGGACAATTGGTGCAAATAAGAATTGATTTTATGAATGCAAAAATCAACTTTTCGCGAAACCTAAAATTACAGTTCAAGCATTAACCGTGTTAGTGCACACCCAAAAAACAAATCTTTATATACAGCTTTATATACAAATATTGTATTAAAATAATACAAATCTGTATTATTTTAATACAACTTCTTCTTCTTTATTGGCATTACATTCCCACACTGGGACATTACCGCCCCGCAGCTTAGTGTTCATCATTAAGCACTTCCACAGTTATTAACTGCGAGGTTTCTAAGCCAAGGTACCATTTTTGCATTTGTATATCATGAGGCTAACACGATGATACTTTTATGCCCAGGGAAGTCGAGGCAATTTCCAATCCGAAAATTGTCTAGACCGGCACCGGGAATCGAACCCAGCCACCCTCAGCATGGTCTTGCTTTGTAGCCGCGCATCTTACCGCACGGCTAAGGAGGGCCCAATATTTGTATAAAAAGCTTACAGAATTGTATGCCCAATTATTATACAGTTTCTGTAAGGTTCTTATGCAGAACTGTATTAAAATCTGCCATCCCCTGGTTGGGTGCATGTATTAAACAGATTTCAACATAGTATTAGTGTGAGTATCAAAGCTTATTCTTGCATAATGTTATGATGTGGTAAAAACTGTAAAGTATGTACAATTCCAATTTTTCTAGTTGATTTTTACACTTACCCCCTTTTTCCACTTCCCCCAGTGTACCTTAAATATTTCAATATTTCTCTGTGAAAAAAAACACCATGATCTTGTCAGAACAAATTGTTATTGTTTGCTGAAAAAACAACTCAACATTCATCGTTCATATTCTATGAAACTGGAACCATGAAAAGTTCTACAGTTTCATATTGATAGTTGATAGAAGTGAGTAGTGAGAAGGAAGAAATGAGAAGTGACATGTGAGATTTTAATATGAGAAATGGAAACACCTGTATTTTGCGCTCTATAATGGCGGCGTTAGTTGCCCTCAATTTGACATTCAAGAAGTAGAAAACATTAGAACTCATCTAGTCTGCATTGATCAAAATATTATTGGTAAATAAACAAACGTCAACGATCTTACGTGATTGTGTGCGGTGGTCTGACTAAAAGAGGCAAAGTCATGACTTGCTGCTCGCCGATTGACACGCTGATGTGTGAATCTATTAACACACGCTTACTCAAACCCCACAGTGACGGTAATTGAACCAGTGCACTGCGGTGCCTAGAAAACAATCCTTTTTAACTTCTGTTATCATAAAATATTTTACATATTCCATGGTTACCGAAGCTCCACCGGTGAAGACGATGATTTTAAATTAGGGAAATACCTATTACGGAAAAGATAACCCACATTTCAAACTGAGCCCAAACCCACGTTTCAAGATCTGCTTGGGAAGCATCTACTTTTTTTTTGTCCAATTCCTTTATTGCTCAGTAACATTTGTACCAAACAACATGATTACCAAATGCAAAACTAGAAATCACTATGCACATGAAAACAAGTAATCCGGTTGAAATGAAGCTGAGTAATAAACTTAGGAAAAGTGTTACCCGAATAAATCAAACAGGTAAACAGGTTTTCTACATAATAACTTACTAAAGAAATGAATATTTTCCTTTGTGATGAATTCCAAATATCCGGGAGAGGGCCAGAATAATCCGTCAGTTACACATTTCAGAATCATCATAAATGTCTACGGGGGGACAGACAGATCGACTCTTATTTCATCTGTCCAAGTTCACCTCCTCTCGGATGAAAAGCGTTAATCGATAATCACTTCGACGGCTGCCCGTCGCGTGTGATATCATTTTGTTTTGCTTAAAAGATCATTTTTGGAGCTCTAAGTATTGTTTCCACCCAGAAGCTTGATATGTTGTGATATCTAGTAAAAATATTAAATTATTCAGAATAAAACAAAAAAAAAAGTTTTTTCACCTAAAATGTTTGACGTTTGATTGTTTTTGAGAATCTCGATGAGTACCAATAGTTTTAATGGATCTTGGATGTCAAAAAAGAACTCATTGAAATGCACTAGGCCGCAATTATCTAGCGCAAGATAATGGATTGCTTTCTTCTTTCTTGTTCTGCTTCCCCTTTCTTCCTTCTTCTTCTTTTTTCTTTGTTTTCCTTCTTCCTTTCTCATTCCTTATCTTCCTTCTTTTCCTTCTGTTTTATTCCTTCTTCTGTATTCATTTTTTCTTCGCTCGTATTCCTTCTCCCTTTTGCTTCTTCCTTTTTACTCTTCCTTCACTATTCTTCCTTATTCCATTTTTTTTCTTCGCCCTTCTTCCTTCTTTCTTTTTATTCTTTCTTCTTTTTTATTGCTTCCTCCTGCATCCTGCTATTTCCATTCTTCTTCATTTTTTCTTCTTTCTTTTTCCTTCTTTCTTTCCTTCTCCTTTCTACCTTTTCGGCTCATGCTCATGCTTCCTTATTCATTCTTCCTTTTCTCTCCTTCTATCTTCCTTATGTCCAATATCTCACTACTCATTTCCCACTTCTCAACATCTCATTTTATCTCTATTCATTCCAAACATCCTATTTCTCACTTCTAAGTTCACACTTTTAGCTTTCAAGGATTTATTACTTGGATCTTTATGAGACGAGAAAGCAAAGCGCCTTACAATCGGTAGAAATGTCAAAAGATTTACTCAGCAGGTAATATTGGAAGCTTTCTACACCCCAGACTATTGCCAGGGCTTCTTTTTCCGTCTGGCAATAGCGACGTTTTGTATCAGTCAATGCTTTGGATGCGAAGCTAATAACACGTGTGTATTAGCTTCATCGAATTGAATAAGGATGAAACCTAGTCTATGAGTCCACTCAAATTTAGTATCCTTATGCAGTAGCCTACGCAGTGGCTCGTCTGATGTGGCTAGCATCGGTACAAACTTATTGAGGTAGTCCGAGGAAGCTTCGCACTTCTGCTTCACATTGCGGTTCTCGAAACAATTGACCAGCTTTCACTTTGTTACTTGCAGGCATGACTCCGTTCTGAAAAATGCTGTGCCCCAGAAAGTCCAATTCGGAAACTGGCACTCAGTGCGTCGTTTTTTCAACCTGTTCAAAACCTGCAAATAGGAGGACCGAAAATCCAATTGTGCAAAAGGAAACGGTATCAGTAAAATCAAAAACGTGATCTTAAAATTCCTACTGAACAAAATTTATTATTTTCCATATAGAGAAAAAACTACATTACCTTGCTCAAACGTTCATCGTTTTCCTGAAGATTTTGGCCTTCTACGAGCACATCGTCCAGATACCAGACCGTCCCTTCACAACCTGATAGTATCTCGTCCATTGATTGTTGGAAGAGCTCCGGAGCGGTTACTAACCCGAAAGGTAAACGATTGAAGCGGAACGAACCGCGTCGCATGATAAAGATCATCGCATCCCTAGAGTCTTCTTCAACTTCTATTTGAAGAAACTCTTCTTCGATGTCAAGCTTGCTCCAAATACGTCCGCGGCCCAACTGTACTAAGTAGTCGTCAACTGATGGCATAGGGTGATGCTCTCTTAAAACCGCATCGTTAATTCTTCGTAGATCGAGGCATAGTCGAGGCTCCCCGTTTGTATTCTAAACTACGACTAATGGCGAGACCCACGTAGTTGTTACCGTTTTCCCCGATTATATCCCGCCTTAACTATTCATCCAGCTTTCTGTCGACTGATTCTTCCAAAGGAACGAGAATTCTTCGCATCGGCTGGCACACTGGGATTACTTGCGGGTCCATCAGTACCTTTGCTGTTATACCTTGCATCCTGGAAAACGGAACCATTGCCACGCTATTGATGTTCAAACTGACTTTTAGGACACCCCGCTGCTTAGCTTTCTTATCCTAAAGCAAGCATCGCTGGCCCCCTTTGACAAAAAAAAACTACGTGCGGATGACCCTGTCAGCAACAGAAATATTCGCCACGAAAGATCCTTGAATCACTAGTGGGTCTGTGTTGCCATATGCCCGCAAAATTCGAGAGCTCCCCTTCACTGAAGAAAACACTTTCTTTCATGTTCTGCCAAATTGTGCCGCTGACCAGATTGGCGTATGCGCCGGAATTGGCCAGCATGTCCAAGACAAATCCTCCAACGATATACACGATGATATTAGACTTGTTTCCCGAGTAAAACGCGTAGTACACTTTCGCTTCTCGTGTACTTGGGCTCACTGGTGACCTCCGATAACGATACCAGTAGAGAAATTCAGAGACGCATCATGGCAGGAAATATGAAGCTTAGACTTTCGTGTACTACACAGGCCACTCCGGCCTTAGTCTTGTAATAAAAAGAAAACACTGTAGCTTCTTTCGTCTCGGCACTTCAGGCACAGCTTCTCAAAATGATCGTAGCACTTGCAGTTTTGGTATTTCTTTTCACGTGCAGGACAAATTGGTGACGCAGCCAAATGTCACAAGCGGCCGCAGTTAAAACAGGACCTATCTGTGGGTTTTGTACCACCCCACTATGGTCGGATTCGTCAAATATCACGAATGAAATTCCTGATTTTTCGTACAAAACTAATACTACCTTTAAACAAAAGTGGACAAAGATGGACAAATGAAATATCATGGATTTGAAGGGCCTGAACGTATACTTTCAGAATACGATTGAAATGTTTGCAATTATTTGCTACTAGCTGCAGTAGAATGCTCAGAAAAATATCACTTCTTTTATGAAAAAACACTTATAAGATGCTTGAAAATGAAGCTATCAACCATCTTATGTAACCAAAAGATGCGCTATCCATAGACTGTGAAGCGATGCTAAGACAGTTTTTGAAAATATTTTGAATTGGTGAAAGTGGAAGCTAAAAACTATTTTTTCGGCACCATCCTATCTAAATTTAATAATTCTGTCATAAAAGATTACCTATATGAGATAAAATAAATGTTTATTAAGCTAAAATGCTTAGATCATTTTTTCTGAAGACGTCAAAACTCTAGCACTGATGGCTTTCGAGTTATCGATTTATGTCGTGAAATTTGACGACCATTGTGACCCACCAGAAACTTTCCTTTGAATTTTCCAGACTGCTCGACTTTGAAAACCCTCTCCGGCGGTAGTCCGGTAGCAATTTCCTCTATCTGGTGATCTACGCTCTCCTGTGCAATTCCCAAAGCTTCGATTTCCGTGAAGAATAAATCCATCATCAGGATCCTTCGCCGCACTTCGTTGGATGCACAACCTTCATCATCCGCATCAATCATGTAGATTTCGCTCAACATTGTAACGTTTTACGTTTTTTACCGTTTTAAATTTACGTAAATTTCCGTAGTTTCAGACGTTTTTATCTTTTTAAGCAAAATCAAATGTAAATAAGTTTTTGAAAATAGTTTTTACGTGTCGTCTATTTTAGTTGAATTTAATATTTGTAGTTTTTGACGTTTTTATCTTTTTAAGTAAAATAATGTTCCGATAAGGGATCGCGAGATTTGCGGGATACATTAATCCATCATCGAGTCTTGAAAGGTCGAGTCTTCAAGGTCAGGCCATTTTCCGCGTGGTACAAGATATCGTCGTTCCGAGAATCCACTTTAGTGTGATTTCATACCGCCGTGCTCGCCGTCGAAAAAAGTACGTCCCTCGCTGGCAACCTAAATATAAAGGAAACAAAAAGCAATTAATTCTCGATTGGAAAAGGGATTTATTAAATACTCCCCCCGTAAACTAAATCCGTAAAAAAAAACGATCCACGACACGTCCATCCGCACGCGCACTGATTCACTTCACTTTTCTTCCTCATTCGTTTGTTTTGCTTCCGGTTTGTCATCTGACAGTTTGTGTGCGATGTTTTTCGCATGTCATGATGACACTGCGATGTTAATTAGCGAAAAGGCTTATAGAGCTAAGTTAGTAAATTTTTATCCAAACATTCATTTTAGGCTAACCAGAACATCTTTCTTTTTCAAAACTACTTAGGAACTATGTTAATTTAAATCTACGTTAGTCGACAGTTTCAAAATGACTCACCCGAGGACCGGATTGCTAATCCGTAAAGAAGTCGCCCATTGTCGGTCTTGGGTACAATCCCATACCGAGCCGTGGTTTGTTTACCTCGGTAATCCAGTGTAAATTCGGACTGCGTTTTCGATTTTCATTTTCGGTACCTAAAATACATTGAGACGAATTAGTATTGGCATATAGATAAGTGAAACGTGTTAATTAGAACAAATACTTATCTGTTTCTCGTTCCGGTACATTCCGTTCCGTAGAAAGTCGTCCCGCGATGACAACCCTGGTAGTTGCATAAAGGCACTGTTGATCGTCAGGAATGGTGCTTCGAAGTCGACGGCGTTACGAAATCATATTTCGGATCGAGTACATTCCGTGAAGACGTTTCGTACGTTCCGATAACTCTGGCGATTGGTTGCGTAGAGGCACTGTTATTCGTCGGGTATGGTGCTTCGGGAGTGAACGGTGTAAATAACTCCTTGTCCGGATCAGTTACATGCTGATCAGCAATCATTCACACACACACATTGATGTTCGTCGCGTTCGAATGTTAAACGTTCTTCATTAGCGATTGAGTAGCCGTAGCACAGTGCACTCGCCGCGTGTGAATTCGCAGGAAAAAGTTTTTTTTGGGGCCGATAAATTTTCCCGACGGAGGTCGGTTGGAAGCATATCCCACGATGAGCAACCTGAAACGAAAGAAAATTGGATAAATAACTGGAAATATAGAAATAAGTACCTTATACTCCCCCGGTTTACAGCAATTTCCAAAAGTGTTTTAGGTCCCACGATGTCCTCCAGCAGCTTATCGAACACTTTTTGCATAAAAATTCAACAGGAAACTGGTTTACTTTTCTTTCTACTGTTGTTGTTATTCTACATTAAACGTCAACAGTCAATGCGATGTTTTTCGCAGACGTCATCCACGAGATGATAGTGCGATGTTTTTGCATATATGACAGCTGACGTGATGACATTCAGAGACTTGCATGCAAGTTGATGATGCTTTCAGTATTGATTGGATGAGAATACAGTTGAGCGTTTTTTTTGGATTCTACACTGGTCGAAAAAAAAAAGTTTTTCGATGTGAAGTTCAAAGTTCAGTTTTTAGTGATTATTTAATTGCAAGGTCAGGCAGAAGTTCTGATGAAATTAGATAATCTATTTTCGTTTAGTACTGACTGTAGAGGTGTCAAACAAGTTTTGATAATACAGTCAGTCAGTTGTTTTTGCTCAATCAACGATAGTGACGGACAGGTTCCGTTGAATTGATTGCTCGCTTAACTTTTCAAAAGGACCTAAGTAACATTTTTGCCATGAATTACTTTGAATATTGCAATCAACAGACCAATACGAAAGATTTTGATTACAGTGCTCAAATTAATTCATGAAAAAAAGTTATTTGGGTCCTTTTGAAAAGTAAAGCGAGATTGTGCTTTTTCGGTTAATTAGCGTACACTTTATTCAAAACAATCGAAGAAAAACTTGAGTTTAGTTTTGATCCAACTGCAGGAGGGAATTCTTTTATTGCGGTGTTTAACCAGCGTGTGGGTTATGAAAATTTGATCAGTATCTGATCAAATTTTCATAAAATATGGTGGTGTGATGTAACGTTTTACGTTTTTTACCGTTTTAAATTTACGTAAATTTCCGTAGCTTCAGACGTTTTTATCTTTTTAAGCAAAATCAAATGTAAATAAGTTTTTGAAAATAGTTTTTACGTGTCGTCTATTTTAGTTGAATTTAATATTTGTAGTTTTTGACGTTTTTATCTTTTTAAGTAAAATAATGTTCTAATTCAAATTAAATTCGATTCGTGTCAACGAGAAGGCAATTCGTCGACATGGTTTGTGTCTCGACTAAATGTTGTGATGTTTGAGTACTATGACGACAGCCATATTCAATATGGCAACGATACTTTGTAATGTTCTATGTAGTAAAGTTAGCTCGATGTTTCCGAAGGCGCGAACTCTATGTCGCCATTTGAAATTTAAATTGGCGCAATTGCTAAATAATGGGTTAATTGTTGTAGAAGGTTTCTTGCTCAAGAACAAACTCAAACTCGGTCATTTCGCTTCCATAACGGCTGGCAGTTAGAAGTTTTGCGAGTTTAAGAGTTTTATATAGAGAATTTGAGTAAAGTTTAGTTCGTCGAGGTAATTAAAGTGATTGGAGTGATTTTGTACGTGATTGTAATTAGTTTTTTCGATCGTTCTGTAGATTTGATTCTGTTGTCGGTGTAGCCGACTCTCGCAAATTTCTATTTTAAATAGTATAGTGTACCAAAAAAGGTAATTTTTTGTAGAACTATTCGTTGTATGTTTAAATGTTAATTTATGTTTTGTGTTGGACTTACAGCGCGTGGCGCTTTTTTTGGTACGAGCTGGAATTTCGGAGTCGACCCGGAGTCGACGAAAAGGGTTTACGGCATTTCCGCCGTTTTATCGTTTGGAGGAGTTTTTTTTGTGGAGTCCGTGCGCTCGTCAAGGCCCGCCCTTCGGGGTAGCGAAACGAAGTGTGGTGAAGTTTCGTACGAAGTGAAGCGAAAAGTGAACCGTCGATCGCCAATCAGTCGACGGTGGTCCAAACGTTCCGAACCCTACGGACCGTTCGGAGAGCTCGGCGCGTGGAATACGTCGCCAATTGCGTACCACAGTGCCGGATTGGAACCGAAGGCGAGGGTTCATTTCATCACGGGCGGTCATAGCCGTAAAAAGCGAAGCCGTGCGGAGGTACGTTGGCCCTTGTCCGGAGGGGAAAATCAACCCGGGAAGCACGACATCCGTCGACGCAGCTCTCACGAGAAAATCGGAGGCCTTCCGTCCAGCCGCCACCCACTTCGCAACTTTAGTTCGGCCATATTTGCACGGGCTCATCAGCTGCGCACCATCCTGCAGCTAGGCGATTCTTCTGTCGCCGCCATCGTCAAGGACAGCATCGCCGCCATCGCCACGGACAGGTTCGACGCCATCGTTCCGAACCGGTTCGCCGCCATCGCGCCGGCGAAACCCAGCAAGTCGACGAAGAAGAAAACCTGCGCAGGTATGTGACTAGTGTATAGACATGGCCATGATCTAGATAACCATTTCCTTATCCGTACCAATTTCAAAAGTGTTCAACCCGAAACAAAATAAACCCCCATGAATTGTAAGTAAGAAGATCAAGTAGTTTTTTTTAATAGGAGTAATCGCTGAAAGATCACTCCGTTCATTTTCCGTTCCGTTGACTACGTTGATTACTCGCTTTGCTTAATTTCTGCCGGGATTTATTGGCGGGTTGGAAGAGTTTGAGGGTAACATAACTTGGGAGGTGGCCGAATTGGAGAAGCACTTGGTGCAAGGCAATATTTTAAGTTTCAGCCAGCGACCGTTCGAGTGACCCCTGAGGAGAGAAGTCGAGTGTTAGTCGGGCAAAAGAACTCGACCGGTGGTCTTCCGGATTCCGGAAGTGGCGCTTAAGCCACCGGTTAATCATAAACCTCGAGCAGAAGCAACGGACGGTTACAACATATGGCTCACTTCTGCACCGTATTTTTCGAAACCGCGCTGTGCTACCTGCTGTTTCAACCGAATCACACAATCAGCAAAGCGTTCACCTACTTTTTGCTTCATCAAACGTAGCTTCCGTCGTTCCGATGTACTCTGATGTCGAGGTTCGAAAAATTCGTCCAGCTTTTCAATAGCACAATCATACCATCTTGGGTCCAGTGTCACTAGAGGGGCATGGTCTTGGTCCAACAGAACCAACAGAACAGGACCACTCAGATGCAGCTTGGCCTTGGCCTTCTTCGCATACTGATCGGTTATATCGCAGCGAAATACCACTGGCCACTACAGCGCTTTCTTCCAGGTCTTCCACTCTTTGGAAACTTACTGGTTTCGATCTGGTCGCATCGGAATACTGGACCTGGTCGTGTGCCTTGCATCTGAAATTCAAGCCGAAAAAGATTTTTTTTTACTTTACTGTATATTGTTACTACAAATTAATTTAAAATATTTTTTCCAGTGTCCAACCGAGTTTTGTACGCGTGTGACTCGTCTCAATTATTCCGATTTCTTCTTTTTTTAGCATGGAGGATTTGTTAACCCTCGCATTTGTTTTTATCCGGAGAAACCATGAAAATTTCTGCACCTCCAACGGTGTTCACTTATGCCATCTTTTTGTTGGAGAAATCCTTACGATTTCTGCCATTTACAGAGGAGCTCATATTGCTCCCGCTACTTTCTCAGTAAAATTATCAAAATTTCCAAATCTTCCAGGGAAACACACCTTGTTTCCGCAAACCGCTCGACTTCAGCCAGAGAATTCAACAATCCTCGCAATCAATTACTTACTTACTTACTATACTTACTTCTCATATGCCGTTTTACAATTCTAGAATTTAATTTCGCGTGGAATTGGAATCCGCTTGGCTATGTCACTTAGTCCTATGTTTTGCCATGAAAAAAATTCCTTATCCAAACATGTCTTTGCCATAAGGGTATACGATAACACACTTTTTCCTAACGAAACGAAACGAAATTAAAAATTTCTATGTTGATTCGAAACCAAACGAAACGAAATATAGATTTACTTTCAAGACTTCGAAACGATACGAAATCAGGGTCCATTTATTTCGAAATTTCACGAAACTAAACGAAATTTTAATTTTTTTTCCGCAGAGTTTTTATTAAATTGGTGTAGAAAAAAAATCGTTTTTAAGAAAATCGATTTTTAAATATATAGTAAGTATATAAGAATATAAAATAAGGGTGAATTTTCATTCCACATTTCGATAAAACTTTATTTCACTTAAGAATAAATATTATGTTATGATGCTGATGCATACGTCATGTTGACTTATCAGCGTGATTTAATGGTATTGAGCTTACTCTAAATTAGAAATGAATGCATAGATTTTATTCGTTATCCAGTGGGATACTCCGCCGTGCGTATATGCAGATAAAGAATTGATAATAGCATGCATTTGCTCCCTTGAAGAATCCTGTGAACTTTTTTGAAATGCACAAAGATATGTATTTCAGATTGTATTTCACAAATGTGACCGCAAAGTTATTACGGCAGCAGTTTGCCAGATATGAAATAATTTTCTTTTCTTATACAAAAAGTTGCTAGTTATCATTCCTTCCAAATTCAAACTTTTTATAGGAAACTCGACCCATAGTCTTATATACAATCAGCTCGACGAACTGAGCTAGTTTCTGTTTGTCCTTGTATATGTGTTTGTGCATATGAGGACGGCAAAAGTTGTTGCCAAATTTTCATCATCGACTGACTTCAATTAAGTGTAAGAAACAGCTGTTATGGTCAGTAAGAGCTGAAAGCAATCATGAGTAATGAACTCAGCAATTTTAATGATCTTCCAACCCGTTCTGGATTTTGTTTTTTTTTGCAAATTTCATGCAAAGATCTAGGAATGCTCACGACTTTGCAATGTTCCGTACACATTGTGCAAATAGTCTTAGTTTATTTACTGTTCAAATCGTAGTTGCTAATCATGAGTGGCCGAGAAACAGCAAATATGCACACTGCACAGCTTACCAATTTTATAATCGGGTCCGCGACGTTAGGCATAGGAACGTTAGGCATAAGTACGTTAGGCATAATGGACGTTAGGCATTACGGACGTTTCGAAATGTTTGGCATCGGTCCTATTCAAAAGTTTTTAAAAATAGTGTTTTACTCAATAAATAACTACATAAAACATTTGTGAAACAATTTATTTCATTAATTTTTGCTCGGCAAACTTTTGTCAATATCTATTCAACACTTTGAGACAATAATATCATCACTTATCTTTAAATATTACTATTTTTACAGAATACATGGAAATTGAACATAAAATGCACTTTGATGCCTATTTGACCCCAAAGTCCCTTAAATTTCCAACTTTTACCAACAAAATATATTTAGTGCCCTTCTGTGGATCCACAGTGAAGAGATAAACACAGTTTTAGAACAATGTCTTAAAGATAAAATGACAAATAGTATGGAAACTCGCGATGTATGGGGCATTAGGGCAAAACGAGCTCAATAACTACATACAGAAGCGTTCCACGTCCATGAAACAGCTGAATTCTTTGCAAAATTCCCTTTTGAATAAGCTCTTGATCTCTTCTGTAAGTTGTTCGTGAAGAAAGTTATAAATTTTTTCCACCTTTTTTTCCACAATGGGATTTCCCCATTGTACAATGGCGGACATAGAAAATTTTTCAACTAATAACTGAGGAAGTGCTAATAGAATACAAAGTTGAAAAGCACGCCAAGTTCCAGTTGGAACCTAAAACCATTGAAGAAAAAGAAGTAAGCGTTAATAGAAAAAAATTTATAACATAAAGTTTTGAAAAAAGTTTTATGATTTTGTTCAGCGGCGCAGCCAAAATTTTTGATAATACAAAGTATGGTTTACGTTAAAATTTGTTTTAAAATTCCGCGGAATTCCGTTAAATTTCGTGAGAAGCTAGTTTTTTTTGGCGAAATTTATGTAATTTTACGAAACGAAACGAAATCAAGAAATCAGATTTCGCCATGCTCAAATTCCGCGGAATTTCGTATCGAACCACCTGAAACGAAATTTTTCGAAATACCGCATATGCTTACTTTGCCATTCACTTACTGCTCGTTTTTTTTAATCCGCCATTTCTTACCTTTTCCACGCTGATTGATTATCCAAAATTCTCGTCGTGTGATATACATCCGTCTCCGACTATGATCGATCCCTCGTCAGACCCGAATGCCGAGTTCATATCGTGCCTAGCCGGAAACCCTGAATATCGTTTAATGGAGGATTCAAAGATAGTTATAAACAAGGTATTATGATAATGTTTCGGCCTAGAAGTGTAATAAGATCTTACAAAATTTATTCCGGATTCAGTGAGCCCTAAGGCCATTCCAGCGTGGCCAGGTTGAGTTACGTCAATTTCCAGAAGTCACGTTCAAACTCCTGATCGAAAAATAATGAGAAATGAAGAGTCGCAAGCCATATTTGTAATTTTCGGTCCACCGAGGCCGGATTCCGGATACCGTAACACCGTGCCAATGAGGCCAGAATTTTCGCAAAAGTGGTCCAACAATTATCATCGCACCATAATGACATAACATGTGTCACAAGCCATATTTGTACTTTTATTTACCATTTGGCCATCACGTGGTATGATCCCTTACAGCCGGTTTCGGAAGGTTGTACTTGTTGGAAGAAGTTCTATTACGGGCAGATTATGTCCTGTATATATCCCAGAGTTGACCAATCTTAGTATTAGGGCAGTATTCACCAGTAAAAAGGTCCACCCCAGTACAACACGGAATAACTCCGGGACCAAGTGGCCAACCTTAAATTAGAGTCACTAGTCATAATCTAGGAACCTGTGCGATTCTTCTAAGAAAAAAAAAATCGGTTCACAAACATCAGAGATGTGCCATTTTTAAGTTAATTTTTACCCCTATCGTCAGACGTATACCGAATAAGGGTTAGTAACGATTGGAGAATTGTAACAAAACTATGTTTGACAAAACTAATTGATTTCATTAAATCTGTGAAGAAAAGTGTTTTTTGGAATGATAAGTGCTTAAGTCATTGTGCTTAAGAACAACTAGTTTTAGTTAAATAAGTATGTAGAAGACATATGGGTTATGTTAATATGCCACGACTTTTCTTATTGCCTCTCAGAAAAAAAATAATGAGAATTCTAGTTTATATGAAAAATCGCTTAATCCGTAATAGGAACACATATTCAAATTGTGACACTATTCCTAATTTTTATTGGTCATTTCGGAAGAGAATTACGGTGTTACCATATCAAACTGCAGTAACCCATCTGAACATGTTCTGTGGTGATTTGGCACACGATGAGACTTGACGACTGGTACATCTACCATGTACAAAAATAGCACATGAGAAGATTAGTAGCTAAATCAGTGTAGCAGATATTTGGCTTCCTTTATTAAATTATCCTGGAAACGAATACACGTGCTGTGCAAAAATATGTCTTAATGAATGATTAGCATTTCAAAATCTTCATTCCAGCATAGCCCATTCAATTAGACGCTTCTGTTCGGTACCGTTATAATGATGTGCGCACTGATGCCTAATTCGATTTTTGAGCAAAAGCCGGTCTCTAATGCTCGTCATGCTTGTTACCATGCCACCGAGACCGGGCGGCCGCTCATTATGCGTCTCGTCGTCGTGACTGATCTTGAACCTATTCAACCATGTGATGTAGATTTTGCCGTTCGAGTCCGAGAAGTGCGTGCTGGTGTAGGGCCGCCCCTACGAAAGATCACGGTAATTTGTTGCCCCCGTGTAGGCGCTTCATACACCAATCGATCGAATATGAACACACGTGAACCGACAACATGTACATCTGCCTATCGGACGAATCATTGTTCCACACGCGCCTCAAAAACGAATACCTTTATCTTCCAGTCGAATTTCAATGCGTTTCTCTTCTTGTTCTCTATTTCAGGTAAGTGTCCGCCACTACTGCGCGTCGTCATCGTTCGGCAAAAGTCATGAACCATATCAACCATCTGGTTTCTGTTGGCTGATTTTGTTCCAACCACCACCGCCGTCGACCACACCAGCTGGATCAAACAGCAACGCTCGGTTTCGTCGTAGGTACCAACAACAGTGCGTTTCGGCCAACATCTATCGAGTTCGAGTGCAAGGGGATATTGCAACCAGTCAGGTATCACTTTGCCATGCTCGGCTGATTGCATTTCCTGGCCCCACCAGTAGTCTACGGCGGGTGCTGCACAGTGATCCTAATTTGTTAAAATTGAAGTTACATTTTCAGCCAGAAGTACTTTCTTACCATCTCGAAATTTATTCATATCGCTCAAAATACTAAATTTGGCAGATCAGCACCGACATTTTTATTTGTATTTAACATTTTTAACTTTTTTGGATCACCGTGATTGGTCCCAAGTGGCAAACCATCGTCATGTTAAAGGTTTAATACATTTCCGAAAGTATACTCGTCGTTGACACTAAACTACGGTGGCACCGAGCGACCAAGCAGACAGCCTGAGTCGTAGTGGGTAATGGTGGCTTATGGTCCCGTATCATTTCGGTTGTTCTTGACGGTTCAGTGAGATTCACAGTCCTGCAAATTTCGTCTTTTTGGTTTTTGTACCGTCATCCGGCAGTCAGTCAGCCAAATCCAGTGGACGGAGAATCATTCGAATGTGAAAATTGTGAATGTCTGAAAAAATGCTGCTGCTACATCTACAATTACCAGGGAATCGGCATGCTGGCTGATGGTTGGTTGACTTGAAAGCTATGTTTCTTTTGTATTCCATGCGTACATTTATTAACGCATAAGAACAGAAACGTAAGGTGTGGATAATTGCGGTAACGAGTCATAACTTTTTATAATGCATAAATATTTTCAAAGTACGCACACGTGCGTGGTATGGCTGCTGGTTGGCAATTGGATGAATTTATTCTATTTTGCATTCAAAGAAACATTACTGCTTAACATAAATATTTTTAATGATAAATTAGAGTTAAATCATTTTTAACACATCATATTTCAATTTCGAATGTTGTTTTTTATATAGCCGGCAATTAGTGCAATTTTTGTTTATATGTATGTACTATGAACCGAAGTAACTGGGCACAATTATTTCCCTTACAACGAGATAGTTGCTTTTTTTCAATTATATTAGGGGTATACACTTAACGGCGTAAGTTGCTGCGTATCTGATTATAGAAATGTTTCACACTCAATCACAAGGGACATATTTCAAATCACCTATGAAACATTTCCATAAACAGATACACAGCAACCTACGACGTTAAGTGAATCCCCCTATTATAATTCTCTCAAGTAAAAGTAGTCCATTTTCGGAGATTGATGACGGATCCAAGATGAGGATTACCACATACTCGATTTACACTCGTAAGGCAATTTACTTTAATTTTACATCCAACTTTTTCTTGTATTTAATCTTTGGTATAAGGTTCAATGTAAACGCAACCTTCACGATTACAAAAAGATGGAAAAATGAATCGAATCGAGATGAGGATCAGCAACTATTTTTTTTAACAATGTTATCGGAAGTAACCACTTTCCTTCGATAGGACTCGAGTCCATGACCCTCAGTACGCTAAACTGGTGCCCAACTAAGCTACGAAGGACCTTAGTCGGGCTTTGCAACTAGCGGCTACTGAATGAGCCCGAGTTTCCCAAATCGGACGCACACTCGAAGCACTCGCAATCCATTTCGCAAACCAGCGCTTCCACATGTATGTAGTTGTAGTACACATTCACATGATACTGTGCAGTTACATGAAAAATGACACGGGAGCAGCCTTCTGAGGTATTATGTCACCAATAAACAAATATTGCCGTTTTTTATCAATCCCATGTGGAGGAAGACAGTGCCATCTCCCGTCATATACAACGAACAAGAAGGGAATTTGCTGACAGATAAAAACTGTAGTGGCTGCCACTTCGAGACTTTGTTGAACAATGGAAGTGGTGGTGCATCAGTGAACAAAATAAACGTTAGCGACGATAGATAAACTGTGTAGCCGATAGACAAACCTTCACTAGATGAGGTTTGAACCGCCATTAAAGAACTGAAAGCAACACGGCTGCGGGGAAGGACCAGCTCTCGACTGAGTTTCTCGAACATGCAGTGAGCAACTTTATAAAACTCTGCACCATATTATGTCGAAAATATGCGGAGACGAGGAATTGTCTGCTAGCTGGTTGGACGGCCTCATTTGCCCATTAATTTAAGACAGGGCACATACTGGTGTGCGCCACTTACCGAGGATTAACCCTCCTTAATGCGGCGTACAAAATTATGTCGCGTATATTGTTCAACAGATTGAGGCCACTTGAAGAGTCCATCGCCGGCGAATATCAGGACGGTTTTCAGTGAAACGAAATGAATAAGGCAATTGTGCTAAAGCATGGTTTTCCGGATAATCCTATACGACTGATTCATTTATTTAACGTTGGGCGGATTCAAATCAAGTGTAAGGTTTGTAGATGAAATGTGGACATCATTTAGCCTTACATAGTTTAAAGCAGGTTGATGCACTCTCGAATCTACTGTTGAATATAGCGCACAAAAAAGCGACTAGGAGAGCTGGGGTGGCATTACGCACCTCGACTCGAAACGAGCAAACCATGCAAACTGTCATACGAAAGAGCTGTCGAAAGGAGATGCGCAAGGAGGCCCCTGGTTTGCGAAGATGCGGTACCACAAGAGGGGGACAATTTGACTTGTGGACAATGAGCTGGACACACATTTAAAATCGTAAATTTCCACAAAAACTTACTAAAATCTCAACAGCCGAACTACGTGGTAAATTATTCCCCAGACAATCAATGAATGAGACAGTATAATAATGTAAAAATATATAATGATGATGATGATGATGATGATGATGATACTACCATCTATTGTAGCAAGGCAACTGCCGATAACACTGGTCATATCTGACAAACGATTTGATCATGATAATACTATTGTATGTATTCCATCAAACTCCTGTATGAAGGGCCAAAAATGGGTGGGGTGGTTCCATAAGCAGAGACACTTATGCGAATCCACGGGATGATTAGCGAATCTCCTTCCAGAAGAAAATTCGTACATACAATATTATAATCTAGCCCTCGTTCACCAGATTGACCCAATAGATGGGGAGAAGAGCCCGCCCTTTATCCACGAGATGTTAACAATAGGAAGTTGGCGATTCCAGTCTTCCTATCCAAATCGCTTCAATCGGGTGCCCTGATGGTTTTATATATATATATATATATATATATATATATATATATATATATATATATATATATATATAGATACACATGTATATAGTTTTAATGTAAATTAATTATATATATAGAAAGGAATTCTCTCACCAAATTTCATTTTGAAAGTCCTGGACAGGCAAGATCCTTTCCACACCGGTATGATTAGAAATTAATTGCTGCCTTCCGACATGAAAAACTAGTCGTCCATCGAGGAATGTTTTGATTGAAAATTGAAAGACAGACTTTTCGAATCCTAAAATTTAAGATAAGAAAAGGTTAAGCAGTATAACACATAATAACACGAGTCGAAGAAATGGACAACTTTTTATAATAGGCCTTATTTCGAGAAAGGTGAAGGTGACAAGATTATTTCGATGATCAAATGTATATGAACGTTGATCTCACTACGAATCAAAGTGAAAAAAAATCAAATAAAAACATTTGTTTAACGTGCTCTATAGTTATTATAATGAATGCATAGATTATCATTGACCTAAATTACATAACAATTTGGAAAACGAATAGTAATAAATATTATAATGTGTAAATCGAAAACATACAATCTTCTGAAGCACTAATTAGTGTGTGCAAATATATTTTCATGAATTTGTTAAGAAATGTTATGACTCTTTTCCGCCGCTACGCTCTAAGTAATTAATTTTGTCTCCTCACATTATTTTGTAGTTCAAGTAAGATGGCAAATTTAAATCTAACCCAACCACTAACGAACCTACATATCATTTGATTTAGAGAGTTGGCAATCGCGCTGATTCAAAAACATGTTTTTTGACAGCATTTGATTTTTGGATTGTAACCTAGTATAAAGTCAAAAACAAATCGACTCATGAAGACTAATAAATGTTATGAATATTTTCAGCATAAGAATGACATTTGAAATATAAGGTCAAAATGTATAATGCGTATATAAAAGTCAGTTTCAAATATTGTAATGAATAATATAACATAAATGTTTTACATATTGGAAATATTTAATATAATTGAAATATGTAATTAAGTTCTTACTAATAATGGCAACGTTTGAATTAATGTAAATTTGTTATTAAGTAATTTACGTTAGCAGTTATGTCACAAAGCGATCCAGCACTCTAACAAGAGAGTAATCTCAAGGATTGTCCATCTTGGTATCCATGTAATGCAAAATGATGTTGTATAATATGATACATTAAAGAGTGATATAATATAACAGATCATAATTCATATTGTAAATTGTTTATTTTGTTAAAGAAGTTCGGGCAACACTAATGTTTCTTCAGAAAAGCCCAAGAGGTAGTAGATAGTAGAACGTAGATTGAGTTGCTACTGTCTATTACGCCATCTTTCACATTTACTGGAAGATGGAAAGAAGTTGTTGTGGTTGTAAACGCGTGTCTTAAACTTTGGAACCCTCTCATGATGAGCATTCGGTGGAAAAAGGAATTCGTTGGGCTTAGATTTGTATCAAGACGGAAATGTGACCATTGTCAATTTTACTTAGTTACACGCCAGGCCAAAAAAAACAGCGAATCAGTTTGCCTAATTATTTTAGTGTTCAGAATACTTACATGAGTTACTAGAATAAAACTGTAGAATTGATGAAGTGATCCAATGAAAGCAGGATTTCCAACTACTAATTGATACCTTTGTCAGATGCAATGGAGTATTACATTTCGTGCAGTAAGTTATAATAGCTCCTAACTGCAATGTGACTAACACGACTTACTCCTAATTTTCCTACAGCACTGCGCAATGCCACAATTGCGGAAATAAAGCTATATTCTTGAAAATGCCAAGTAAGCACCTATGGTCACTTTGCCAATGAGGCCAAGGCGATTGATCTAAATACTTGAAAGTGTATAAATGTTGTCACATATCTGCATGAGCACTGTCTTATCAATGCTAATTATAATACATTTTTACAAACCAGACTCCAGAAGCAGAAACATAGCGTTTCAGTTTTGGCTTGAACAGGTATTACAGCTCATCTTGCATGGCGCTGTCATCATAATGGGACACAAATTTCAACATAGGACTCAACCCGGACTCATCAAACTTCAGGTCTGAATCGCCTTCACGTCTGTACATCGAATTTGGCTTCCCGTGGGACAGTTGATCTGGACGCCTCTTCCCTCAATCTCGGCTTCTAAGTAGTAGAAAATTTGACATAAAAAAACGCGTCTCTTCACAAACACGACATTCTCCGATCGCCACATTTCAAGAGTCAGGTTTAATGCGCAAACAATCTTGACGTGCACGTGGAATCTTCAAGCCTGATCTTCTTAGCAAATAAGTTTTGAATAAAACAGCGGAAAAATATTTAGATACTTGAAAAAAAAACAGAAACGGAAAACAGGACAGCTTTTTTTTTTGCATCCGTTCACAATCAATATAATAATGTAAAAATATATAATATCCATGAAATGATCACCGAACAGCTTTGCTGCTGCGATCCCAGAGAAACTCACAGACCTTCGTGAAATTATGGAACCCGAGTGTATATATTTTTAAAATTTTGTTTTTTTTTAATGATTCTAAATGACTACTGATGACACGTTCAATCAAATAGAAAAATATAAAGTATTTTTGCTAGTTTTCTAGTTGACCGGAGGTCGTACACACCCGATTCAAATCACTTAGAGACTGAGTGAAATTGTATTGCCGTCCTTTTTTTTCCCACGGAAAAGTTACTCAATTTTCGTAAAAAGTGGAACTACTCAAAATTTCAGTAGTTCCACTTTTTACGAAAATTAGGCAATATTTCCGTGAGAAAAAAAGAGACGGCAATACAATTTCACTCAGTCTCTGAGTGATTTGAAACGGGCGTGTAGTAACAATTGACACTTTGATCCATTTCACGCTTGCCTTCTCGAAAAACTGCGTTTTTGGAAATAGATCACTTATAAATTCAACCAGCTTTCCGGAATATGACTTGTCTTTCCAAATCGCGGTGGTGGCGTAGCCAACAACTACTATTCAAAACCAGAAAATTCGGTGGATGTTTAAATTTGACAAGAGAAAAAACAAACATAACTTTACTGGAAGGCGGCACACTTTGATCTCGATTCGGCTCGACGGAAAATATCTTTAGGTAGAAAATGTCAGTTGACTGGAAATTACTTCTGGCTTTTTTATTCAATTTTACTGAGACATTTGCTTCACCCTCAATTTTAAATTTGACTTGACCACTATCAGTTATTTTTGCTGTATTTACGCAAATGATATGAAAATTTGGGAAATTAACTACTTTTACTAATGACAGAAACCAATGAGCCACAATCAATTTCCATTTCGATAGGATTTCCTGTGACTTCGACAATCACCAAACATAGTTCACTAATTTTGTTAATGGACGTGACCTAGGGTTGCCTTTAATCCCATGTCAAAAAAGTACCTAGCCTAAGTTCTATCACAGAGAACAGACATGGATGCTCGAACAAAATTTCGTTAAAAACGTGTGTAAAGATTTAAATCGCACCTCAGCGCCGCCAACGCAGGCTGCCCGACATAAAAGCTCAATTTCACTAAGTGATGGCGTTGGCATACACATCATAAACAATGTAGTGCTGCCACCTAGGAGCGAGCCTAGGAGCAATTCGGAATGAACACTAGCGCTAAAAAGTAAAACACGGCAAATTTTAACCATATTTATCAGCACACTAGCACCGCGCAACGGGGGCATAACGACATACTTTAAAATGACCAGTACAAACTTTTACACAAGCACGCGAATGAAGATGAACGTCTGTTCTCTGTGGTTCTATTTACTCATCTGGAGGTTTAATTCACTCAATTTCGACCTCAGGCAGCAAACTCAAGGTTGGCTTGCCGTAACGAACTGGCGTCGATGCATTGTTCCTTTGTTTTTGACAACAAAAAAAAAGAGTGGATGAAAGAGAAGAGAAAAAATAACTTAAAAGTAAGTTTAAAAGTACTCAACGCAAAAACTCGAGCAACGCAGGATATATTCTGCTAGTTTTCAATGTAAACAATTAGTATACAATGAAATTCACTCACCAAATTTCTATTCGTGAACAATTCTTCTTTCCTTTGTTATGAAAAAGCCACTAGACCGAAAGTTGTTTGGCCAAACAAACCCTTTGGTCTAATTCCATCTGGCCGGAATGGACATTCAGCCGAAAATTTCGTTTGGCAGAACTGGTCATGTAGACGAAAATGTCGTTTGGCTAAACAAGTCGGCCGAATAGGTCATTTGGTCACAATTGTTGTTGGGCAGAAAAAGCCATTTAGCCAAAAATTTCATTAGGCCGAATAAGAGTAAGAACGTCACGGACGTCTCACTGTGAAAAGTGAGAAATGAAAAAATGAGAAAGTGAGATGTTTTCTCATTAGAAGTGTGAAATGAGAAATGAGCTGTCTAAAATTCACACTTCTTTATTCTCACTTGTTACCTGATACATCTCCCTTCTCAATCTTTCTTCTCACTGTGAGAAATAGGAAATTTTAAGTGAAAAATAAAATATCAGGTGTGAAATGTGTGAAATGAGAAGTTGGCCGTATCTTTTATCACTTCTCACTCCTCACATTTCAAGTCTAATTTGTTTCTGCTCACTTCACATTTCTTATTTTCCACAGTAATAAGTGAGACTTATTTCTAACTTCACGTTTACCACTGCGCATTTTTCATTTTGGCTTTGAGAAGTGAAGCGTGCCACTTATTATTTTTCGCCTCTCGCTTCCAATTTCTTGCTTCTCATATCTTAACTCTCAATTATTATAAATCGCTTCAAATTTTCCTCATTCACTTTTGTTTGGAGTTTACTACAATAGTTCTAATAATTGTACCAATTGGTCTAGTTTTTTTTTTCTATTTGTTAGTTCTAACTTCCCAACAACAAAAAAATGTTTGGGGTTTCCAGTAACCTCGCGAGCAAAGATGTAGGCTTGCCTATCCGGAAATGGTTAGTTCAATTCTCGGTCCGGTCTAAGATGCTTTCGAGTGGAAAACATTTTCGGCTTCCTTGACATAGTGTACACCCAACCAGCGGATGGCAGATTTTAATGCAATTCTGCATAAGAACCTTACTGAAACTGTATAATAATTGGGCATATACAATTCTGTAAGCTTTTTATACAGATATTGTAATAAAATAATACAAATCTGTATTATTTTAATAAAATATTTGTATAAAAAGATTACAGAATTGTATATGCCCAGATTTTATACAATAATTGTCAGATTTGTTTTTTGGGTGTATCTATTGTACTTGCCAAACAAGATATATTCTCATGCAATGGCGGGCATATCAAAGCTTTCAATTAATAACTCAGGTAATGCGAATAAAATACCAAGTTTCAATTGGAATGTAGATGTATTGGAGAAGAAGACTATTTGGCCATACGAGATTATTGGTAATATGAGGAAACGACGTCTTTCATCGCATGATCCGTTCGGTCATTTTCGGTCAAACGACAATTTTGGCCGAATGACCTTTTCAGTCAAATAACATTTCTGGTCAAATTGCCATTTCTGCCAGATGACCTATTCCGGCCAATGACCAATTCGACCTAATTCGAATATTGGGCTGCATGACTGCATGTTCGGACAAATGACATTTTCGGCCAAATAGCCCATTTCGGCCAAATGACTTTTAGTCGAATAACATTTAGTCGTAAGGACATCTAGTTGAAGGTACATTTACTCAAATGGATATTTAATCGAATGGAAATTCAATCAAATAATAATTTGAAGGAATAAACGTTTAGTTGAAAGGAGATTTGGTCGAAGAGAAAGTGAATTTCAACATAATAAGTCGGTAATACGTAGGTAATTTAGTAAAATGGTTAATTAGTCAATAGATTTTTGGTTAAATTTGATCAAATAATCCACAAGATACATGGATGAACTGATTGGAGGATTTTAGTGAACGGCATGAAGTTCAAGCGAAAGAAGCAAATACGGAACATAATGAGAATTTTTCACCTGAGCAAACGGAAACTGCTGGATGCCCTGGTGGACAATAGAAAAATTGAAAGCCTACAAATATAGCAAAATATTAGGTACCGATGGTAAAATTCTCTCTATTGAATGTTTTGGCATTTTTTCTGGGTCCTTGACATTTAGTCGAAGGTACATTTGGTCGAGTGGGCAGCAGGGACTATGTCCAAGGGCTTGACGATCCCTCCCCAGGCCATCTGCGAGTTGTTGGGCTTGCCTAGGATGTGGTGGGGTTTGACAGTGGGCCCTGTTAAACCTCTATAAAAAGCTGCATGTATCCGCAAGTAGGCCCCACCAAAACGACCGTGTGCCACTCAAAGCGCACAAGCCCAAGTCCTGGTGTTAGGTGGGACGCTAAACAGCCCTGACACGACGGCCCTCCGACGAGACAGGAGGTTTGCGCAGGCCCAATAAGCCGCCTAGAAAACCAATCATTACGAACAATATAAGAGATAATGCGACTCGATAGAATCGGCAAAGACCTAGGCGACGAATACAGGATCACGATTGGAAGCTTGGAACATGGAATTGCAAGTCGCTAGGTTTCGCAGGTTGGGACAGGATGATCTACGATGAATTACATCCCCGCAACTTCGACGTCGTGGCGCTGCAGGAGATTTGCTGGACAGGACAGAAAGTGTGGAAAAGCGGGCATCGAGCGGCTACCTTCTACCAAAGCTGTGGCACCACCAACGAGCTTCATAGAGCTGGGTAAGATGCGCCAACGCGTGATTGAGTGGCAGCCAATCAACGCAAGGATGTGCAAGCTGAGAATTAAAGGCCGTTTCTTCAACTATAGCATCATCAACGTGCACTGCCCACACGAAGGGACACCCGACGACGAGAAAGAAGCGTTCTATGCACAGCTGGAGCAGACATACGATGGATGCCCACTGCGGGACGTCAAAATCGTCATCGGTGACATGAACGCACAGGTAGGAAGGGAGGAAATGTATAGACCGGTCATCGGACCGGATAGTCTGCACACCGTATCGAATGCCAACGGCCAACGATGCATAAACTTCGCAGCCTCCTGCGGAATGGTAGTCCGAAGCACCTTCTTTCCCCGCAAAAATATCCACAAGACCACATGGAGATCACCTAACCAAGAAACGGAAAACCAAATCGACCACGTTCTAATCGACGGTAAATTCTTCTCCGACATCACGAACGTCCGCACTTACTGCAGTGCGAATATTGAATCCGACCACTACCTCGTTGCAGTATGCCTGCGCTCAAAACTCTCGACGGTGTACAACACGCGTCGAAGTCGGATGCCGCGGCTTAACATTGGGCGGCTACAAGACGGTAGACTAGTCCAAGAATACGCGCAGCAGCTGGAAGTGGCACTCCCAACGGAAGAACAGCTAGGCGCAGCGTCTCTTGAAGATGGCTGGAGAGATATTCGATCCGCCATTGGTAGCACCGCAACCGCTGCACTAGGCACGGTGCCCCCGGGTCAGAGAAATGACTGGTATGACGGCGAATGTGAGCAGTTAGTGGAAGAGAAGAATGCAGCATGGGCGAGATTGCTGCAACACCGCACGAGGGCGAACGAGGCACGATATAAACAGGCGCGGAACAGACAAAACTCGATTTTCCGGAGGAAAAAGCGCCAGTAGGAAGATCGAGACCGTGAAGATACGGAGCAACTGTACAACTGTAATAACACACGAAAGTTCTATGAGAAGATAAACCGTTCACGTAAGGGCCACGTGCCACAGCCTGATATGTGTAAGGACATAAACGGGAACCTTCTTACGAACGAGCGTGAGGTGATCCAAAGGTGGCGGCAGCACTACGAAGAACACCTGAATGGTGATGTAGCAGATGAAGATGGCGGTGTGGGAATGGACCTGGGAGAACGCGCGCAGGACATAATCTTACCGGCTCCGAATCTCCAGGAAATCCAGGAGGAGATCGGCCGGCTGAAGAACAACAAAGCCCCTGGGGTTGACCAACTACCAGGAGAGCTATTTAAACACGGTGGTGAGGCACTGGTTAGAGCGCTGCACTGGATCATTACCAAGATTTGTGAGGAGGAAGTTTTGCCGCAGGAGTGGATGGAAGGTGTCGTGTGTCCCATCTACAAAAAGGGCGATAAGCTGGATTGTAGCAACTACCGCGCAATCACATTGCTGAACGCCGCCTACAAGGAACTCTCCCAAATTATGCCTTTATGCCGCCGACTAGCACCAACTGCAAGGGAGTTCGTGGGGCAGTACCAGGCGGGTTTTATGGGCGAACGCTCCACCACGGACCAGGTGTTCGCCATTCGCCAAGTACTGCAGAAATGCCGCGAATACAACGTGCCCACACATCATCTATTCATCGACTTCAAAGCCGCATATGATACAATCTATCGGGACCAGCTATGGCAGCTAATGCACGAACACGGTTTTCCGGATAAACTGACACGGTTGATCAAAGCGACGATGGATCGGGTGATGTGCGTAGTTCGAGTTTCAGGGGCATTCTCGAGTCCCTTCGAAACCCGCAGAGGGTTACGGCAAGGTGATGGTCTTTCGTGTCTGCTATTCAACATCGCTTTGGAAGGGGTAATACGAAGAGCAGGGATTAAAACGAGTGGTACAATTTTCAATAAGTCCGTCCAGCTATTTGGCTTCGCCGGCGACATAGATATTATGGCACGTAACTTTGAGAAGATGGAGGAAACCTACATCAGACTGAAGATGGAAGCTAAGCGGATCGGACTAGTCATCAACACGTCGAAGACGAAGTACATGATAGGAAGATGTTCAAGAGAAGACAATGTGAGCCACCCACCGCGAGTTTGCATCGGTGGTGACGAAATCGAGGTGGTAGAAGAATTTGTGTACTTGGGCTCACTGGTGACTGCCGAAAATGACACCAGCAGAGAAATTCGGAGACGCATAGTGGCTGGAAATCGTACGTACTTTGGACTCCGCAAGAATCGAATAGAATTCGCCGCCGTACCAAACTGACAATCTACAAAACGCTCATTAGACCGGTAGTCCTCTACGGACACGATACCTGGACGATGCTCGTGGAGGACCAACGTGCACTGGGAGTTTTCGAAAGGAAAGTGCTGCGTACCATCTATGGTGGGGTGCAGATGGCGGACGGTACGTGGAGGAGGCGAATGAACCACGAGTTGCATCAGCTGTTGGGAGAACCATCCATCGTTCACACCGCGAAAATCGGACGACTGCGGTGGGCCGGGCACGTAGCCAGAATGTCGGACAGTAACCCGGTGAAAATGGTTCTCGACAACGATCCGACGGGCACAAGAAGGCGAGGTGCGCAGCGGGCAAGGTGGATCGATCAGGTGGAAGATGACTTGCGGACCCTCCGTAGACTGCGTGGTTGGCGACGTGTAGCCATGGACCGAGCCGAATGGAGAAGACTCTTATATACCGCACAGGCCACTTCGACCTTAGTCTGAATAAATAATAATTAAAATAACATTTGGTCGAATGGACATTTAATCGAAAATAAATGCAATAATTAGTTTAGTATAAAATTTACCCCCAACCATAATTCGTGAATGGTTAGTCGAAAAAATACTTTTTACCAAATGACCATATAATGACCTTTTCTCCATTCGACGTAATGTCTTTCCGACCAACTATCATTCGTCTAAACATCTTTCGAGTATATGTTATTTGACTAGTATAGATTCATCATAATCGGTTAAAAGGGTTTACCAATATCTTGCCGGGCGTTTTCCTTTAATTTATTCTCTTTATGAACCCATCATTCTTTTTTGAATATTGAAGCATTAATTATATGACCACAATACATCATTCAGTTTTTTTCTATTATTGGCTAAAGTTTCTTATTTTCAAATATCCATATGACGGAATCACGAAAAGTCATTTGACGAAATGTACCAAGATTATTGATTCAAAAATCCGCTTTTGACCAAATGTACGTGGACTCTTCATTCTTAAATCTATTTATGAATAAATGTCTATTCAACCAAATGTCTATTCGGCGTAGTGTCCTTTCGACAAATGTCATTCGACGAAATGTCGGCGGAATGACTTACTCGGCCAAATGACTTTTTTATACAAATTTTATGTTTGACTAAAAGACATTTTCGGCCAAACAAAATTTTTGGCCAGTCGACCTGTTAGTACAAACGACTTTTTTAGGCAAATTGATCAGCTCGGCCGTATGTCCCTTTTAGTCTCATGTCGCTATCAGCTCCATGACATTTTCAACCAAATAACCGTTTCGGCTAAACGTTCAATTCCGCCAAAAGGAATTCTGCCAGATGAATTTTGGCCCAACGACCTTCTCCTGCAAAAATACAGATTGATAAGAATAAAACTAGAAGATCACAAGTTTGAGTACAAAAATAAGGAGATTAGTTAAGCTGCTTGGTATTTGATAGTAGAACATTAGTAAAAATCGAACTTTTTGAAACTAAAATAAATATTAATTGATTAATGTCTCCAAACCATAAAAATTGGGCAGAGGGCTCTTTGCGTAGATATGTGACAAACGCTTTATGAATTTTTAAAAAGAAATAGGAGAATACACTGTTATGCCTCAAACCAATTAAGTTATCTTAGGGACAGAATCATCTAACAGTAACGTAGAATATTTTTAATTTATTATTTTAGAACAAGTTCTGGTCTTATTAAATGAAATGAATCTATTATATTAAGTGAAATCTTCATTGTGAACTGCATTGAAATCCAGTCTATGATTAATTTCGACAAAAGATCTAAACCCGCCGCTTCATATTACGACGAAACTAATTTGATGCGACTATATATCCAGCCTCAACCAAATTCATTTCTCCTGCCTCCGCAACTTTATCTGCCAATGTTCGTATTCTGGGATGAGTGAGCGCCAATCATTTGTCTCGCCGGAGTTCCAATTTGACAATAAGGCTGCGCAGAGAGATTTTTGAGTATGGACGTTTCCGAAAAACAACCTTTCCTACTCGCCTAATTCCATTTTATTTCTAAAGTTATCATAAAGCCGAGCTTGTTGTTTGGTCGCGAAATCAGTAAGCTGATTAGGATATAATAAAACTGGATAAAAAACACATTACAAAACAAATTATGCAACAATCTCAGAGAGCAGATGTTGAGGTCCATTCGGCCAAAAGGCGTTTCGCCAAACAGTTGAAAAATTGCCTCACATCAAGAAACGTGATAAACGTGAAGAAAGAGATGCAAAATGAAAAATGAAAATGACGTCGTACTACTCACTGCTTATTCCTTTTTCTTATTTGTCACTGCTCACTATGAAAATTAAGACGTTCCATGCTCACTTCATCCATTCAAAAGTAAGAAGTGAGAAATAAGAATAGAGAAATGAGAAACGAGAAGTGTGACATCTTACTTCTCACTAATCACTTCCCACTGTTCAATTTCTTACTAATCACTGTGAAAAGTAAAAAGTGGGTCTCACCTCTTAATTTTCCTTATTATATTTTTTTACTTCTTATTTCTCATACTCGATTATCACTGTAAGAAGTGAGAACTGATTAATGGTCCGTTCTGCCAAATGAACTTTTCTATAAGTCGACATTTTCGGCCAAATGACCAGTTCGGCCGTATTTCTTTTTCGGCCAAATGACATTTGCCGCTTATACTCGTTAGGCTCACGAGATTTTCTGCCGTATGGCCTGTTCGGCCTAACAACAATTCTGGCTGTACGACTTATTTTGTCCAAATGACTTTCGGTTCGATCAAACGCTTGTTGCGCTGCGCTTCGAGGATAGGTTAAAATGTGGCAATGAGCAAGGAGGGAGGAGGGGGTAATTCTTATGGTGATTGTATGCAATCAAAAGATTCTTGTTATAATTGAAGGCACCCCAATCGATAATTCTCACAATAACTTGTTATTGAAATAAAAAGTATTTCGCGTTTCAAATCTGTTCAACTTTAATAGATACAACAACCTATGAAGTTTTACAAAAAGAAAATGTTACATTATATCCACAGCAGCTTCCGCAACTTCTAAGACCGATACAAATATTAGAAAACAATGATGTCACCCCCTCGTATGTTTTTGTTCCAAAAATAATATTCTGAGGAGTCAAAAAATCGGATAATTTTGAGGATTTTCAAAACATTCTTCAACAAATCCAAGGAGTTTTTTTTCTCTCTTCTTCAGTTTCACTCGACGAAGTTAATCATTCTGTGCACCATCAAACACAATGAAAAACAAAAGGATACCAAACCCAGAACGCCCAGAATCGTATCAAGAACCAAAGAGAGCAATCGTCGTTTACCCAACAGTTCGTTTCCGGTTCCTTCACGGTTCATTATTCCTACACACGAACTGTCGTCGTTTCCCTTCTGTTAAATGACCAATTCGGCTGGGAAAAAAAAGTTAAAAGGGGTGGGAGAAGTTAATTTCTTGTCGTAAACAGGAAAAGTCCGAACGACGAAACAGATGGTAAATCGATTAAATGTTCAAATAACGTTCGGCGATACCTACATATTAGGCTGCTGCACTCGAATGAAAAACCATCGGAACGAAACTCGACTGTTGACGCGGCGTGGTGGCGTTGGCTCGGCCAGTGAGAATGAGGGTGAAAATTGCTCGTTGTTACAGTTGTTATTTTTACGTTGTTTGAAGCGTAAATATTTGTAGATACAAATCAAAAGTTTCATCACCGAGTGGGCCCCGCTCGAAGGCGGGTGAGATTCGCCAAAAGATAATATTGTTGTACGAACACTTTACGCAATTGGAATCAGAGTGGAGATTTGCGGGAAACGATCGATTTTGCTTGTCTAAATTGATTGAGGAAGAGTAAATAGCAGATGCAAGATCCAATTCAGCATTTGCTGATGAATGTATTTGGCTGTTAAACGGGTAGCAAAGATAATCTATGAAATGATATCACGCTCTGTGTTTCAGTAGGATCATAAAATCCGCAAAAATGTAGGAAAATGAAGAACAAATGAAGTGATATCTGTTTGAACTGATTTTTCTCGAGATTAGGTGGAGCATGCCGAACGTGACCGCTTAAGGCCGGCTATCTATCCAACTTGAGGCAGTGTCAAATCAATCAAGGGGCCGAAGAGGGTGGTTTAGTTCGAGAGATTTATGTGGGTTTTGATTGTTCAATCGATCTGATGTCGGTTCTTCTCGATTGATGGAAGCTAGCAGATAAAACAGAGAGGAATTCAAGTGGAAATGATGTCAAAATGTTGCGAAACTTGATGAGGATTGGTCATCCCAATACGTATATGTATCACATTTCTGCAGAGTTACTGCCTCTGTATTGAATTTCCAAAACCCGAATGATTTACTTGAGTTCAATGTAGGAATGTATTATTAATGATAGATTTATTATTTTATTTGTATCAAGCTTCATATCGTTGTATGTTTTGTTATGTCAATCCAAACGTTTATTCTTTTCTTGAAGCTCTGTACAATAACTTTTATTAAAAAAATACCGACTTATAACTTACTGTCGGAACCATGGATAGTATCTATTGTCTTAAATATTGACTAACATAGTAGGGTAGCAGTACCAACAGTCTATTTAGATTTTGCATGAAAAATTTTCCTCTTTTATCTCATCCACTTCCTGCAAAAAAAAATCACACCTGAAGCCGCTGCGTTAGCCTTGCGTGCACCATTTCGGGGAGCCAAAATTTTCCTTCAGAAACCGTTTAGACAATCAGCTTCCCGCACACACCTCGACCAGCCTAACCGTGAGGAAGTTGTCGGTTCCGGAGACGGTTGGGATGTACGGAAAATTGAATTTCCAAGATAGACAACCGTCGTAGTACACCGGACCATCATCGTCTCAGCAGCAGCGCAAAATTGGGTACCGCACCAGTTGGTCGTCGACGGTCGCTTGATCTATTAAGATGTGGCCCGCGTAGTGCTCACGCCTTGCACACGCCCGTAGCGATACATTGTATGAATAAATTTGCATCTGCTTAGAGCCTTTCCCAAGCGCCACCGACCACCACCAGAAGAGAGCTTATTTTATGTTCTTTACCTTCTCGGCAAAGGGGCGCACTTTCACCGCCAGTCAGTCACTCCATTTTGCCTATCGGTATAGGTATGCTGTCTGTAGACAACAAGGAAGATGAACTTTTCCTCAAAAACTCAACCCCTGGAACCGGTCTTGGGTCTTCGGGTATCGGGTCTTGGGTCTTGGGTCTCGGGTTTTGTGTGTTGTGTTGCTTCCTTTTCGCATCGCAAGCATAACCCGAACCGGCAGAGTTATGAAGTCGATGAAGTCGACTAGATGCAAACGATCATCATCATCATCAGCATACCCGGCGGCGCGGCGCGGCAATATCTTTCCATCCATGGGATCACGGTTTGGGATGGATGGGAATTGATGCGACGCGTCAGGGAAGGGAGGGGGGTCAGCAGCTGGGAACATTGATGGGTGGGTGGCGGCAAACAAGTGAAAGCTGGTTAAACTCGATTTGATTACGTTTTCCTCAAGGTTTTTCTCCGATTCGGTATGGCCGCTCTGTGTTTTTGCCTTCGTGGGACACCGGGCAGATCTTTGTTTTCTCTTTCACTTTGATACGGAATATTTTCCTTCAGGCATAGCTTTTGGGCGGGATGACGGTTTGTGGGTTGGAGATGCGGGAGTTTATTAGTAATTCAAATTGTATCATTTTAAATAATTTATTCACGAGAAAATAGCTCAATCTTGTTAGGGGCTGTTACTTGTCTTGTTGGGTTGGATTTTCGCCATCCTTAAACTGTCAGCAAAGATTAAAGTCTTTTGCTTAGATGAATGGATTAAAATTATGTTTCTTGCTTTTATTGGATTACAGTCCTTCCTGTTCAAACATGACCAGCCTTAACTCTCACTCTATTTGAACATTTCCACGCTTGCTAACATTTCTATGTAGATGAGATAGCTGTAGCAGTGAACGTTGCAAAAGATAATTTATAAGAGAGTTTCTAGGATTTTTTTTTACTTTTCGAAGCAATTTGAAAATTTTTGTTACAGTGATTTCGACGAATCTCTTTATAAATTGTCTAGAATTTTGGTGGACCCAGACATTGATACACGTTATTGAGACCTCGAAAAAAAGCATTTTTGCTGAATTTCGAAATTTCGAAAAAAAAAATAAAAAAAGATTACCGGATTGTGATAATTTGAATGGGATCATTTGGATTTTTGGCAAATATTTTGATTAGGACTAAATAGATAAGAAATAGTTAGAGCATGTGTCTTTATAATGATTCAATTTTCGACTTGTTCGATCCCCTACGCTTGAACAATTGAATTTATCATTTGAATAGTCCTTCTTACTTGTTACCTGATTTGGATGTAATGGGATTGTGCACGTAACACTTGAAGCTTGTATGGAAATTGCTGTTATGTAAAAGATAACACAAGCACTTCCGCAGTTATTAACCGCGAAGTTTCTAAGCCAAGAGATACCATTTTTTCATTCGTATGTTATGAGGCTAACACGATGATACTTTTATGCCCAGGGAAGTCGAGACAATTTCCAACTCGAAAATTGCCTAGACCGGCACCGGGAATCGAACCCTTACCGCTAGGCTGAACGAGTTATGTGGTCGAAAACATCCACCTGTTTGGCCAAATAATGTTTTCGGCCAAATGGCCTTTCTTTCAAACAACCATTTGAGCGAAACAATTCTTTTGGGCCAAACGATTTTTTTGGCCAAATGGCTAAATAAAATTGTTAACCAGATGGGTTTTGGCCTAAAGTTTTGTTCGGTCAAATGATATATTCGGCATCTTTCGGCCAAATGGCCCTACCTGTCGTCTGGCCGAAAGCCATTAGGAAAAAGGCCATTTATTCGAATGCCACTTAGTTTAATAAAACTTTAGGCCAAAAGGCCGAATTTACCCAAATTCCATTAGGCCGAATTAAACGTTTGTCCGAGAAGGTATTAGATTGAAAATGGTTTGGCTGAAAATGTCATTTGGCCGAAATGGTCGTTTGGTCGAAAAAGTTATTTGATAAAAAAAATGCCGTTTGGTAGAAATTGTCGTTTGGCAGAAAGAGACAATTGGCACAAAAATGTCTTTTCTGCAAAACAATCATTTCGACCACACGACATTTTCAGCCAAATGACCTATTCGGCTAAACGGCTTTTTTGAAAAAATGACAAATTCAAAAAAATGACTCATCTCCCCTTCCTGTCACCCTTCCTGTCACACGACTATTTCAGCCAATTGAGCTATTCGGCCAACTGTTTTTTTTTTCGGTCAAAGGAACTGTTCGACCAAAAGACAGCTGGTTTGTTTGATTAAACGACATATTAGGCCAAATAACTTTCAGCCTTAGCAATAAACAATTTTAGCTATACACCCAATATTTTTTTAGGCTACGTATTGTTGTGTATATGTGTGTGTCCTGTCTGACATAACGTTGTCAATTAACAAAGGTGTTTAACTTACGCAAGTGTAGAGAAGAAAGAGAATGTGGGGAATAAGACGTATGCAAGTAGTGAAGTTAATATTTAAATATTACCTTCACTACTTGCATACGTCTTATTCCCCACAACTACTAATCCCTGAAGAAAGTGAAATATACACCGAAACGTCGGAAAATAGACGCAATAACGTTTTAGCGGCTTTTTAAGGTTGAAAGAGCCGATAATAGTCAAACAAAATTTCTAGGCTAATTACTAGACCATTTTGAGACAATAGCAAACACATCGATATCAAGAAATTACATTTGTTTTGTTGTAGTTTTTCATAGCAACGAGCCTTTCTCGATCTAGTACCTATTCCAATTTTCCTTCCATTAGTCGATCTCTGCTTATCTCGATGGTCTCTTCAATATCGAGTTGTGGAGAGACGGGGAAGGGTCGTTTGGGCGAGATCAATTCGGCTGAAAGCCATTTGGCTGAATTCAACTAGGCCGAACAAATCATTACCCAGCAAACACAAGATCGTATATCATAGCGAATAAGTGTACAAAGTGGAGGCCATAAACGCACATTTTGCATGCAGTCAAATGGAGGAATGCGCCTATATCGCCTCCACCATGTACACTTATTCGCTAGCATATGCGATTTGGCCGAATAGGACATTTGAAAAGTGAGAAATTTGGAGTGAAAAGAGAGACGTCTCACTTCTCACTCCCCATTTCTCACTTTTCACTGTAAAAAGTGAGAAGCGCGAAGTGAGTAGTAAGACGTCTCAATATTCACTTTCCGCTTCGCACTTTCTACAGTGAGAAAAGAAAAATTAAGAAAGAGAAGTGAGACGTCTAACTACTCACTTCTCATTTGTCACTGTAAAAAAATAAAAGCGCGGAGTAGTGAGACGTCCCACTATTCACTTCGCGCTGCTCACTTTCTACAGTGAGTAGAGAAAAATGAAGAAAAAGAAGTGAGCCGTCTCACTACTCACTTCTTATTTCTCACTGCTAACTGTAAAAAGTTAGACGCGCGAAGTGAGTAGTGAGATGTCTCACTACTAACTTCGCGTTTCTCACTTTTTACAGCGAGAAGTGAGAAATGAGGAGTGAAAAGTGATACGTCTCACTCCTCATTCATCACTTATCGCTTTGCTTAGTGTGTTGCGGTGTAAGATCTACCACGGTCAAATTGTCAGCTACAGGCAAATCCTGACCCAACGAATACCTTCCCCAATATCCAACTACGTAGTACTTATGAGGGTGTCGCTGAGTCAGGAGCCTCTCCTTAAGTAAGTACTACATCAATACATCCTTCCCCTTCCAAGTTACGGTGAAGATGAGCGTGGCCAGGAGTAGTAACCCTCATGCTTTTTTATCCTAGATTGAAATCAAGGAGCACACCCACCTTGATTTCTGATAACAATCTGAATAAGGATTTCAAAAGAAAAACATGAGTATCACTAGTGTCCAATCTACGAAGTACACCGTAACTATGCTATGCTATACAATGTAAAAAAGTGTGAAGCGCGAAGTGAGTAGTGAGACGTTTCACTACCCAATTCACACTACTAACTTTTTGCAGTGAATAGAGTAGTGAGACGTCTCACTTCTCACTCTCCATTTTTCTCTTCTCACTGCAGAAAGTGAGAAGCGCGAAGTGAATAGTTAGACGTCTCACTACTCACTTCGCGCTTCTCGTGTTTTACAGTTAGAAGTCAGAAATGAGGATTGAGAAGTGAAGCATCTCGCTTCTCTCTCCTCATTTCTCACTTCTCACTGTGAAAAGTGAGCAGTGCGAAGTGGGTAGTGAGACGTCTCACTTTCTACAGTGAGAAGTGAGAAATGAGGAATGAGAATTAACACGTCTCCCTTCTCACTCCTAATTTCTCACTTTTCAATTTACCCTTTCGGTCAAATGTCCCATTCGGCCAAATGACGTTTTCGGCCAAACGACCCTTTCGGCCAAACGACCCTTCCAGCCAAATGACGCTTTCGGCCTAATGACCCTTTCGGACAAATGACCCTTTCGGACAAATGACCCTTCCAGCCAAATGACCCTTCCAGCCAAATGACCCTTGCAGCCAAATGACCCTTTCGACCAGACGACCCTTTCGGCCAAACGACCTTCTCGGCCAAATGACCCTTTCTGCCAAATGACCCTTCCGGCCAAATGATTCTTTCAGCCAAATGACTTTCGACCTAATGGTGTTTTCGGCCAAATGGTATATCGGCGAAACAGCTTTCGGCCTAGTGGCATTCGGCCAAACGGCCCTTCCCCGTTATCTCTTTTCCAAACACGGTTTATGACCTTTTTAATCCGTAGAACCAAATTGGATACGCCTCCAATAGTTGTTCGATTTCAGATCATCCGAGAATTCTCTGGAGTAAAGGCCTGATGCCCAATGGTTAATGTCCTTGTGAAGGAATAGATCGAAGCGCGAATAGATCTTTCGTTCCCCATATGGATCTTAAGGCCTGTACTCCTTGGAATTCATGCAACCTAAAATGGAACACATGTTGAAGGCATGTCCAATTTGATCGCTAGAAATATGGAACGATGAAATCATGTACTATATCAAAAAGACCTATAGATATTAGTTTACGGGTTTGGGAATTACATACCGTTTTATTTTCTACGATAGCTCTTTCGAGAATGCATTCAATATTTCCGGTGGTAATTCATGATCCTTCGAAAACTTCTTCAGAAAGATGTTTAGGATTTTGAGAGTAACGGGATTTTGCGCAGAATTGTACTCCACATAAAGTTTTATAGTTATTTTTTCTTGTCATAACACGTTTTACTATTATTTCATTTAATTCCACCCCTTTGTCACTTAACAGATACGCATCTCGACTTGAATGTAGAGATCAGAATCCAATCTTTAATGCTACAAAGGGGTGGGATTTAATGCACTTGTTTTAACTCGTCTTATCTATTGCTATATACAATAAGTTCTAAGATTAATTTACCATTATTTTTTCTAGTGTTTGGAAATTGAGTTTATGTACATCAAGAATAAGCCAAAACCTTAGCACGTAGTATATTGTTTCGAACATGACTAAAACGAGGCAAAAGATTAAATAAAAAGACACACATTATGTTCCTCATTGTACAAAGATTTCGCCAGAAGTTTGAAAACTAAAACAGCTAACACTCCAAAAAAGTACGCAAACTTTTCAATGGGCTTTTCCCAGCAGCACATGCCATTTCGCCTCAGTATGTGCACAGAATAACTTAACATATTCAAATATCCACACCAGCCGCACAACCAACACGGTTTATAACTCCGACAATAGGAAAAGATTTTTGAGCTTTGTTCGCTGTAAAAGTGATAATAAAGGTCCACGCAGGCACCGCAGAACGGAACAAGTAGCTCTACCTCGGCGCACCATCATTGCCGCCTAACAGCTAATGAAAGGCTCTTGTGTTCATGGATTTTACGACTTCCTGCCACTACTCGGTTCCACTTTCACATGCCACCCCCGCACCCTCCGTGCACTTAGCAAACATCACCAAAACTTTCCCCCCCGTTCGGGATGAATATTTAAGTATGCGCTTTTTTCGACAATGCACCACCACCGTACAGAGTATAGTCGTCATTGTCGACGTCGAAATCCTTACGACCAGCAGCAGACAGAGCCGTATCAGAGCAAATGGAAAAGTTTCCTCCGTTCAATGCAAAGAGTGCGCTGCGATAATAATAAAACTTTGCACGGAAGCAGAACGGTAAACTCTATATACGGCTCTGCGGTTTGCGATGGTAAATTTGGGTTTCACCGATGCAGCATCAGCAGCTCAGTAATAAGGGAAGGTAGGGTAAAATGCAATCCGTGTTGCAGAAGTAACGACACTCAAATACTCAATCCAATGATTCTATGTTAAGATTTTATGACTACAACTTTCGTTTGTATGTGAAATCAATGAGTATTCGAACCTTATTTAACCCGAGCTTCTATTGTGCTCGGAATTTCCCGAGCAAATGGAAAACCTCAACGCATGTCAGAGATGTTGTACGTTATTGGTTCTAAAAGTTAAATCCTTCCGCTGCATGCTTCGAGTGGCTTTGATACCCCGGGAGTTAGTTTTATGTATCAAGTTAGTATCAACATACCGTTTTCAGGATTTTTTTCTGCCGGCGAAGAATGTGCACAGATGACCATTACAGACGACGCGCGTACGTGTGCTGAAGGAAAAACGTGACTGGAGTCGGTAAACTGGAGTGACCTTGGAGCCGATGCGGGTGATTCTGTAATCCTACGGACGCGAATCCGCAACTTTGACCTTGGGTCGTTTTCAATTGAGACTATTAAGAGTGGGAGAGCTAATCTATCAACGAAATCTGATTCTTCGTTGGGTCGTGATGCTCCTACCGAATGTTTATTTCTGGACGGTTGTCTATGTTGAAAATCGGTCAAAAAGGAAAAATCATGGTTCTTAAATAATAAATGGAAGCAGTCATGCTTCAAAATATGTGTTATGATGTCTTTTTAATAAAATTTCCGACCTTCAGATTTTTACTTTGTTTGAACAAAAAGTCATATAAATAATTATAGGTTATAGTTTTACAAGGGCTAGAAAAGAAAGAATTTGAATTTTAACCACCTTCCAAAAGCCAAGAACCATTGTCCAGAAGGTGAGATGGTGTCAGATTGAGTTACCCATACCTAGAATTGTCTGGTGTCGGCAAAGTTTCATCTTGATAACATGTGGGTAAAGAATGCTTCATTCGTAAAGAAAGAAGGAAAATTATCCTTCTGTGTGTCGAAATGTTCAGACTAATGGTGTCTGAATTCTTATTAAGAAGTGACACGTGCTTCATTGTGAGAAGGCGGATTGTTGAAAATTTGGCGCGCTACTACCTTGACTCACGCAATTTGCCATAGGGTTTTGATTCATCAATCAACCTGGAATTGAATGGAATATGACTGACTTGTTTTATTATAAATGATATTCTCTTCCATGTAGATGCTACGCTTGCAAGACTCACCCAACAAAAATTCTAAAAATAGGATATATGGCTCAAATCTTAGCGTAGTATGCTGTGGATGAGCACATTTATCGTTGAAGATCTTTATTTATTGAAACTCTAACCAACATTATGCGATCAGACGGTTGCAAAATGTTGTTTGGCCAAATATGGCCGAACAAACCATTTAGCTGAAGCCCATCTAGCCTTAAGTTATTTTGCCGAAAATGCCATTGGTCGAAAGTTACATACGATCGAAAATGTCGAAAATGTCGGTTTCTTTGGCTGAAAAAATCCGTTGGCCGAATAGTTCAATTGTCAGAAGGTCAGGTCATTTGACAGAAAGGACAGTAAGGCTGAAATGGACATCCGGCTTAAAGTGTTGGAGTGTTTTGCAGAAAGGTCATTTCCGGGCCAAATGGCTTTTTCTGCAAAACGACCAAACAACATTTTCGGATAAATGACCTATTCAGCAAAGCAAAATTTTTGGCCAAACGGCAGTTTTAGCCAAAAGGCCTGCAGCCACCTTTGCTGGCAAAATCACGAGCTCGGCCGAATGTCCCTTTCGGTTGTATGTCGCTTCCGGCCAAATTACATTTTTTGTCAAACCATTTTTGACCCAACAACTGCGGCATTCGAACAAGTGTCTTTTCGCCGAATGACTTTCGACCAAACGGCAGGAAGAGCCATTGATCCGAAAGATGTTTGGCCAAATAAATCATTAGACCCATGTGGCCGAAAATGTCATTTAGCCGAAATGGATATACGGCCAAAAATATCGTTCATCCGAACTGTTCATTTGACCGAAAACACCGTTTGCTGAAAAGGTCCTTTGGCCGAAATGGCTGTCCGGCTGAAAGGCCGTTTGGTCGTATGATCCGTTCGACCCAATGACTCTTTCCGTCGAACAACCATTACTACCAAACCGCATTTTCGGCCTGTTGACTCATTCGGCTAAACTACCGTTTTGGTCAAACAACCTGTCAAAGAAGATGGCTTTTCCGGCCGATTGTCGCTTTGGCCAAATTAATTTTTTTTATAAAATCGTTTTTCATTTATAACCGTTTCGCCCGGAATGTCTTTCCGTCGAATGATTTTCGGCTAAACGACCCTTTCCCATTTTTTTAGTAATTTTCCGTAGAATTTTCAAAGAATCTTTTATAAGCAAAACAAAGAACTTCCCGTTCAAAATTCCGGAAAACTAAACCACTGTCCCAAAAAAATTAAAAATTGAATGTTTAAATTTCTTCTACTCGCTTCTAAGCACCGTAATAGAATAAGTTATTGTATCTAGACAGCATCTGCACTTAATAACCAGTATAAGCTACGATCATTTTCTTCAAGCCAAGTCACGCCGATTCACGCCGCGGCCGACTAAAATAGATTTCGGCGTGACGCCGAAAATGCCGCCGCCGATCAGAACTCTGACAAACGCCGCCGCCGAAAATAATAGATGGTTGTATCTTAGATACGATCGCTTCTGAATATACTTACTGATGCTGATCTAAGACGGCCTTGACGGCTATCGATGTCATCGTTGCGAATGAGCTACAGTCATCAGAGGTTCCATGCGGCTGATCTGTTTGAATTATTATTAGAGTATAAAAAGACTAGGCGTTGTTCCATTATGATTTGATTTGTGTGTTTTGTAATTTGAAGAAAATAACTTTAACTTTCTTTTGTGGATAATGGTGGTCCATTTCCAAGTACTAAAAGCATTACCAAAGTCAGAATCCTGTGAGCATTTCACTGTTACTGACGAAAACGATAATTTGCTGCGGAAACGCTATAGACCAAACGATAGACGCCATCCATGGGAATGCATCTTGAAAGGAGGCTTCCGGGCCTCTTGAAAGGAGGCTTCCGGGCCTCTTGAAAGGAGGCTTCCGAGCCTCATGAAAAGAGGCTTCCGGGCCTCTTGAAAGGAGGCTTCCGGGCCTCTTGAAAGGAGGCTACCGGGCCTCTTGAAAGGAGGCTACCGGGCCTCTTGAAAGGAGGCTACCGGGCCTCTTGAAAGGAGGCTACTGGGCCTCTTGAAAGGAGGCTACTGGGCCTCTTGAAAGGAGGCTTCCGGGCCTCTTGAAAGGAGGCTTCCGGGCCTCTTGAAAGGAGGCTTCCGGGCCTCTTGAAAGGAGGCTTCCGGGCCTCTTGAAAGGAGGCTTCCGGGCCTCTTGAAAGGAGGCTTCCGGGCCTCTTGAAAGGAGGCTTCCGGGCCTCTTGAAAGGAGGCTTCCGGGCCTCTTGAAAGGAGGCTTCCGGGCCTCTTGAAAGGAGGCTTCCGGGCCTCTTGAAAGGAGGCTTTCGGGCCTCTTGAAAGGAGGCTTCAGGGCCTCTTGAAAGGAGGCTTCCGGGCCTCTTGAAAGGAGGCTTTCGGGCCTCTTGAAAGGAGGCTTCCGGGCCTCTTGAAAGGAGGCTTCCGGGCCTCTTGAAAGGAGGCTTCCGGGCCTCTTGAAAGGAGGATTCCGGCCTCTTGAAAGGAGGCTTCCGGGCCTCTTGGAAGGAGGCTTCTGGGCCTCTTGAAAGGAGGCTTCCGGGCCTCTTGAAAGGAGGCTTCCGGGCCTCTTGAAAGGAGGCTTTCGGGCCTCTTGAAAGGAGGCTTCAGGGCCTCTTGAAAGGAGGCTTCCGGGCCTCTTGAAAGGAGGCTTTCGGGCCTCTTGAAAGGAGGCTTCCGGGCCTCTTGAAAGGAGGCTTCCGGGCCTCTTGAAAGGAGGCTTCCGGGCCTCTTGAAAGGAGGCTTCCGGGCCTCTTGAAAGGAGGCTTCCGGGCCTCTTGAAAGGAGGCTTCCGGGCCTCTTGACGGCTATCGATGTCATCGTTGCGAATGAGCTACAGTCATCAGAGGTTCCATGCGGCTGATCTGTTTGAATTATTATTAGAGTATAAAAAGACTAGGCGTTGTTCCATTATGATTTGATTTGTGTGTTTTGTAATTTGAAGAAAATAACTTTAACTTTCTTTTGTGGATAATGGTGGTCCATTTCCAAGTACTAAAAGCATTACCAAAGTCAGAATCCTGTGAGCATTTCACTGTTACTGACGAAAACGATAATTTGCTGCGGAAACGCTATAGACCAAACGATAGACGCCATCCATGCGAATACATCTTGAAAGGAGGCTTCCGGGCCTCTTGAAAGGAGGCTTCCGAGCCTCATGAAAAGAGGCTTCCGGGCCTCTTGAAAGGAGGCTTCCGGGCCTCTTGAAAGGAGGCTACCGGGCCTCTTGAAAGGAGGCTACCGGGCCTCTTGAAAGGAGGCTACCGGGCCTCTTGAAAGGAGGCTTCCGGGCCTCTTGAAAGGAGGCTTCCGGGCCTCTTGAAAGGAGGCTTCCGGGCCTCTTGAAAGGAGGCTTCCGGGCCTCTTGAAAGGAGGCTTGCGGGCCTCTTGAGGCCTCTTGAAAGGAGGCTTCCGGGCCTCTTGAAAGGAGGCTTCCGGGCCTCTTGAAAGGAGGCTTCCGGGCCTCTTGAAAGGAGGCTTCCGGGCCTCTTGAAAGGAGGCTTCCGGGCCTCTTGAAAGGAGGCTTCCAGGCCTCTTGAAAGGAGGCTTCCGGGCCTCTTGAAAGGAGGCTTCCGGGCCTCTTGAAAGGAGGCTTCCGGGCCTCTTGAAAGGAGGCTTCCGGGCCTCTTGAAGGGAGGGTACTGGGCCTCTTGAAAGGAGGGTTCTGGGCCTCTTGAAAGGAGGCTTCCGGGCCTCTTGAAAGGAGGCTTCCGGGCCTCTTGAAAGGAGGCTTCCTGGTCTCTTAAAAGGAGGCTTCCGGGCCTCTTGAAAGGAGGCTCCCGGGTCTCTTGAAAGGAGGCTTCCGGGGCTATAAAAAGGAGGCTCCGGAGCCTATTGAAATGAGGGTCCGGGGTCTCTTGAAAGGAGGCTTCCGGGCCTCTTGAAAGGAGGCTTCCGGGCCTCTTGAAAGAAGGTATCCGGGCCTCTTGAAAGGAGGCTTCCGGGCCTCTTGAAAGGAGGCTTCCGGGCCTCTTGAAAGGAGGCTTCCGGGCCTCTTGAAAGGAGGCTTCCGGGCCTCTTGAAAGGAGGCTTCCGGGCCTCTTGAAAGGAGGCTTCCGGGCCTCTTGAAAGGAGGCTTCCGGGCCTCTTGAAAGGAGGCTTCCGGGCCTCTTGAAAGGAGACTTCCGGGCCTCTTGAAAGGAGGCTTCCGGGCCTCTTGAAAGGAGACTTCCGGGCCTCTTGAAAGGAGGCTTTCGGGCCTTCGATTCGACACGCAAAGTTGTTTCTAGTTTTGTTAGCTTTTTATGGCTGGATGTAGAAGCAATATGGAACTTTGCAAAGTACTTCCCGTAGATCCCCAATTGTAATTCACTTTTACAAACATATTACACTGAGGAAGAATAATTGTTTATCCCATTTTCCAGCATTTTCTGTTTGATATTATTTTAATTATACAAATAAATTGCCCGCCGATGTATTCCACCAAATTACCATATCGCGCTTTGCATACATCGGAATGCGAAATGCGCTAAAAGTGAATCAGTCGTCCGCATCAATTGAACGCATCGCCATACAACCGCATCGGTCGGGCACGCTTCAACGGTCGAGCAGAACCGATTTGAATAGGACAGTACATTGTCAACTCCATTGAGCCATTGATCTGCAGCACGTGTTGCACGCCTTGCTGCCCGAATTTCGAAATCGTCTTCTCTTTGAACTAGCTCGCGTGTGACACGCTGTAATCAATCAGGCATGGAGAAAAGGTTTCACAGCATGGATAAAAATCTATCGATTTTGATTGAAATGACATAATTCTAATGGGTCGAATTTTCAACGTCTAGTTTTTGGTATTACAGTTTTTATACATGTTACAGAATTTCCATTACCTTTCGCTGTGAGTTGAGTTGACAATGAAGTCGAACGAAGATGATGAATGTTTGCTGGGTCACCTCGAAACGCTGCATGTTGCTCACACACGTGTGACATGCATGCTATTGTGTCTCTGATGCATGACAATAAGGTCACGTAACCACTCCCATTAGTCACGGTATATTGGCTCGATTGGAATTATCTCCGCATGAGTGAGTGCTCGGGCCACAGAAGGAACGTGCAAAGGACAACATTTACTTTGTTGTCGGGAAGATTCATCGTCGTCAATGGGAATCTTTATCTCCGGAATCGGGCGGCCGACAGCCGAGATGCGCAACGCAGTCACCTTCAATGGATCTTGACCGTGCCCGCTAAAGGCATCATTCGTCGCTGTTCAACTTGGAGCGATGTGTTTATTAATTGCTATTAAGGTACTCGTTACATGTGTGCCTTTATATATTTAAATGTTAATGGAAAACGTGAGTCGCTCGGTTAGGATAGCGCGCCCTTGCATCGTCGTACCCGCGCGCCGCACCGCGTAGGACAAATATAGGTCTTTCTGTCACTTTGCTGCCCCATTGCGAGCCGGTGTTGGCTTTGTGATGTAACAAACAACAAGACATCGTAAACAACCGGGTGAGGAATTTCAATGAGTCTACCCCCGAACCGCAAACAGAAGCACTGGAATTCAACCAGGGGAGGTGGAGCTGGTTCAACCCGTATTCGTCGCATTCGTACCAACCAACTGGTTTGCAACGATTAGCGATGCTATTCTCATCTAATGATAGAGCTACGGGTGATGATGTTTCGACAGGTCGTCGGTTTCAAGTTCGCACTGGCTTTCGCAAATCTATGCTACCGGTTACGATTCGATTTAGTTCGATGGGGACGATATGCCGGCCGCAGTTTGCCAATCAGCATGGAGAGAAGTGCGGAGGCAACCTTAACCTCGTATGGCTTGTGACAGACAGCTGTTTATGGAGGAAGCCGATCACTGTCGAACGCAATCGTATTCCTACGGCAGATCATTGTTTGTCATTAACTAAGTGTCCATTTTTGGAAGCCATAAGGTGAAATATCGACAACGACTTTGAGACAGTCGCCACTTAACATCGGCAAGTACGCTGGGCCGATATGTACATGATTGTTGATTGTTCAATGCAAGGTGACATTTTTTTCACGGTCACGTTCATTGAAATTGAATTTTAATTGCGAGTATGGTCCGCACTATCATATCATGACGAACAAGACTGGATGACTTTTATGTTGAAGGTACTTCAACACGTACCGAGGAAGTATTAATTGTTTTTCAAATGAAGAGTCAAAAAAAATCAAAGAAATCCCGAAAAAATAAATTAAATGGCTTTGAAAATCAAAATTCCAGGTTTGTCGTCGTTTGCTTCATCATCGTTATTTACCATTGAGTTCTAATAAATTAATTCAAACCCAATCAACCAAAAATCACTCACCGTTTCAGGAACTCGAGTATCGTACATCCAATCTGTTCAAATACAAATACACATGTAAAATTCTAAAGAATATCCTCGTTGGTTTGATACTAGCTTTCAGTGTTAAAAACGATTGTATCGTTTCATGAAATTCAAAGCATCAATCCAAAATGTATGCCTACGTCATTGACATCAATGTTCACCAACCAGAAGAGATCGCTATCGGTAATAACTTTTGCGCAGTCATCATTAAGTGCGTAACAAGTCATTCCTCAATCATCCATTTTGCATAGATCTTCACAACTTTTAACTATACCGCATTATTAAGTTGATAGTCACGAACATTGAACCAGATCTCTTTTGCATCAAATTGATCACTGAGCGACGAACCCCATCGAAACCATTGGCCTTGAATTATTTGGAATTATTTTTCCTGTTCCCGATGATTGTGTAACTTTTCACACCGACCAACAGCTATCCAAATCGTTCTACGACGATGACGGGTCGATTAATCTCCAGCCGAATTAGTGAATCAAAAGTTTCGATCGACATTCATCAAACGATTCCGCCATAAAGAGGTACCATTATTTCTTGGTATGCTGCTTCGCCACTGCCACTGTCAGGAAGCGGAGATCAAACCGACAGCCAGTCGTCATCAGTTATGCTGCAGCGGGCACATCGCATGGCGGACGGTAGATTTCAAGTTCAATATCGAACAATCGGTGGAACCGTTTGGAAGTTTAGCTAATCGGATGGGAATTGTTGTATGGGGAAACAGACAACAAAACAAAATTTTCCGCCGGCAGCGATGCTCTTGACACAGGCTGACGGTCACCTCCGAAGCGATTTTTTTTGTATGCGATTGGTTGACCGAGGGGGTGCGAGATTTCACGATATGATTGTACTGCTGGACGACTGGACAGGTTGATCGATGGGATGGCGTGTTAGATGAAGTGATGACGTTTTGGGTCTTTTACTTTGGTATTGTTGTGTTGATTAAATGATGATATTGTGGTTCAAGGTACCACAGGTGGATATTTTATGTCTTTAATTTGAACTTAAAATTTTGATGGTTTTTACGTTGAAAGATGACGAAGCGGATATAAGCCAAGGTCGTGATAAAAAGAGAATGTAAATATACAAAGAATCAAATTCAAGACACTTCAACGATAGTCACGACTGGTGAATGGAAGTTCTGAAGTTTAATGCTGATTTAAAATTACTAGAAAAAAAATCCTAAGGAGAATTTTAAAGTTTTAGTTAAAAAAGCTGGAAAAAGGCAATTCGGATTGAGTGCAAGCATAAACTATGCAATATGCATGTTTCTGACTGAAAACATCAGAATAAAAAAAAATAAATTTAAAGAATACCCAACACACAATTCAAGCCAAATAAGCTAGTTATTTTTGGCTGATAGAGCTTCAATTGTTGGGTAATTACCACCTTTAAAAAATACAAATTCGTAGCAATGAGTAATTCTTTCCAAGATTGTTCCTTGCATATAACCACAGATGTACGAACAATCTAGCAATATCCTTTGAAGTGTCCATATAAAACTTTAAAGCTATCGCATTCAAACGATATCAGATGAGCTAAATCTTTGTCTCACTTTTATTAGTAACCATCAAATTTTGTGTTCAAATGCTTGTTTTGCAATTTTAAGATGTGTTATATGACGCATGTCAATCAGCTGCTGGCTATGCCAGTTCAACTTTGTATAACCCAAGTAAACGTCGGCTCCAGACTGAAAAGCTGGTCCCAAATAACCACTAATATTTAATATTCCATTATGATCGGTAAGGTCATCCCGACCTTTTGCCCGTATGAGCACCGAGCAGTAGCCATCATAATCACCGCACTGCAGTACAGCCGTGCCATCATCATTTGGTGAAGTACCGTCCGTCCGTCCGTTGGAGCAGCAAAAGCCTTTAATTACACGTTTCTTGTTCATTTTTTCAGAGCTTTCAGAAATGAGCAAAAGAATGGGAATGGTGATGCTGATGATGAGCGCTCGCTGATGAGGGGGGGTTCATATTCAATGGGCTTTATTCATGCTTGGGCGACGACGGTGCTGGCTTCGGTTGGTGGTTGTTGTAATGAGTGCCGTTAGAAATTGGCGCCGGAGGATTGTACTAATTAATGCCACAGTAAAGAACAATGATTGAAGGTGCTTCGACTAATTGAGATATTTTCCTTTTGTTTGCAGGTAAGCGATGGTATTCATTCATACATAGGACGCGCTGGAAGGGACGTTGCAGCTTGTTGATGAATTGTGGCATATCGTAATCGAACACTAAAACCTTCATGTATGTAAAACTTGCCATTTTAGGCATAACTATGAACAAAAATCGACGTAAATGGATACCAGGTACTGTAATAATCTCGACGCATTGGTAGTAAATTCTTACATGGCCAGCCAATTACGCGAAGTCAAACGCTTGAAAAAAATACGCTGCCTACATGTTTTGCCCACCGTCGAAGATGGCCTCTATAACAATCTAATTTACTGATATTCCAAACTCCGCCCGATGGTACATCAACTATCAACAATTGACTCTTCGTAAGCCTCTAGCGTTACATCGTCGGCAAAGCCAAAGATCTTAACACCGGGAGGAAGCTTCAAATTTAAAACAGCGTCTTACATAGCATTTCATATCATCGTTTCCAGGAGAGATCCCTGTGGAACTCCTGTGCTGATAAAATCACTTGCGATACTGGAGGCCAGGGACTTGTGTTATGGGACGGAAAGAGTACCTCGATAATGCACTTCAACGTTGCCGGCGACCGTTCGGGAGTTTCCAACCCGCCACTGGTCTACCATCATGTTGGCATTCCCCCAAGAATTATTATTGGCGGTCTGGCAAAGGTTATCAAAACACACTCTTTTACTGCTACTAATGGCCTAGTTAAGCGCCAGTCAGTGGCTCAGCTTTGAACGTTAGGTGGCGTTCAGTTGTAGTAACATGCTTACTGAGCATATTAACCAGCCAACCTTCAGTTTTGAGACCGCAAGGACCTTTTCCAGCGTTCGTGATTGGTAACTTGAACCAAGCTACCAGCGTATCAAAAGGACCCCCTCTAAGTTGTACAGAAGGCCCGCTCGACTTCTGCCCCATGCTGTACTCCTACCGCAGAGATGAGATCCTCTGACTCCATAGTTTCGTCCGGCTATTTACACTTGTGAATTACTTCGGTGCCCAGAGACCTCACTTCCACGCCCTCCCCCAGAACCTACTGGGCACCTCACATAGGGCCTCGGCGTACCTTTCTTTGTCGGTCTTCACCAACAAGGTCTCGCCTCTGTACTTCAGTTTACATTACGGGAACTACTCCCAAACAGTCTGGTACTTGTTGACGCTCCTTTTGCGCCATAACCGTACTTCCTGGGAAGGAGAAGGCTTCAGTCTGCAAACTTATGTCTACTGCCCATGATTTCATAGTTGACGTATCAACCATTCGAAATTTCGGCGAATTTAATTTATTACGTGTTCACTAAAGAAATTCGACTGCTGAAATATCGATACGTTGTTTGTTCCAAACCTCATTTAGGTGCTTACGGATTGCAATGTTTTAAATGTGCAATGTTTGTCCCTAAATTATTCGAAATACGTGTGGAAGTACAATGATTGATACGTCAACTATGAAATCATGGGCAGTCTACCTCTATACCAGACTATTGAAGCATAACAAGATTCTGTTTTAGAACATTGCTGCTATTGTTTCAACCACTAGTGAACTCGATTATCTCAACGAGGAACTCGACAACTAACTTGATCCCGGATAGTGGCCCACCAATGGTTTATTCCATCTTTTTTATTGAAACGTCGGGCGTAGAAGAAATATGTCGTTTTAATAGCCAGTAAAGACTGAAAGCCAAAAAAATGTATTAGTAAGATTCAAACAGTCGAAAGCCTATTAAGTTTTTCAATATATGTAGCATGCCGGCGTACGTACTGCTCAAATTGTCTGTGTCTGTACATTTATTGACTGTGTTGAGTGTTTACTATGTGACATGTTTCGTGAATGTGTTAATTTTGTTTCTTAAAACTACACGCTAAAAATGAACTACTCAAAATTGAGTCGAATCCGACTCATTTTCATTAAAAACGGGACAACTCAAAATTTGAGTAATATATACTACTTCAATAAAATAATGATTTCGCGAAAGTTAAGCTTGGCCTTCCATCAATTTTTAATACGACAGATGCGAATCAAGTTTATCTATCTATCTAAGTGCATTTTACGACAAACAGACTCCTAGTTTAAGTGCAATCATGATTTTATTGAAGTAGTATCTTCGTCCGGGACAATGAAAATGTTAATGAAATGTTAATGTTAATGAAAATGAGTCGGATTCGACTCAATTTTGAGTAGTTCATTTTTAGCGTGTAAAGTCTAATATTTGTGTGCGGTCGAATGTAAAGACGTGTTTGTTGACGATGAAGTGATCGAATAGTGCTGTTCGTTCCCGAAGGCTAGCTACCTCTTGGTCCTCCGCTGGTTTTCCCTTGATCCCACATGCTTTGCAGTCTATTGGAACAGGAGCGGTGGCTGGAAATCCTCGTTTTCAGTTTGTTTGACGTCATACCTACGTAGCATGCTGGGCAACTTTCGCATGGGATCCTGTAAATCACATTCGATCGGTCGCCTTGTTCTACTACATCTTTCACCGGCGGCAGCATCTTTCCGACGGTTTTTGCATTCTTTGTGCTGATGGTGACGTTTGGATAGTCTTTTTTCAAACTTTTTTGAATTTTGTTTGATAGCTGTCCGACGTGTACAGACGTGTACCATCGACCAATACACAGTTTCCTCATTTGGCCTGACGTCATCATTGTCGGTGACTTGTCGTTCACTCGGTCGATTAATCAGGCGATTTATTATACGTGTGGGGTAATCGTTCAGCTGAGTTGGAAGAAAATTATGTTTTTTTTGTGAATCTTGTGTCTAGGTTGGTGGAGAAATCCATCCAATGGCGCAGAATAAAAAGTGTATAAAAAAATTCTGCGAGCCGGGTCAATTCAAATTGGTAAGAGACAGGGTAAACGAGTTGTGATGACAAATAGGACCTATTCTGAGGGCTAATGTGACAACAAAACGGAACACAGTTAACTCCTAGAAAATGGCACAATACATGTGTCCGAAACGTCGGATGAAAACATCCCTAGTAGCACACACTCGCCCTTAGAAGATTCCGTGTAGACTGTCGGCTCGTTTGGAGGTGGTAAACAGTTGGGGCTTGGGCTGATCGTGATGGTAGTGGTCAGTCCTCTCCTATCATCGATGATCATTCGGGGTTAGGGTGAAGAGAGCGATCCGTTGTCGGTGTGCGACAAATCCAACCTCAGACGTCGTTGCAATCCCACAGAGGGAGGGGGCTGCACGCTCTGTTCCTGTTGCTCTTCAGTCGTTGGGAGGTGTTGGCCCGGATTTTCGTCTCGTCGTGTAGTGATGACGAGGAAACCAATTCCACAAAGGATGGTTCGAAGCACAGGGTGGCGGAACTGTATGGTTCCAGATATTCACCGTGTCACTGTGCACTGAGTGGGTTTCACTGAGGGATATTCTGCCAAAAATAAAAACGGGCATGCGTTCACCGATAGACCTCTAGCGGGACTAGACGAACGATTCTGTTTTAATCGGCACGCTTTTAGCCCTTTTGGAAACCCCTCAGGTTCAGAATAATCCCTAAAAAAAAACTTTCACACAGGGTGAATAGCCGAGACACGATGCTTATGCACAAAATCACACCCGTTTGTACGGTTTTCTACTAAAGAGTAGACTTCACTCGAGTAAAAAACCGCGATCCCGTTTACTGGTGTTATAATTCTAACCCATTCCAAAGAACAAGAAGCTATTCACGTGTTCTCCGGACTTTTGTATCCCCCATCGCTCTCGATCTCAGTCGCACTAACTCTCACCCAGAATCTTGCCAAATAGCCCATTTCCGTAATTTCTTTCCGTACTTTGGCGCCAAGTTTCGGAACTCTTGAGGTATCCTCAGTTTAATTCTGCGATGCATTTGATTTGATTTGTTGCTTTTAGTATTTCCTATCTTGGGTTATTTGGAATACTTCTGAGAGTGGTTTGACGTTTTTTTAGTAGTTTATCTACTACAGGAATTAATAGTCATTTTACAGGTGTGACCTCCATCGCCATTTTGTTTTATTTCGCAAAGCTATCAATGTTAGTCAATTCTTTTCATATCTCTAATCTATTTAAATCTGATAATATTTCAGTAGCACAATTTGGATATTTTATATGTGATTTGCCCTTCAATGGAATTTAAAGTTTTTAAAACTCTCACTTCCATGTACGGAACCACATTTATAAGTCGGCGCCAACACTCGCCTGTTAGACTATCGTGCATGGGCGCATACTATCCCTAGAGATACATATGTGAGAATAAAGAAAACAAAATTTATTATGGAGATGGGCTTTACATGTATAGATTATTACCCGCTGGTTACAACTTAAATGTCCAGTTTGTGGAAAAGCCATTAGAATCTGAGTACCAACCGTCCCTGCGATTAGTACTTTTTAATATCTTTCGGATCCCTAGCAGCACACATGTTTCACATAGGTTACTGCAACTGTTATGTGACCAGATCTGGTCACAAACAAGTTGCTGCAACCATTTCTGTCTGACTTGTGTTGCTCGGGATGCTTGATTTACCCAATTTTTCAGGTAATCAGAGAAATCAGCGAGAAAGAAAGTATTCGTTTGTTTTAAGGCTTGTATGAGGAGCTGCCACAATATGAAGAAATCAGTAAATTACTGAGTAGCCGTCAGACAGTAGCAGGAGTCAAGCATTTTTTTCCGGAAGATTCGTACTATCGTTTGGTTGCTGTGAGTTCTTTTCAGGACCAGCATTTTTTTTAAAATAATAGATTACAAAAATCAGTGGTGATACGCTCGTCGGAGGGAGACGCTGCAGAAATGTTTTTGCATGAACGGCAAATCATCGAGTGGCATCAGCAGCAGTCAAGTGAAGTTTCCTTTCAAAATTCTGGTTTTGTTTCTGTTTGTGATTGAAAAGGATTGAAACTAGATGGTTCTGAAAAGAACCGATTTTACACAAGAAAAGGTTGAGACAAGACGAATTTCCTTTGAAGTGCAAATCATACATAATAGCTTGGTGACGGCAGAAATTTGCCATCGGCAGCAGTGCAAAAACGTTGGCGTCAGTGGCAATCAAGTGCAGTCTTCTTTCAAGTTTCTGTTTTTGATTGGAAAGACGCATTACTGAAAATAAATCGGAACCAACATTTTACACAAGAGAAGGCTGAATCAAGACGAATTTTCTTCAAAGTGCAAATATGAACTGCTCGGCGACGGCAGAAAGTTTCCGTCAGTAGCAGAACCACAAGCGCTCGTTAGAAGCAGACGCTGCAAAAAAATATTCCCACTTACGTTGACGTCAGTAGCAGTAAAATTAAATTTTCTCTAGAAGTTAGAATTTGGGTTGGTTAGTAGTTGGGAAGGCACATTATCATTATCAGGCAACTTTACGTAGTCCTACATCCTTACACTTTTGTGGAATACCTCCAGGAATTTCTTCGGATTTCCTCCAGGAAATTCATTTAGAAGTGAAGTAATTTAAAAAGTTCTCCCAGCGGTTCCTTTATAAAAATCAATGGGAAGGTTTTCCTCCAGGTATTCTTAAAGAATTTCCTCACGGAATTATTTTGAATTTTCTCATATTTATTGCGTCGGACATTTCTTCAGGAATTCAGAAAAGTAATATCTTTCGGATATTCCTTTAGAAAATTCTACTAAAATTCATTCAATAGATTCTCACTTAAAATCCGAAGGAATTTCCGAAAGAATTCTTAAAGGAATTTTCGATGGAATTTATAATGGAGCTTTTGAAGGAATTCCTAAAAGAATTTCCGAACGAAATTATTGAAGGCATATTAAAAGGAAGTCCGGGGAAATTTCCGAATTGTTGTTGTTATTGAAACACATTCGATTTTTTGGAGTGCTGGCAAAAATTTAATTTAAAACTATTCGGCAGAGGGAATTGTTTCCTGTCCAAGACCTTGTTTTGATAAAAGTAGAAAGTTGTTCTCTGATTTTTTAAACATTCTTCCTTCAAAACACGCAGATTTTCCGACTTGTCGAGCGTGTTCATGAACAATTTTAGTTATGGAGCTCGACAGCGCATGTAATTTTAGAACTTGGGGTGCACCCTTTTTTATGATATCTAGTCGATAAATATTTTTACGAGCCAACCCTTCATCGAATCTTTCAACTGTACAAAAATTTAGCTGCCTATATTTTTTGAATTGTTTTGCCCATATTGAGGCAACAACTTATCATCCAAATAACCTAAAATGGTGATAGAATGTTGACCTTGTTATCAATACAGTTCATTCAGTATATTTAAGGATTTGTGCTGTTAAAAATGATAGTACTTGGTCATTGTTACGAGAAGTTGTTCCAATTTTGCGTGGCCACTGAAAAATATTCAGGAGGTCAAAACACACAAGATAGTTTGCACAATAAATACGGTTGTCAATCCAAAAAATAACTCACCATACACAGATCATTTGTTCAAAGGATTTATTCTGAAAAAGAAGCTAGAACAAAACTACTTCGGTTCTCGATAAAACTTCCAAGGGTCAAGTATCCCCACCTCCGCTACTTGAGAAATTTCTAAAAGGACGGAGTTTCAAAGGAAAACAATTCATGAAGGAATTGCTGTAGGTTTTCACAAAATTCTTACAGCAATTTTATCGTATTTTGTTCCTTCGAAAGCTCCGTACCTGAAAGTAGGTATTTCTAGAAAAATTTCAAAAATAATTTCCAAAGAAATTTCAGAAGGAATTCCTGAAGGAAATTTCGAAGGAATTTGCAAAGGAAGGGAAAGTTTTCCTAAATGAATGTAAAAAAAATAACAGTGTGTATTGTCTTTGACATGCCGCGAAGTGGACTTTGGATGAAAAAAATGACGATAACAGCCCCAACATTATTATTACAATTTTCGTGGTCAAGCTAGAAAAAAATATCCCCAGAAAAAGCTTTTTGTCATTGATAAAAAAAACATTGTTTGATATTACTCGCATACAAAGCGAACGTGACTGAATGATCGTCCCAAATTACCAATACTAAATTTCATCACACGAAATCTCATGTCCCATCCTACTAACCCCGAGTCAACTGCGGGTGTTTCAGCCCCCCTACTAGGGGAGAACAGTCCATAATGCACCCGTGGGGCAAAATGGCCTCACTCATATAATCTGTAGTAGGACATATATGAACAAATATTACCATTACAATTCATAATTAGTTATCTATTATTGAGCTCCATTGGAAAAGTGAGGAAAATCCCTTCATATTCACTCAAATTTTACGATTTGCGATTTTTCCACCTCATCCGTAAGATTGCTTCAATACATTAAGGAAAAACAAACTACCATGCGTTCACAATTATTTTACATGCAATTGAGTCATTTTGCACCACCGGGCATTTTGCCCCACGCCTATTTTTCAAACATTATTTAAATGCGTTAGAAAGTCATGAAAACCTTATTGTTTTGAATAGGAGATCATGTCACCTTCTGAAGACTTTTGGGGCTTTCCAAAACGCGTGTTTTGCTATAAGAATATCGTCTGTATCTTCTTGTCGAGTTAAATCAATTTATTTAAAAAACATGTTTTTTTGTAAAATTGGTAAAACTTGAGATAAAAAAAAAATAACATATCCCCAATTTTTTGACATAATAAAGAATATGAAATTCTCTTTCAAATGCCGTGTAAATAGTTTTTTAGTCTGCCCTAACCGGAGATATCAACTTATGAAAAAATGTAATTTTGACAGAAAAACTATTATAACTTTTGATCGGAAAAAGATATTGAGCATATTTACCCATCAAAGGCTGCATTTTTTAAGCTCTAAAAGTCACCTGAAGACGACTTTTTCGAGAAATCCAAAACAAACAAAGTAGATCAAAAATACTGTTTTTTAGGTACACCCTAATCCTATTAGGTAAAATTGCTCCAAATCAGCCAACTTAAGAGCTTGGCAAAATTGATTGTAATAGGCTGCGCTACAACTTTGTTGAACATAATATGTCAATATTCTGAAAAAAAATTCCTAATTATTTTTTATATGATGGGCCACCCTATTTTTTGGTAGCACCATAATGATGGCCTTACTATTTCGAACAATTTTGTAGAACAACAGTTTTTTCTAAAAAAATATAGTTTTGGCGTAAAATGCATCTTTCCGCGTAAATCTGTATCCTGGACCATAGTGCAATGTTGTCTGAGAAAAGAACACGTGCTTCCCACCTGAACTGCAGTTTGCTTGCCTTGCTTGTTGGCCTGTACCGAAAAGTTCCGTTAGGAAGTAGTAGCAGCGAGCAACAAGGGTAAAAACCAAAGACAGAAGCAATAGAGGATGCAATATAGGAATTTCATTCAAGAACCCCTCCGCCGAACTAGTCCTCAAGTGTGGCGTGACCCTTTTGGTGTACTATTCGTCGTTGTTCGTCTTCAGCTTTTAAAATACCGATCAAAATCCTTCGAGATTCCGACGGAATTGCTTCAAGTCCACCTTTGGAATCCTTTGGGGACTCCGACATGAATTGTTTTAAGAATCAGACATGAATCTTTCAGGGACTCCTACGGAAATCCTTTGAATATTCCGACGATGGAAATGAATACCGATGGAAATTTTTTGAAGATGCTGAGCGGTGTACTTGGTGAGGGTTTTGACTCCCTCAGATAGGATGCTGGACCAGCTTGTTTGGCAGCAGGAGACGAACTCAGGTTTGAACCTTGCACTGGTCATCGTTAAGCTTGTGCTGTGTTGCGTCATACGGGAGGCTTCGGCCGCGATGTGCTCGAAGATGTTGTGAACTACCTCTCTGGTTGCCGTTGTTGCAGCCATCATCATCGTCTTCTCGCTGCCTTGTGGCTGTCAGATTTGGTGCCATGCCTCCCGTTTGGCTCGCTTCGTTTCGTTTCGGTCCGGTGAGATGCATTCGGTTCGACGCGCGTGTAGTGAGTGACTCTCGCACTGGTTTGCTAGTTTGTTTTTTGAGGGATATTGGCCCAGAAGGTCAATCATTGTCATCTAATGACTCGCGCACGGCAGGTACGGCTTCTTTTATACACAAAAAAATCTTGCTGTGGACTCGGAGGCCCGTGACTTACATCTTTCTGATGTCCGTGTTAGGAATGCACGAACGGGATTGGTTACATCTGAAATTTTCACTGACTTTGACAAGAGTTGAAATTTTCAATAGCTTATCGTTAACTATTGAAAAATATCCAGCTTTGCCTGTCATGTCATGTCATATTCTGAACTATTTGCACTATAGATCAATTTTCGTGCTATTGTTTTGTTTCCCTCGACCACTGTTCCAAAGCTTTATGTTACTCATTTTCTACCTTTCCGCGTTAAATTAATCAGCTTTTTATTTATATAGATCGTTTTTATTTTTATAGATAAGGCCGTTACAAATATTTAATTAACTTTTTGTCCTACTGGTCTCCGAAAAATATTATTTTGTGGCAAAAAAATCCAAGGGGGGGAGGACAAAATAGTTTTTAAATATTTGTATCGGCCTAATCTCAAGTTTAAATGAAATTGGCAAATTTGTGAAAAAACTTTGGAGGTGTGAATTCTTGGAACACTTTTAGAAAAAAAAAATCCTGGGGGAAGTTTTAATTCTTTTGTGATCTGGTGTTATATACCTTCCAGATATTATTTTATTCAAGGTTATCCTTACTAAAAACTTTTTCGTGGCAATCCTGGTAGGCACGCTTCGGTAGATTTACTTCACGAACTCCAATTGCCTCGCTTGTTACTGTTTCAACGGTTTCAGCCGACAATCGCCTCTTCGCTGTTGTGAATGTCCCGTTCATATAGTCTTACTCACCGTGATCGTTCTTGATCATCATCATAAACATTTCTACTGATTATTCGCAACAATTGCATAAACCCTCAAATTATAGCTCTGACTGATGTCGGCAAATTATTAATGAATCAATTACGTCAAACTGCAGACCTCTGAGATCTGTATCTTGAAGCGATCAAACTTACTGAGGTGGTGCAGATCAGCCCTGCGTGCCACTTTTACTGCCATCCCTAGTAACATTTTGATTCTATGCTGGTTTTATAACACTCTTGTAGAGTAAAATATAGTGTTCAAGAGCGTTATAAAACTTAAAATGTTACTTGGGATATGGCAGATGTTCGCGGCGCACTATGGTAATAAACTGATTTAGAATTATGAAATTTGGCGATAATGTGTACTCAATATAAATTTTCTATTATAATGGTAAACACTTCTATAATTATCAGTTAATCTTTCAAAACTATTTATATCATATTTCAAAAATGAATAGCACCATGTATAAGCATGGGTGTATTCTTTGGAATAAAAAACCTGAAAAATTAGGTAATTTTGATTTTTTAAATGAGTCGCCACCTTGTTTGTCTTTCGACCTTTTGCCAAAGATACCCTCCATATAAGTATGTCATGCTTTTTGGAAATAAATCTTAGAAAAACCATGTTTGATCTGAGAATCTAAGAAAATTTGTCAAATAGGGTATCGGCAGGTATTCCTGATAGGCTATAGGCACTACCTATCTAATACCGCCATTGCATCTTTAAGTTCAATTTCAACCAGCTGTATCTTAAAATTATCTAGTGAGCACACACGATTACGGGCGAGTGTCGAGGATGGGACCATGTCGGGAATATCATTCGTAACGCCATGTGAATTGATTATAATAATTATAGGTACCGAATTCTCAACACCAGGACTGTAATGTGCCCATATTGCCATTTCCCCTATTTGTCCCACGCGTTAGTCGGGTATTGTCATCTGAGCTTTTTCTACCTAGTAATCAACTAGGTAGGCTGCCGGATTGAAGAGTGTGCCGCTAGGTTCAGCCATCGATTTCCTCAATAAAATAACATTCAAAAATACACAACCTTTAACGCTCCTGGCAGAAACTTAATTAATGCACTACCGCGTTCCTTCGTTGCAGTCATTTAGTCGACTGATCGCGTCAACTACTGTTGACCTACCATCGTTTCCAGTAAGTACCACACGGAGGTCCTTATCGGTAGTGGAATCTCTTTGCTCACCTACGTTGTAGTTTACGTATGCCTGCGGTAACGCAAGTTAACGCAATATACGATCTTGAGGAGCTCCGCAAACTGTTCCTGTCCCAGAAAGTTCACGCGAGAAGAGAAACTATGGAATTCAGTTCTATTTCGTTTCACCACGATCACCATATTTCGGTGTGATCTGGAAGATTTGTGAGAAGGCCATTAAGACCCCGCAATGACCTTGCTTTGTAGCTGCGCATTTTACGCGCGACTAAGGAATGCCCCACAGGATTTGATATAAACACATTTTTGGATTCCTTTTGCGTGTTACAAAGAACACCATGCACGAAGCTTATGAATACCTACCTGGAATCTCATAAGGGCTCGAATGCGAATTCATCTATGATTTCATTCAGAAATAGTGTTATTTTGAAACACCACCTAAAACATAAGTTGATAATTGTCATGCATGCAAAAAAACGTTAGTTTTCAATTAAAAAATACATGTCCGTGTTCATGCCTAATCCGTATCCTCAACAGCGGTACAGCTACATTAGTCTGCTAAGGATTACTTCAAATCAATTTCAAAACATCATGTCAAGCGGCGAAGGAAGTATCTGTTTATGTTATTCTGATTATCTTATGAAACTGTTTATGACTTCGCTGAACATAGTGGCAGTTTATTTTGTTCATGCTACGCTTCAACTTCAACTCGCTTCAACAATTCCCCACGCTAAACGCCACACGAATATAAAAAATAAGATTTGCAAGCACAGCAAAGTTCTTCTTGCAGTGATAACACGTAAGTGACAATTCCGTAGAAAAAAATATCCTCATGCTTCGATGTTAATGCTTAGTATCGTGTTTATGCTTTTCCACCCTCATCAGCAAAGTGTACTTTCTGTTGCTGTTAAAACCCGCACTTTTCATCTCTCTATCTTGCTTCCTGCTATCGTTCCAACATAACGATCCGAAGCGTTTTTTTCCTACTCAGGTACCTTCAGTCAGCATTCAAAGCGGGAATCTCTCGGGTAATGATGTTTACATATTAGCTGAATAAAAACAACAACTTTGTCCTAGAAAATTGAGTTCTCAACACTCGCACGGGACTCTTGACGGCATCAGTAGCAACGATAAGCATCCACCCGCCATATATTTTCCCACCCCCGTCTGGGGAATCGCTACTTTCTTCCGCCGAGGACCGAAAAAGGTGTGTTCTCAAGTGGAACATGAAGCCTTCCTCAGCATCCGCGCGCGCAATACACAGAAGATGATGGCAACTCCGGGCGAAATAAAGTTCGTAAAAAATGCGAGCGCGCTTTTCCCACCGAGAGACGTTCCGCTTGTTTGGTGCCGTGCGGTGCGGCAAGAAACGAACGGACTGAATTGAAAAAACATCGTTTCCGGTATGATTCGCTTGTCGCTTGTAAGAAGGATCCTTTCTGGCAGAGACATGGTAAAATGAGGACACACTCAAATGAAGAGAACGCAGCTCAAAGCACGCAGCAACACCTTCATCCTGACATCGGTCTTCATGTCGTATGACAACATGCTCTGCCACTGCGTTATTTCTTCGTTCCCAGAAGGTCGATGCCTCTGTTGCTCAGTCCGTTCCGTACGAGGTTCAACGTCGTCGTCAGAGTAGGTCCCTTCTTGAGTGCGGGGGAGGGCCCGCCCGGTCCGGAACGGAAGGGTTCGGTTTCAGTCAAAAGGTTTAGGTGAAGGGCAGATTCTTCGCATACAAATGATATCCCCACAATAGGGAAAAGGGTACAGGGGCGTTTGCATAGCACTGAGTAGGGACGAGCATTCAAAGTACATAATTCCACAAAAGCTGGAATAATTAATTGAGTTCGGAGCGGCGGCCGACACCATCCGTGGCGTAACCAGATGAGGATATTATATCAATTTTCCGAGCTGCCACACACCGCACATGGGATTTCCCGGTGATCTACCGAAAGCACTTTATTCCTACATTTTTGTTTGTACATGTTCCATTCATAAGTTAGACATATGCCGGCGACAGACGCTGCAATGGACTGGCTGCCGTTTCACTATAAGGGGTATATGCTCTGGTATACTTACTGTTCGGCAGAGTGAAGCAATAGTTCATATGAATAGTTTAAGCACAGACAAATAGACAAAATTTCATTGGAGGTCTATCCGGATATTTTTGATCAGTATCTTGACTGGTTCGTTTTCGTTCTATACGAAATTGACAAATGTTTAATACAGCTGGTTCTTATTTAAGTCACAGTTAACATCGGTACTCAAGACCATAAATTTGATTGAAAAGTTTCACATGTTTAAATGACTTCAGTTTTGATAGTCATAGGTGATTATCATATCCATCAACCATTAAATCCATTTTATTTTGCCATTTCTGTTGTGTCTGTTTGTCTCTGGTACGAGATGCAGTGCGGGTTGGACAAATTGATATAAGTAGATTTTCAACAATTGTATTTATTGAAGCTTCAATATACATTTTTGTTGTTGTTATTCGAATGAGCAAACAATCATTCGAATAACTTGTGCTTTGAAGACTCAGCTTCGTTGAAAAGATGACAGCCCTGTGACAGTGACCACCTCGAGCTCGAATGCACTTCCTAGTACACGGAAGAAAAAAAGTACCCAAAATTGAGTATTTTTAAACTTACTTTTGAGTTTTTTTTCTCTTCTCTTTCATCCACTCTTTCTTTTGTTGTCAAAAACAAAAGAGCCAAACAATCCAATAACGCCAGTTCAATACGGGAAGCCAATTTTGAGTTTTATTACCTGAGGTCGAAGTTGAGTGAATTAAACTTAAATTTGGGTCAATAAATTTTCCGTTGGGTACTTTTTTAACATGGGAGTAAAGGCAAACTACTTCGACCCTACTTACTCAATTTTGGCTTCCCGTACGGATGTTCGAGGTTGGGTGAATTAAACGCACTATTGGGTAGTTTATTTCTTCCGTGTAGCTTTCATCTTAGTGGAATTCTAAAAGGCCACGTAGTTCATTAAAAAAAAAATTACCACCAGCGGTTTTTCGAAAACATTTTGTTAAATTGATGCCCTCAATACTTTCAATATTACCTTCTGAAGATTAAGTCCTCAAAGAATGCCTGTTTGTGTCATTTTATGCCCCTATAGTTTTAGAACAGTCCTATAAGTTCCTTGAATTAAAACCAATTTTCATCTGCTGGAAATTTCGCCTGTTAAAATTACTTTTTTGAAACGTTTCGCTCGTATTTGCTTATTGCTTAAAACCAACATTTTTGCAATAAAAAACGATTAAATCTGACGTCCACTATTTTTTGAGATTTCTAGACTCCCTCAACCCTCTGCCACGCTTTTTTGTATACCTAGTATATGTACTGTCACAAAATCTTAGACCCTCTCCCCCTGAAACCTGTGACGTCATTTTTGAACGACTCCTAAAGTGTGAAAAATATTTTCCAAAATGTAAACAAAGGTCTTCGTAAATCGCAACTCTATAATCTTCCGAGATTTGAGTAAATGGAAAATTGTATGTTTTAAAAACGAGAGTTGTTCCCATTTGGAAAGAAATGGTCTTCCATTCTTTCATTTGAACCTCAAAACATCCAACTGTAAGTAATTTGTCCCATTCTTTTTTAAATCGAATGGATTTGGTAAATTACCCAATATTGGTAACTATTTTCCCATAACACTAGTTGGAACCAAGAACGTTAGATATTTCCTTTATAGGGTAACTGCTCCTGGGCTTCATCTCAAGATGGATCGCAGCAAACCATGCGCACGGATGTTTGCTTTTAAATTTGCTGTCATGTTTTCGTTCCTTTTTGCAATGTGAAGAATAAGATTCGACAGGCTGTCTCCATTCAGTTTTATAAGAGAAAACGTTTCAGTGATCTCAAGTTTTTTTTAACACGTTTGTCAATTTTACTAAAGTGTTAAGCTTAAAGAAGGGGTACGTAATCGCTTATGCAGTTTTTATACGTAGACGTGTTTTAATTAAAACATGTGCAACAGGAGTGAATGATTGTACTGAAGTGCTCTTCCCATTTTCGGTTCAATCATCCGGAAATTGATTTGGTGAGTTTGTTTCAATTTGTTTGCTGGATTGCACAATCACGAAGTTTATTTATGGTTCCATTACCCAATTGATATGAACAGGTACGTACGAACAGTAGGTACGGCAAGCAAAAGTTACATTTGACTAGTCGTGAAATGAGTCATTGGAGCTAAAACTTTCTAACTTCTGGGCCAAATCTAACTGTAATACAGATAGTTTTCTTTCATAATACAACTGCCAGACAGTGGGGGTTAGATTGGACACAAACACTTCTCCTGGATTTCTTCCCAAAGCTCTTATGTTCATCCCATTAATAAAACAAAACAATGGACAAAAATTTTGATTTGTTTCACTTTTGAATATATGCTTCCTCTTAGAAGCGGTCGTTGTCACAATGTTTGTAGCTTTCTCCTTTTTTATATAGATCTTCGGTGTACGAAGTGTGTTCGTAATGAGCTCGAAGCTAGTGCAATTTAGAATCTATAAATTAAGCGACATTGCCTCTTTGTGCAAACGCAATTAATCAAATAAAAAATAAGCACTCTGCCTCCCTCAACTTTCGTATTGTACCATATTTGTCTCTCAATGTATCTCACCACAAACAATTCAATGAATTCAGCCTCCAAATGTATCTCTTGAACAACCACCTAAATCAATATAATCTACTTGCGTCATAAAAACGTGATAATAATACTCAGAAAATTTCTCTTCCGCCTGTTGATTCTCCCGGAGAAGAGTCGTTTGGCCGAAAGTAATTCAGTTGAAAGCCATCTGGCCGAATGTCCTCTTTGATTTAGCCGAATTCCATTTGACTAAATTAATCGTTTGGCTGAAACAGTAACTAGGCCGAAAACGGTTTGATTGAAATATTTCATTTGGTCGGAAATTCTGTGAGGCGTCTTACTTCTCATTTCTTAGTTCTCACTCCATACTGTAAATAGTAAGAAGTCGAAAACCAGAAAAGAGAATAAAGAGTGGAGAAGCAAATTTGATACTCTTTTCTCACTCTTCTCGCTCTTTTCTCACTATCCATAAAGAATGAGAAGTGAGGAATGAAAGGATCTAGTGAGAAGTAGGAAGGGAAATGCGGAACGTCTCACTTCTCACTTGATATTCCCCACTTCTAACTTCTCATTTTTCACTTCTAGATTTTCACATTGGGAAGCAAGAAGTGAAAAAAGAGGAATGAAAACGGACGTCCCACTTCTGACTTTTAACTTCTAATTATCATCAATCACTTTGTAACCCTAAATTGAATTCATGAAATCAAATATGCGTAGTGTTACTACGCTACATTCCATGAGCAGACTGGATGAAGTTAGTTTCGGACAACTATTCGAAATAGGGGCACTTCAACCCATAGCTCCTATTTCCATCCCATCAATAACAAAGCAATGGAAAGGAATTCTTTGTTTTGCGATGAGATGAATATATGTTCAGTGAGGTGGAAAACGGAACAGTTCTCCTATATTAAAGCACATTCAAGATCACAATCTGCACCAATCCGGTAATAGAAACGTAATATTTAAAAATTCAAAAAACAATTCTTGAATCCCACACTGCGTAAATAGAGAGATTTATACCTGCTTGAGAGTTTAATCATTAAACCAGTTTAAATTACGGTTTATCAACTTCACTTCTAAGCTCAAAGTAAATGATCGCGCTATTGTAACACAATACTATTGAATGATTAATGTTTTTTTTTCGAATAACAAATATTGTTCAAACAGAATAAAAGGAAATCCAATTACTTATAATTTATTAAGCAAATAGTGAGTTTAAACTGCATTGAATATGACCAGTGTGTGAGCAACGTGGGCCGTTAATCCAGAGTGTCTTCTTCGGATCCGGTAGGTAACTTGTCCCTCGAGTGATCTTCTGCAATCTTCTGTGTCGTACACCATAGCCGGTATCTGGACGAGTCAATAAGTCTCTGATGCTAGCCGAGTCACAAACGACGGGTGCTCACTCCACGCATCTCAGGGACGATAGAAATGCACGGATCAATACGGATCTCAAATTTTGAAAATTTTCTGTGCGTCAAGCGTTTTCAAAGTATGTTTTCGAATATTTGTTTTATTTCTGCATTATTGACAATTTTTTTTCAATTTTTTTCAACAAGTATCATCTATTCCCAGCCTTGGTTATCTATTGTATTCACAGTCATTGCTACCGACTTTCGCACTAGATGGCCAGCCCTTTGTCAGTCTGCCATATGTTTCCACACAAGCTTTGAAAAGTATTTGGGTGATAACAGTGGTGCTGGTGTAAGTAAGACAAATAAGACAAATAAGACGAATAAGACAAATAAGTCAAACAAGACAAGTAAGACTAAAAAGAAAAATAAGAAGTTCCTCCAGGAATTCCTTCGGAAGTTCCTCCAGGAATTCCTTCGGAAGTTCCTCCAGGAATTCCTTCGGAAGTTCCTCCAGGAATTCCTTCGGAAGTTCCTCCAGGAATTCCTTCGGAAGTTCCTCCAGGAATTCCTTCGGAAGTTCCTCCAGGAATTCCTTCGGAAGTTCCTCCAGGAATTCCTTCGGAAGTTCCTCCAGAAATTCCTTCGGAAGTTCCTCCAGAAATTCCTTCGGAAGTTCCTCCAGGAATTCCTTCGAAAGTTCCTCCGGGAATTCCTTCGTAAATTCCTCCAGGAATTCCTTCGGAAGTTCCTCCAAGAATTCCTTCGGAAGTTCCTCCAGGAATTCCTCCGGAAATTCCTTCGGAAGTTCCTCCAGGAATTCCTTCGGAAGTTTCTCCGGAAGTTCCTCCTGGAATTCCTCCGGAAGTTCCTCCAGGAATTCCTCCGGAAGTTCCTGAGGGAATTCCTCCGGAAGTTCCTCAGGAAATTCCTCCGGAAGTTCCTCAGGAAATTCCTCCGGAAGTTCCTCAGGAAATTCCTCCGGAAGTTCCTCAGGAAATTCCTCCGGAAGTTCCTCCGAGAATTCCTCCGAAAGTTCCTCCAGAAATTTCTTCAGAAGTTCCTACAGAAGTTCCTACAGAAATTCCTCCGAAAGTTCCTTCGGGAATGCCTCCAGAAATTCCTTCGGGAGGAATTCCTGGAGGAACTTCCGGAGGAACTTCCGGAGGAATTCCTGAAGGAACTTCAGGAGAAATTCCTGGAGAAACTTCTGGAGGAATTCCTGGAGGAACTTCCGGAGGAATTCCTGGAGGAACTTTCGGAGGAATTCCTGAAGGAACTTCCGGAGAAATTCCCGGAGGAACTTCTGGAGGAATACCTGGAGGGAATTCCTTAGGAATTTGTCTTGTTTTTCTTATTTGTCCAATTTGTCTTATTTGTTTTATTTGTCTTATTTATCTTATTTATTTTCAATTGCTTATCTGATCTCATTCCTATATTTGATTTCAATTCGTATATTTGGTATCCTCGTGTTCACAAGTAGGAATACGCTTTTTTCTAGTGTCACGCTAGATACAAAGTTGACGGACTTTTTATCGCTCTCATCGCTCCTTTCCTGCCGTGCGCCTCAAGAAAATATGCTGTTGGCTGCTCTCCCGAAATGGTAACTTTTGTATGGAATTTAAAAAACTTGGTTGAAGTAAAAAGAGCTTCCTGCAAAATTTATTGCGGTGACATATACTTTTTATTACATCAAAATGATCGTTGGAAAAATTCAAAACTTTTGTCAGTTGGGTTTTGCGAAATTCGGTTCCTTTGTGCCTCAAATCATTGGAGAGAGGTACTGAGAAGCGAAAATTTCAGTTCTACGATAGTTCAGTATTTAGAGCTTAATTCAAATTAGGAAAATAGTAGGTCCATGAAATTTTGTAGGAACATTCCTTGATAAATTTCAAAGAGATTGTCAGTTGGGATAAGCGAAATTCGTTCCCAATTCCGAGTTATAGACATTTTAGTACGAAAATAGCTTCCCTCAGACCTTAATTCTACCGGTGGGCAATTACGGACATGGAACGTAAACAGGCTGACTAGGAAGCTGTCGGATTTTCTGAGCGGAAGATGCTGTGTACAATACATAGTGAGAGGACAGTAAACGACTTGTGACGCATAGGGGAAGGAGCTATTACGGAACAACGCACCACGCGTCGGCGAATCAGCATTCTGGTATGGACAGTCCGTGGAGACGCGTAGTACATTGTAGGTAAGTTGCCCTAGGGCGTTTTGCCTCGCCGAAATGTTAGATGTTTCGTCAAAATGTGGGAAATTTCGGTTTTTCCAGCCTTCCTACCTGTTACTTTGACACTTTTTTCGCCTAACCTACATAATTTTAGGTCTAGTTTCGTTACGGCCATGCCAAATACGGTAAATATGAGGAAATACCCAAAAGGCGTTTTGCTTCGAGTAGGCGTTTTGGGGCCTCTTCCCCTACGCACGAATTACAAGGAAAATCATATATTCAAAGGAAAAAAATATTATAAATCTGATTAAAAACGGCGGACATCAGTATAGATGCTGGAGATTAACGATTTTTAATAACGCAAACATGAAAAACACAAAAATGACTTGGAAAAATGCCCTTACCACAGATAAAATAATATTCTTCAAAATTTTACACTCGTTTCAAGATAGGTTTCCTATACAAAAAAGGCTACAAATATAAATATTTTTAATCTTGAGGGCCAATTTCAATGATTTATCCGTTGGTGATTAATCAACTTTTATACGATAATAAGTTATCGTTCCCAATAAAAAAATACAATTACGGTATATTGGAGAAGAAAACAATAAATATCACTTTTTTTCAAAAAATCGCCTATGAAATATTTTTAAACACCCAGTAGCTCATTTCTAGTGACTTTGTATAACTTTTTGTGAAAAAAAATATCAGGTACATGAAACGTCTATAACAATCTACTTTTTACACCGTGAGATGGCAATGAAGTAGCGTAGGAGGTTTCCAGAAAGACCAACCGAATGCAAGGTCGCGATTTCAGATCTCCATTCTGTTTGGTGTTACGAAATAAACTTGAACTTTCTTTTAGATTGTTTATTAGTCCCTTAGTTGATGATACATCGAGGGTATTTTTTAAATTATATAAATAAGATTTCTAATATAAATTAGATTTTTTTTTATCAAATTGAATTCGTTTGGTTACATGAAGAAGTTTGACTTCCGCTTCTAAATATGAAATATCTGCCCTAAATAGGCAGTCTTTGATCGGGGCAATACGATCTGAATCATAAGCCGTTTATTCAAAGAACTGAATACATCGTTACTTAACACTTAGCACGACCATTTCCGCCAAGCATTTTGGCCAAACAACTTTTTTGGCTAAATGAGCTGTTCGGCCGAACGATATTTTCGGCCGTATATCCATTTCGGTCAAATTACTTTCGGTTAGAGGTTCCGGTCTAATGTTTTTTTTGGCCAAATGACATATTCAGTCGAACAATTTTTGACTTAGAGGCCTTCGGTCAAACAACCCTACCCCGTTTCTCCTACAGTCTATTAGTATAGTGAGGAGTTTTTTATTCTACGGTTTGCGACACTAAGAGTCTGTCTCATTTGTAGAATAAAACTAACTAATAACTAATAACGAACTAACCAACTAATAAAACTGTAAACTTAAAAGTGACAGTTCAATAATTAGAAAATCGCCCGTTCATAAGAATGGCTGGTGCTACCCAGCAAATCCAATAAGACTGCAATCAGGGTTATTCGTTAATTATTGAAATGTCACTTTTAAGTTTAATTTCAGTTTAATTTTCCAAATGAGACAGACCCTTAAACGTAGAATGAAAAACTTCTCAAGCTGGGATCTGAGCAGCTGGCTGCCTTTGCCAGGGGATAAGTGATTGGAGAACTGGTTAATAATTTAGAAAGACTGTTTTCAAACAGTTATTAAATTCGTTATGAATTTTAGTTGAATCAGCAGATTTCAGAATACAAAATTGAGACCATGACTCCATCGGCCTGGAGTTCCTAAAATAGATATTCAGTTTTGGTTGAAACTGCTTGCAAAAATGCCAGCTTGACACAAATCAGAGGATCGGTAAAAAAAATCATATATGTTATTTGCATCGAGGCTCTTTCTTATCTTTCTTCAGCCCACCAACAAACTTCTGAACAGTACTGCAAAAGATCGTGATCGTCGTAAGACAGAGAGCGAATAGCCAAATTAAAGAATTGTGGGGGCTTTTGATCAATTTCGCATGAAAGGCAGTCATGAAATGATGTTGTGCTTTATTTTACAATTAAAATTTCTAAATTATTTTAATGGATATATGCGAAGAATAGTGACTAGTCGATAAATTACAGTCAAACCTCTATGAGTCGATCTTCTATGACTCGATATCGACTCATGGAAGCCAATTATTGCATATTAAAAAATATTTTCTGGGTTACTGTGATGGTCCCTTCAAAAAGCTTTCCAAACATTTGCTATTTGCTCCCTTCAATATCGACTCATGGAGGTTTGACTGTATTCATATTTCTTCAATTCATCGAGTTGAAACTGGTAATAAACACAATAATAAAGCAGATAAGCAGCACACTTTCATGTCCTGTCATATTTTTGTAGCATGCCATTCATTCGTCGCGTTTCTATAGATATAGAAAGGGGCAGATATTTAAACATCGTGTGACATTTCTCATTGAAAATGAAAAATTCCAGTACTGCTTCTGAATATCCCAATGGTGTCGATTGCCAAATCACCAATTAAGTCGAAATTCAAATCAGCATAACTTTGCGTAGAATAATCCGATTCAGGACAATCAGAAGCGGACACTCTTCTAGTATGCTGTTCCAAAACATGAGATTGGTCTTTGGCCACCGGAGATGTTCCGGGTTTTCCGAGGGTATGTTCAAGATTAATTTTCTAAACTGCTTATCATTCAATGTGACGTTTACTTTCATCATGTTCTTTAGTTCTAGTCTTTGGAGAAAGCATAAAAACTAGAACTAAAATGCAGGTGGCCACAGGCCAATCTTAGGTTTTGCATGGGGACAGTATACAAGAAAAGTTTCCGCGTCCGACGGTCCCAGTTTCATCAAAATCAGTTCATTCTACGCAAAGCTATGCCGATTTCAACTTTGACCAAATTTTGCCTATCTCAACCTTTTTGTCTAACCCCTGTACATCACTTCCTGAATATTTCCAGCTGGTAAACTGAATTATGTTCTTGAATGTGCCATGCATGAAGCACTTTCTTGTACCTTCTGTGGGCAATAATTCCAATTCCCGAAGAAAAGTTTAATTTACATTAAACTCGTCCATGATTGCCTAAGCCAATTACTTAAATTAAACATTTCCACACCATCTTAGAATGCTTTAAGCGATCAGTGTCACGAGAGCGGGTTAGCAACTAATTAGTGAATAATGAGTAACAACGAAGTTCGATGTGTTGTTCCAGTATCGAAAGTTAATGATCATCTGTTTTTTTAGTAACCTTGTTCAAAAACACGCCGAGCCCGGCTACAAAGAAATCACATTCGTTGTTTTGATCAATACGCTTGATTTTGAAACACGCCGCAACGCCATATATAATCATATAAGCAATTTTTCCGTTTTAAATTGGTGCCTATACTTGCTATTTAGCTTGTATAAGGTTGGTTTTAGTATGGGAATATATTTTTTGGTGGCTCGCAGCGATATGTGGTTCATTAGTATGGATGCACCACCGAATTAAACACTAAGGATACGGTGAATGCTACAATAGATCTAATAACTGGTCGCAGTTACACACCCGAACAGGAAAAAAAATAGGTATTCTGTGCAGAAAGCTGTTTTGGCACCAAATTTAGTGGGTTTTAAAGCTCAGTTGAGCGATTCCAAGCAACTGCATCAAAATTTAACAAAATTTTTAATTCATGATTTTCTATTGAGTTGAAACTTTGCACAGTTTTTCAATTTCATCTAAATCGTCATTTTTCGATATCAATTTTTTTTATTGAGTCACGACTAACTTTTCAAAAGGGTGTATGTGAAATTGGTTCAAAAATATTCAAAGAGCTGCACAGCAAAACCGGAATGTTCGATTGTTATGATTTTTTCAGCAAAGTTAGACAACTAAATGGTGATTCTTAAAAAAATGTCCACCGTAAAAATTTTTTTTTTGCTTTAGAAAATATCATTTTTGTCACAAAAACTCAAATATCTCAAAACCCTATCTTTTTACGAACGTATTTTTTTTCAGGGAAAACGGTCCATTATATTAGCTATCTACCATAAAAATTTGGTGATGGTAAACTAATAAACAAAAAAGTTATGACATTTCAAACATTTCACAATTTTCACACATAGTAAACAAAAAAATAATTTCCGTGTATTTTTTTCAAGAATCGCAGTTTGATGCTGATTTTATTGTTAAGGGCCTTGCGTGAGTTAAACAAGTTATTTTTATGATATTACGTAGTCCATCTTACTCCATTTAATCGGAGTCACTTTTATCCCAGCTATGCCCTCATTAAAGCGTTCGATGTTGACCTTTTGGATACACTCATCTTCCGATTGATTTGTTGAAACAGATTTTGCTGATGGTACGGTGGCAAGGCTCTCAGTACTTGATTTTGGAGCATAACCAGTCGCTTTCAGTTTATCTATGGTGCTTTCGGTGAGATTTCGTAACTCTTTTGAACACTTTTTTCCATCAAACGGCCTACAACAGTTGAGAAAGCGGCTACTCATGTTGTTCGTTATATTCCAATAAACAAAATCACTTTTAAGTTTTTACTGACTAGTTTGGTGTCATTAAGCGGGCTTGGTAGTCATATGGCTACTGCTTCTGCCTCATACGCAGGAGGTCGTGGGTTCAATCCCAGGTCCGTTCCATTCTCCTACTTTGTATCTTTCTCTTTATTTCTCATGTTCTAGCAATCGCTAGAACTGGAAATGGACTTTCATACCGTTTCCATTACTATTCCTATACCTTCAACTTGAGTATTCTAACAGTAATCTGCTAGAAATGGAAATGAACTATAGAGCTCGTTTCCTACATCCAATTAGAAATTCCATCAGTTACCTTCTCCTATCTATCACATTGGCAGCTCGTTAACCAAGACGGACCTCTGCCTCTCCAACAGGTGGAAATTCCAACAAATTCCGCATGAACTCGTGGCAAGTGCAGAGGTATATTCGGCTTGCAGCGGGCGAGTGATTGCATCATCATTTCCTCCCCTTCCCTACATTGACTTGCATTCTGACGTGGCAGGCGCCAGTATGACCTAACAAATGAGATCACCAGTACTTGTACATTGAAGATGTGTGCTAGTCCCAAGCAAACATCTGTTGGTTCCCTGTGCAAGAACAGCTGATCTGGTCATAATGGAGTAGCAACTACGAGCAGTCAATCAAGCTCAAGCTTTACTGACTAGTTTGGTGTCATTTGCTTGACTGAACAAAAAAAATACCATAAGATCTTTAAAAACCTTAGTGGTAGTAATTTTTTGCTTTTTCGTGAGCATTGTCATGGTATGTACCTATCATGCATTTGTTGTTGTTGAAGATACCCGTTTCCTCCCGATCATAAAGTCTATTCTCTAAGAGGTATATTTTTTGCAGGTAAACTATAGACGTATACGTGTATATAAATCTTTGATTTTGCAGCTTTTGTCTTGAAAAGAACATTTCTGATATGTTTCTTATTATCAACAGGTTTCAAAACTATTAAAAGAATTTTTCGCCAGTCACGTACAATGAAAATTATGACATTATCAATACTTTTGATCACAACACTGGATCGTGTCTAAGTTTCTTATAGATGCTATGAATAATTAAATCAAAATATCATGAAAACAACTTGTTTAAATCACGCAAAGCCCTTAACAATAAAATCTGCATCAAACTGCAATTCTCGAAATAACCCACACGGAAAAAAAAATTTTTTTTTACTAAATGTGAAAATTGTGAAATGTTTGAAATGTCATAACTTTTTTGTTTATTAGTTTACCATCACCAAATTTTTATGGTGGATAGCTAATATAATGGACCGTTTTCCCTGAAAAAAAATACGTTCGTAAAAAGATAGGGTTTTGAGATAATTGAGTTTTTGTGACAAAAATGATATTTTTAAAGGTAAAAAAAAAATTTTTTTTACTGTGCACATTTTCTTAATAACTATCATTTAGTTGTCTAACTTTGCTGAAAAAATCATAACAATCGAACATTCCGTTTTTGCTGTGCAGCTTTTTAAATATTTTTGAACCATTTTCACATACACCCTTTTGAAAAGTTAGCCGTGACTCAATATGAAGATTTGATATCGAAAAATGACGATTTAGATGAAATTGAAAAACTGTGCACAGTTTCAGATATTTTCGAAATGGTCGCTCAGGATCGACTGGCATGCCTCCGTGGAATGCCTCAGTTATACCTTGTCGGGAGTGACTGGCGATAAGATGATTAACCGGCATAAGGCTTGTAGCGTTTCTGGTGATGGGTAAGCCCTATTTTATATTTCATTTTTAAACATTAGATAGATAAACATATCCTAAAATATGGCTGAAAGCTGTGCTAATTTATGACTCACTTCCTCCCGAATTGTGACTAAATTTAGTTTTCCTAAATCTTCCTGACTACACTGTTATACAACGTTTTTCACCAACCATCCGACCAACCAAGTTGCTGCAACTAATGTACGTTTTGTGTTTACGATGTTGATAAATATTTCATACTACCTAGCTTTGTGTCATATCTTTCCATTCCTTCCACCCTCACTCTGCCGATAGTCAGTGAAAGCCGAGCCAAGAACATAAGGAAACAATGCTAATATCAAATCTATTCTTCTATTGTACGTACCCCACATTTACATACGGAGGTTATATCAGTAAGTAAGCTCCGACGATTGTCACAAGGAACGACTAGAAGACAAGGACTACAGCCCAAAGTTGATGGTGGGTTTTGGTTGTGTAACAGTGATGGAGAAGGGGGCAAAGTAAGACAACACGGATGCATGGAGAAGAGGAACGAGCTACTTCCTATACGTGTATCCTTTCTGGGGCACATTTATGAGACACCAACATGTCTAGTTCGAAGCACTATTTAGATATGGGCTTCCTTCTTCAGTCTTTGCTCCATATACCGAACATCCGTCCGCACAGCCCATAGTGACATTTATGAGTGTTACACCCGACAAACCAACAAAGGAAGCATGCTGGGAAAGTGGGGAAACCCGAAGTATTATATTGTGATAAATTGATTTCCCCATCCATCCCCATGTCATATGGGCGCCACTTATTCACGTTCCATTTTCAGAAACTGTGACAAGACGGAAAATTTGACTGCCTTCAAGATAAATGCGTTTTGTGATGGGCGACCGAAATTCAATTTTCGGTTTTCTGAGGAAGACTAGCGATGGGGCAGATGTGTTCATGGCTCAATTGGAAGCAAATGTTGTTCCTCATATGATATGGGGAATTAAATCTGAGTGGTTGCTTTTCTTTTTTGTTACTTTGTGATCATCGCTCCGATAGAAGAGCAAATATTACTGTTGCAGGATAATGTTCCTTCTAAATGTTTCCTGATGTTATCCACTGGATTATTTGATGGACCAAAGAAAGCAGAGAAAGTAGTTTACCGCTAGTATAATATTTTCTCTTTATCACACGCAGCTGTGTTCAATAGACAAACTCGGACTATGTTGAAAAATGGCACATAATGTATTCATAATCAATATTGAAATCGAACTGAGGTTAGGCCAAATTTATTAAAAATTGAAGACAATCAACTTCCGGCTGCGTGTGCCGCAAAACAATATTGAACCTTGAACCAACTTTCAATACATCAATAATAAACTCCCCAGTGTGCCGTTTGGCTCCAGTAACCTACCGAAACACGAGCAAGCAACCTAATTAATATTTATGATTCAATTAATTGGATTATACTGTTCGGCATCCAATCTAGAGAGCGTAAATTTAGTTGTGAGGCTCATTTTCGGTGTTTATGAATTTTCAATCGAATGTATACAGTTTCTCAGTACGGGCTTTTTCAGCATGGTCCTAATTATAATTATAGATAGACCGGGGTGGAATCTTGTATTGCTTTTTTATGCTAAGAATCCTGACATTTTGGCACTAAGCAGAATTGCTTAGCAAAATATTCACAGCTGAGTGCTCCCAACTGTACTCAACTCAAGACCTATTTTTTGACTTTTTATGTGTTCACTATAAACCAAAATAATCAAAGAACAATGAAAATCAATTAGGGTGTGTATGCTCCAGCAAATCGGTCCGGCGAATGGCGCTTTATCGCCTGTAAAACTGCCTCCCCCCACTAATTAGGTGCAGTAAAATGGTACTTAACCCAATTGAACCGAAACATGTACTGACTCTCCGCTTCCCAAGCAGCAGCACAAGCGCATACAAACGAGTGCATCCGAAAAAGATCGATCAGCGTTGTTGCTTGAGAACACAATTGGCGCACCGCAAGCCAGGTGCCCGTCCTCGTCCACGCTCTTGTTGATATTGGTCGGGCCTACACATCAGGGAATTATTTACCCCCTTCTGGCAGCTCAGCGTTCTTCCGGCGCGTCATAGCAAAATTAATTACAGACTCCGCATGTACCGAACCGGGAGCGATTGTGTTCTCAACTCACTCTTCGCCATCGCCATCAGCTGAAACTCAATCAGATCGGTTGGTCGCTTGGTCGGTTGGTGGGTGAGAAACAATAGAAAGAGGCGGCGTCGGCGGTGTGGTATGACTGCCTGCAGCAGTGTGGTCGTTTTCTAAATGCGTACGCTCGGTTGCCCGACGTCGGTAGGTCGGGGAGAATGGAATGCGATGCACTAAGCGTAATGTCACTATATCCCATCTTTATGAGAACCAGCTTCGGAACTTGCACAAATTTCGCAATTTCCGCGGAAATTAGTTCGTAATTTTCAAAGAAAGTTTTTTCTTAATCTCTACGGAGAGTTTTTCGAAACGCTAAATTATTCGGATTTTTGGAAACCTCTACGGAAAAATTCTCTGTAGCCCCCAAGAATTTTTTTTTTTTGAATTTCAATAGAAAAAATCTTCATATTTCGTTGAAGATTTTTTTTGCTATTTTTACGGGAAATTCTTCGGATCTCCACGGAAATTTTTCGGCATTGAATGATATAGACTCCTAGAGATTTGAACCAGCGTGAGGAATCATTAATATCACAAGGTCGTCCCCCAGAAGGGTTAAGTTTTTCTTTACTATCCGGCAGAACGACCAGTGATCATGCCATTCGGTCACCCAAGCTGCCGATACCGCCTGCTTCATCCAGTGCTCTGCGTCGGCTGCTGGAAACTCCCGGTTCTGAAGATGTTTACTCCGTCCGATATTTTCCAGTGTATCCGCGTTCTCATCATATCGAACACCGCTATGGCGTGATTTCAAACGCGTCTAGCCCAAATCGCATTAAAATATCGGTTAAAATTATCGCTTGATTTTTCGGGCTCGCTATTTAAAATACAGGAGGCAGGGTAAAACAATATTGATTTCAAAAATTCTTCAAAAAAAAAAATAGGATGCAAGTTAACTCTAGTTTTGTGAAAATTACGTCAATTCTGCTCAACTCATGTTGTTTTGTTTTTATCACAATAAAAACAAACTACCGCAATAATACGACGCAGTTGCCTATCGTTGCGATATTTTTGAAGGTCATTGTTGTGGTATTGCCTTTAATTCTTATGGAGATCGATACCACAACAATTGGACCTTAGCACTACCGCAATAATAGGCTTAAAAGAATCAAACTTTTAATAAAAAATGTTTATTTTTCATCATCTTGAACGGAATTTTGTCAAACAAAACTGTTCTAGTCGTTAATTTAAAAACATTTAGCGCAATTGTTTTTGATGCTACTATATCCAGAATGGACTATTATTTTAACACAACCAAAAGATTATGACATATCACAACGATATGACGTTTGACCGAAAGTCGTTCGGTCGAACAAACCAATAAACCGAAACTCATCTGACTGAAATTCAAATGGACATACGGCCAAAAATATCGTTCGCCCTAACCGGCCATTGGGTAAAAATGTCGATTAGTAAAAAAATCGTCTACTCATAGTTGAACAGGACGTTTGGCTGAAAATGCTGTTTGGCTCAAATGGTAATATGGCGGAAACTCTTTTTTCACTGTGCGAAGTAAAAATGTGGGACGTGAAACGTCTCAGGTCTCACTTCTCAGTTATCATTCGCAACTTCTTACATCTCACTTCTCATTTCGCAGTTTTCACTTATCACAGTGAGAAATCAGAAGTGAGAAATGGGGATTGAGAAGTAAGACTTCTTACTCTTCGTTTTCCAATTCTCACTTCTTACATTTCACTTCTTATTTCTTAATTCTCACTTATCACTATTCTTTAATTTCACGGTTAAAAATGTGAAAAGAAATAATAATAATTTGTGAAATGAGAAGTATTATTGTATTAATAATGATAAGTTGAGAAGTAAAAAAATCAGAAGTGAGAAGTAAGACGTCTCATATTCCTCTTCTTATTTTTTATTTCTTTTTATCGCTTCTCGTAAGTGGGACGTAAAATGTGAGAGATAAATCACGTTTTATTTCGCACTACTTATGAGAAACAAGAAATGAGAAGTGAGAGATTTCCCTCTCTTCCAATCAACTGTTTCGGCCATACGACATTTTTGGTTGTGCTGATGAATCTATTAACACACGCTGAAGGCATTTTACTCAAACTCCACCTTTTCTCCTCTTCTCTCATTAAAAAGGCAAAAAAAAATCTTCTAGCATAGGATGCAATGCAAGTTTTTCTCCTGGATTATTTAAATGAGACGAAGGTGAACATCGGTTGCAATTGAGCAACTTGTTAACTCCATTGAAAACTGCACACCAAAATTAACTTGACTCAACATCATGGTTTTAATACCAGAACAATGATTCAGTAATGGGTTCCCAAACTGAGGGTCGCGAAAGATAAAACGTAATTTATACTTTCGTTGGATGATTAGTGAACAACAAATTTACGAAGCCAATGGCCTTCTTTCGTTTGTCAAGTACAATGACAATATTTAGAACAAAAAATCCAAATCTTACCCAAATGCAATCCAAAACTAAGCGGTGTTGAACTTTATTACTAATACGATTTTAGAACAACCTAATAAAGGTAAAATTAAAGATAAAATTCATGTCAATCCGAATCTAATTCAAATCCAATCTAAATTCAATTCCATCCAATCCAATCCAAAGACAATCCAACCCGAATCCAATTTAATCCAACTCCAATACAAAGCCAATCCAAATCCATTCCAAATCTAATCCAAGTCCGTACATTTAATCCAACTTGTAGTTTCGCGTATAGTACACCATCAACCATTTGCCATCAACTAGTACTGCTAGCCAATAACTCCAAACTAATCTTACGCATAATAAATTCGAACTTCCAAATAGCTTTGTAAAACCCGACAACCTTATTAATTTTTCAAATTCCAAGATATCTTCTCCTACAGGCAGAGCCGTAGCGTGGCCTCCCGGCGCCCTTGGCAAAACTTTATTGGGCGCCCCTTAATATATTGCAGATGTTCTAAGCATAGATCGCGTTAAAATCTGGATGATTGAAAATCAATTAATTGCGTGGTGTAAAATTTCTTTATGAATTCCTTAAACTCCCATAACCTTTATATATTCCATTTTAGAGGTAGGAAGTAAGAATTTTTTAGATTCCATAAACCTACGCAAAAAAAACTTAAACCGGTAGTGCGCAGATTTTCGACAAAAAAAACGAACTTCTTTGTTTTGAATTCATGTACTATTGATTATTAAAATGCGTGCTTGTCGGTGCTTGGAGCTCTATCGGTCATAGACGAATAATAAAACCCTACTTTGGAGCGGATTGAATTACGTTCAGAAACTCTATATTGATTATGAAAATCTAACTCTAGAGTGGCTTGGTCGCTGGTTTCAAGGAACTACAGGACTTTCAATAAAATTAAACTCTGTAGTGGTAGATGGTCGGAGTAACGACTGGACCAAGTCATATAAATAGAAATCCAATTCTGGAGTGGATTGATAAATGGCCAGAAATGCAATCGGATCTGGTAGTAGTTTGGTGCCACTGGTGGAATTGCTTGGACGAATTCAATTCAACTTTGCTCTACTCTACTTTGCCAACTACTTCAATTCAATGCTCATTGAATATTCAAAATCTTCGCTTTGTCTTTTCACCATTGAGCTCTTATAATTTTTTGGTTTAATGGAATCAGAAATATCACTGGATCAAATGTGATCGTTTTCAGACCTCAAATAGTTTGTCTGCGTAAAATGATTAAATTTATCTCAAATCCCACAAACTCCTTATTACTTCTTCCGTGTATACGTTTTATACGCAGGCTACTCTGTGTTTCGCCATTAGCGTATTGAAAAGTCTCCTTCTAGAAACCTGTTATTTGCTCCTTGTTATTTGCATTTCCTGTTCTTATCATTTTGTTCTTATTTGCACTATTGAAGGATCGACTGTTTATTGTTATTTCAGCATAAACTATCTTTCAAGTTTTTAAAGATTGAAACAAGATTTGTTTTGTCCAAAGAAGGAGTCTTGTATGGCTGTCATTATGTTTTGTACTATTGAGTTTATTGGCAGCCATACAAGACTCCTTTTTTCGGACAATTATAAACCCTGTTTCAATATTTAAAGACTGTTCTTGACTTAAGTTGACTAAAGTTGTTCTTACTTCCTTATCTGTCAAATAAATGATGAAAAAGACAGTGAAGGCGATGGGCACAAATCCCAGGTATCTGGCACCCCCAATCCTACTCACTACGTTTGACAATAGCCAACATCAGCGTCAGAAACATGGCCGCTTCGCAGACCCCTGACAAATCCTCTAAATTGGGGGAAACGTGCCCCATGAGCTGACGTTATGAATCCCAGTATTATTTATTAACAGAAACGGGCTCTCTGGATACTAGTCAAACGGTTAATTACGGAATCATTAATTACCAGGCCAGGCCTCAGGGGGGCGCCAAAATGAAAGATTTCGCGATTAGAGGATTTATCTAATCGCGAAATCCTTCATTTTGGCGCCCCCCTAAGGCCTGGCGCCCTTGGCGGGGGCCAACCTGGCCAACCACACGCTACGGCGCTGCCTACAGGTAATCCCGCTGTGGGTACTAAGTCAGGGCATTTCAAGTTAAATTTTTAGATAATATATTTGGCATTTCGAGCAGTTTCGAACAGTACAGCATTGAATATTTCTCAGATTTCGTTATATCATAGCTCAACTGGTAGTGTCATGTACGTCGCCAGGTGGCTTCATGAAATCTAAATTTGTTTTAATCAAAAACAATGCAGGACTTTTCGCAGGAAATTTTCTAGATCGTAAACCTTTTTCCGTTGGTCTTCCATACGCACCTTGTAGTTTCACAAACTACAATACATACATTTTTTCGGCCACCTTTCAGACACGCCTTATAGTTTTCTAAACCACAAACCATTTCCACCGATCTTCCAGACGCGCATTGTAATTTCGCAAACCAGGCGAGGCTTTGATGTTTCTCAAACCACAAACCATTTTCCAGCGGTCTTTCAGACGCGCCACTTCAAACCATTTTTCGACGGTCTTCGAGACGCGTCTTGTGATTTTGACAACCACAAACCATTTTCCGACGGTCTTTGAGATGCGTCTTGTGATTTAGCAAACCACAAACCATTTTCTGACGGTCTTCGAGACGCGTCTTGTGATTTTGCAAACCACAAACCATTTTCCGACGGTCTTCGAGACGCGTCTTGTGATTTAGCAAACCACAAACCATTTTCCGACGGTCTTCGAGACGCGTCTTGTGATTTTGCAAACCACAAATCATTTTCTGACGGTCTTCGAGACGCGTCTTGTGATTTTGCAAACCACAAACCATTTTCTGACGGTCTTCGAGACGCGTCTTGTGATTTAGCAAAAACAAACCATTTTCCGACAGTCTTCGAGACGCGTCTTGTGATTTCGCAAACCTCAAACCATTTTCCGACGGTCGTCGAGACGCGTCTTGTGATTTCGCAAACCACAAACCATTTTCCGATGGTCTTCGAGACGCGGCTCATTATCTTGCAAACTACGAACCATTTTCCGACGGTCTTCGAGATCTGGACACACGGCTTGATTTCACTAGCGCTCCTAATGATACGTTCTCAAATCTTTTGACAGCCAAATGTTTGTTTCTTTTCCAAGAGAGATGATTTTTTACGGTTCGTTAAGATTAATAAAGCTACAACTGATGAAGGCCAAAAGAAAAACAAAATTGTTGAAAAACAAATTTTTAGCACAAGTGTCCGTGCTAAAAATAAAACGTGGTTAAGTTTGAATTTGACTTAAATTTGAAAAAGGTTTATTTACCCATCATTCGTGGAGATGTTCCAAACAAAATTTAGATTGGTTTTTGTTGAAAACTTCACCAAAGGAATTTGGCATGCGATTTTCAGCTGCGGACAGAAACGTAGTTAGTTGTAAAATACTTTTTGCCACTCTTCAAAGCCCTTTAAAGTTTTGGCAAGATTTCGCTATTTCTAATTTTGTTTGAAAGACATTTCAGTGGTCTGCCGTGGTCTGAGAAAGTGACGTAAGCGTCAAATTACTACATGCATGTTTTCCATTTTTCTATTAAAGAGCTCGATGAGAACTACTCGATAACACTGTTTTTGGAAAATGGCGTATACGTCACTTTTTCACGGCAGTGGTGCCGTTTATCATGAATGAATAAAAGTGAATGTAGATCCTACAAAAAATGCACCTGTCCAAAACAACGCAATGTTGGATGTGAACTCTTCTTAAGAAACAAGCATTTGACCTCAATGAGGCAAATGTTAATATGACTTTTCCTGCAGAATAATGCTTTGGTTGATATGTCACCTTATTGAGAAATAGGCGTTTGTCCGGAATAAGGTATTGGAAAACATAATTTCTTCTTTGAAAGTAACCACCTGTCCGGTAGAGAAACAAGACGAATGTGATGCATTCGTAAAAAACAAGCCTTTGTCCGGGGCATAACAAATATCTACGTGAACGTTTGTTCCTGGAAAGAAAAACTCAGGAATCAAATTTTAACTGGCTGAGGAATCAATTTTCTATGTCCACCATTGCATGAGTATGTATCTTGTGTGGCACTATGCCTAGGAAGTCAAGAATGTTTCCCTCACGAAAACATCCTAGACCAGACCGAGAATCGAACTCGTCATCTCCGGATTGACAATCCTACGCCTTTGCTCGCAAGACTAGCTGGAAACCCCCTTCAATTTGAATAATTAACTCTGCAAAGATTTTTCATTTTGGCTTACTCAAAATTTTATGTTTATTAAGAAGTGATGAATCATAATTTAATACTGTCAAGTAGTGATTGACGAACCAAACAAAACCAACTTGATCTAAATCATCACTTCAATAGACATGAACGACAAGTGCTACTTTGTAGTTTTTCCTATTTGCAAATTGTCATTTTTTGGTTAATTTACTATAAACCGTTTGGATTTATCATAATTGCTTTTTGTTATCGTCTGTAAATTCAACAGTGATAAAAATTCTAAGGATGAAAATTAATAGTGTTTTGGTCAAAAATTTAAAAAAATAAAATCAACTTGGATTAGATGATTTTTCATATTTGTCTGAGTGGTAGGAGAGGGTGAATATTTTGTTTCTCTGTTCACCTGGTAAATAGATGGCCCCTACCTCGGAAAGCTGCTGAAAAAAAGAAATGGTCGAATAAAATAGCCGCAAGTTTTAAAAAAAAACGTGTAAGTCTTTCAAGAAAAGTTTCTTATTTTATCCAAACAGAACGGAAAAAGACTGTGGATATTTTATATTTCTTCCTGAAAGTGCAATAAAAAACCATTATTTTAATATTTTAATTATTTATTTTAATTAATAACTTGCCTTTTACCATCATAACAATCCTGTGATAGAGCTAATTTCTTGCATTACTGAAACTTGCGTTTTTGTCAAATCTAAAAAATAACTTTGACAAAACTTCGACGAATTAAGTCCGATATAAGTTTAGTAGTCAGTTTAGTCCTGCACAGTTTTCACTTTGAACGACTTCATTCCTTGTCGGAGCTTCGATGTGCATATATACGAAAGTTAGTGTGATTTTAATTTTCCGAGGAAAATTAAATTCGAGCCAAAAGATCTGTCGTAGTATTTGATTCACCTTCGTCTTATTCTGGTAATTCCTAAAATCCTGTTTTGAGCATCAAACGATTTCAAAACGCTATGAACAGTGCTTGAAGGATAACAAAAGCTGTTTAGAAGGTTTCTAGATCGAAATACCTAGGTTTAATTGCAACCGCACTAAACTGCTTCTTCCGATGCCATTGTCCACTAAATATTTGTAATACTAATGAAAGAAATAATTTCAAAAAGTACATGTAGAATAAAGACAATGCAAAATAAAAATAAGAATTATTTCAAAATAAATTAAATTGAAATATCATGAAGTTTTGCGATTCCGCCACTCTATAATGCTTTGGGGTGTTTCACATCACCGTTGCCAACGGCGTAGATAAAAGATGTGTGTCAACGGGTAGGAGATCATCGGAAAACATGAAGGCCCAAGTAAAAGTCCCAGGTTTCGACAGAATCTTCAACCTAGAGCTCAAGCACATGAGTGAGCCGTGATTTTCAATCGGTACCTTCGGCTTAGCTACTTTCCCTCCGCTTGGAAGTCAGCCAAAGTGATCCCATTCAAGAAACCTGGGAAAGACCCAACTTCCCCCAAAAGCTATCTACCCATCAGCCTTCTCTCAGCGTTATCTAAGCTATTTGAAAAATTACTTGAATCTGCCGAAAAAAACAACATCTTGCTCAATTTGGTTTTCGACGTGGTCGATTAACTGATCCGAGTTAAAAACATCCTTAGTCCGAATAAGTCTGTTTCTAAAACATCAGCAATGGCCCTGCTGGACGTTGAAAAAGCCTTCGACAACGTCTGGCATAATGGTCTGCTGTTCAAGCTTCATAGGTGCAACGTTCCCAGCTTCTTGGTGTAAATCATCAAAAACTATCTGTCGGCGAGGACATTCCAGGTCTCTATCGGCAGAGCTACATCTGATGCGCAGTCGTCCCCCAGGGCAGCATCCTCGGGCCACTGCTTTTCAATCTGTTCACCTCCGATATGCCAAAACTCCCAGGAGGCGACATACTGTCTCTGTTTGAAGACGACACATCCATCATCTACAAAGGTAGAGTGATCTCTCAAATCGAAGCTCCAACAAGGCCTGGATGTCCTGACAGAGAACTTCACCAACTGGAAGATCTGCTCTTCAGACAGCAGGTCGATAAAACGAGTTGAAAACTTTAGAGGAACGCTTTGGTGAGCCCCTTCAAAGGTTTAGGACACGCTGCCAAATTTCTGAGCACCAGATTGTGCGTGATCTGAATCACTGAATACTTTCAAATTTAGGTTAAGTTAGGTAGGCTCTATTAAATTTTACAATTCAAACTAAACCATAGCTCAGCGGTTCTCAACCTGGGGTACATGTACCCCTGGGGGTACCTTCGCTGACCTCAGGGGGTCCCTCAGACAAAAATGCATAATGGCGGATGTATCACAATTCCAATAAACATTTTTATTTATGATAATGTTTTGATAATTGTGTAACTTTTTAGTTGAAAACTTTGTATTATACATAATATGCATGGTGATCAGTAAATCAAAACCTATTAAATCCTGCTACTACAACCTGCACAGTGTATGAGGAGCTGTGGGACAGAGTAGAGTGAGTGATTAAAATCTAGAACCAAAAGGTTCGGAGGCCTCTATTTGAGAGGCATAACGCCTTGTTCTGAAGAGCTAAATAGCTCCGTTGCAAGAGGCTTGAAAGTCTCCTTCCAAGCAGATCGTAAGCTTCCTCCCGAGAGACTCCAAAGCTCCCTTCCGAGAGGCTCCAAAGTTTTCTTTCAAGAGGCACCGAAACCTCTTTTCAAAAGGCTCGGAAGCCTCCTTTCAAGAGGCTCGGAAGCCTCCTTTTTAAGAGGCTCGGAAGCCTCCTTTTTAAGAGGCTCGGAAGCCTCCTTTCAAGAGGCCTCAAGCCTCCTTTCAAGAGGCTCAGGGCCTCCTTCAAGAGGCTCGGAGCCTCCTTTCAAGAGGCTCGGAAGCCTCCTTTCAAGAGGCCTGGAAGCCTCCTTTCAAGAGGCCCGGAAGCCTCCTTTCAAGAGGCCTGGAAGCCTCCTTTCAAGAGGCTCAAGCCTCCTTCAAGAGGCTCAAGCCTCCTTTCAAGAGGCTCAGGAAGCCTCCTTTCAAGAGGCCTGGAAGCCTCCTTTCAAGAGGCTCGGAAGCCTCCTTTCAAGAGGCTCGGAAGCCTCCTTTCAAGAGGCTCAGAGCCTCCTTTCAAGAGGCTCAAGCCTCCTTTCAAGAGGCTCAGGCCTCCTTTCAAGAGGCTCGGAAGCCTCCTTTCAAGAGGCCTGGAAGCCTCCTTTCAAGAGGCTCAGAAGCCTCCTTTCAAGAGGCTCAGAAGCCTCCTTTCAAGAGGCTCAGAGCCTCCTTTCAAGAGGCTCAGGAAGCCTCCTTTCAAGAGGCTCAGAAGCCTCCTTTCAAGAGGCCTCAGAAGCCTCCTTTCAAGAGGCTCAGAAGCCTCCTTTCAAGAGGCTCGGAAGCCTCCTTTCAAGAGCTCAGAAGCCTCCTTTCAAGAGGCCCGGAAGCCTCCTTTCAAGAGGCTCAGGAAGCCTCCTTTCAAGAGGCTCAGAAGCCTCCTTTCAAGAGGCTCAGAAGCCTCCTTTCAAGAGGCTCAGAAGCCTCCTTTCAAGAGGCCTGGAAGCCTCCTTTCAAGAGGCTCAGAGCCTCCTTTCAAGAGGCTCAGAAGCCTCCTTTCAAGACTCAAGCCTCCTTTCAAGAGGCTCAGAAGCCTCCTTTCAGAGGCTCAGGCCTCCTTTCAAGAGGCTCAAAGCCTCCTTTCAAGAGGCTCTGGAAGCCTCCTTTCAAGAGGCCTGGAAGCCTCCTTTCAAGAGGCCTCGGAAGCCTCCTTTCAAGAGGCTCAGAAGCCTCCTTTCAAGAGGCTCAGGAAGCCTCCTTTCAAGAGCTCAGGAAGCCTCCTTTCAAGAGGCTCAGAAGCCTCCTTTCAAGAGGCTCAGAAGCCTCCTTTCAAGAGGCTCAGAAGCCTCCTTTCAAGAGGCTCAGAAGCCTCCTTTCAAGAGGCTCAGGAAGCCTCCTTTCAAGAGGCTCAGAAGCCTCCTTTCAAGAGGCTCAGGAAGCCTCCTTTCAAGAGGCCTGGAAGCCTTCAAGAGGCCTGGAAGCCTCCTTTCAAGAGGCCCAGCTCCTTCAAGAGGCCCAGCCTCCCTTCAAGAGGCTCAAGCCTCCTTTCAAGAGGCTCGGAAGCCTCCTTTCAAGAGGCTCAGGCCTCCTTTCAAGAGGCTCAGAAGCCTCCTTTCAAGAGGCTCAAGCCTCCTTTCAAGAGGCTCAGAAGCCTCCTTTCAAGAGGCTCAGAAGCCTCCTTTCAAGAGGCCCGGAAGCCTCCTTTCAAGAGGCTCAGAAGCCTCCTTTCAAGAGGCTCAGAGCCTCCTTTCAAGAGGCTCGGAAGCCTCCTTTCAAGAGGCTCAGGAAGCCTCCTTTCAAGAGGCTCAGAAGCCTCCTTTCAAGAGGCTCAGGAAGCCTCCTTTCAAGAGGCTCGGAAGCCTCCTTTCAAGAGGCTCAGAAGCCTCCTTTCAAGAGCTCAGGAAGCCTCCTTTCAAGAGGCTCAGGAAGCCTCCTTTCAAGAGGCTCAGAAGCCTCCTTTCAAGAGGCTCAGAAGCCTCCTTTCAAGAGGCTCAGAAGCCTCCTTTCAAGAGGCTCAGGAAGCCTCCTTTCAAGAGGCTCAAGCCTCCTTCAAGAGGCCCGGAAGCCTCCTTTCAAGAGGCTCAAGCCTCCTTTCAAGAGGCTCAGAAGCCTCCTTTCAAGAGGCTCAGAAGCCTCCTTTCAAGAGGCTCAGAAGCCTCCTTTCAAGAGGCTCAGAGCCTCCTTTCAAGAGGCTCAGAAGCCTCCTTCAAGAGGCTCAGGAAGCCTCCTTTCAAGAGGCTCAGGAAGCCTCCTTTCAAGAGCTCAGGAAGCCTCCTTTCAAGAGGCTCCGGAAGCCTCCTTTCAAGAGGCTCAGAAGCCTCCTTTCAAGAGGCTCAGGAAGCCTCCTTCAAGAGGCTCGGAAGCCTCCTTTCAAGAGGCTCGGAAGCCTCCTTTCAAGAGGCTCGGAAGCCTCCTTTCAAGACTCGGAAGCCTCCTTTCAAGAGGCTCGGAAGCCTCCTTTCAAGAGGCTCGGAAGCCTCCTTTCAAGAGGCTCGGAAGCCTCCTTTCAAGAGGCTCGGAAGCCTCCTTTCCAGAGGCTCGGTAGCCTCCCTTCAAGAGGCCCGGAAGCCTCCTTTCAAGAGGCTCGGAAGCCTCCCTTCGACCGCCTCGGTCGCCTCCCTTCCACAGCCTCGGGAGCCTCCGTTCAAGAGGCTCGGAAGCCTCCTTTCAAGAGGCTCGGAAGCCTCCTTTCAAGAGGCTCGGAAGCCTCCTTTCAAGAGGCTCGGAAGCCTCCTTTCAAGAGGCTCGGAAGCCTCCTTTCAAGAGGCTCGGAAGCGTTCTTTCAAGAGGCTTGGAAGCGTCCTTTCAAGAGGCTTGGAGCCTCCTTTCATGAGGTTCGTAGGCCTCCTTTCAAGAGACTCGCAAGCCACCTTCCAAGAGGCTCGGAAATCTCGCAAGCCTGCTTTCAATAGGCTTAAGAACTTTCTTTCAAGAGACTCAGAAGCCCCATTTCAAAATGCTCAGAAGTCTCCTTCTAAGAGCCTTGGAAACCTATTTTCGAAAGGCTTGGAAGCAACCTTCATGAGTCACGGAAACTTACTTTCAAGAGGTTCGGAGGCTTCCTTTTAAGAGGCTCGGAGGCTTCCTTTTAAGAGGCTCGGAGGTTTCCTTTTAAGAGGCTCGGAAGCTTTAAAAATTTCTCAGAGTATGTATAAACTTAATTTGAATGGCAAAGCTTCTCGGAACCGCAAAAATTTCAGACAATTTTTTGAAGTGCCATATATGCCATTAGTTTTCAGGTAGGTACTTTTTTCACACTTATGCGTCAAGCTTATTTTCATTTACAGCGAAAAAAATAGGGGGTACCTCAATGAATGTAAAAGCTCGAAGGGGTACCTCTCAACAAAAAGGTTGAGAACCGCTGCCATAGCTCATTAGAGCAAACCGAATACCTAGTTTATAATGACGAAATCTCATTGCAACAGAACCAAAATACCAATGTAAACGAAAGCTGCAGAGCCCTAAGAGGCTGACCAATTAAAATATAATAAAATTGTTAAGAACAAATGAATTGAATAAAAAGTTACTTATCAAAAAAAATCGGTAGGAGATCATTTTTACAACGGATGGCGAAACGAAAGGATCTAAGCGGAAAGATGATCAAGGAACTTCAAGTAAAAAAATAAAATATTATCAAGGAAATTTCTCAAAACAGAAGAAAAATATCAATTTCTAACAGCTAAAAAAAATGTGAAGAAAATCAAATTATAGAAGTCTGGTAGAAATTCAGCACGGTCTTTTTGTAACCGCGGTTAAATAAGGCCCTGTTTTGACTTTCGGCTACTAAAGAGGACCTTAGTGTTAGATAGAAATACGGGTCTGTAAAGTTACGAAGTGATGGAATTGAATGGAATACTGCCCAAGCGTCTTATAAACCGACTGTATAACTGTATAACTATAGATCGTGACTGTGGTCCTGTGTAAACAAGGTGAAAACATTCAGTGGACCACATTCGACCATTCTCCCACATTTGCAGCACGTGTTTGTTCATCCAATGTTTGCCGCTGCGTTAGTGTGAGTGCACCATAAAGTGCGTGTGCAAATTTACAATGGAATATTCAAAGGGGGCATGTTTTATGGCTGATAGAATTAATTATTACTTTAACAGTCGCTTACAGCTGCAGCGAAGTGAAGTGATGGCGGCAAAAAGGCTTTAATTAAAATCTGGGCTAGTCGTTGCTAAATTAGTGCAGCCAAGCGCCGAACCTGGAATAACCGCATCGCAGCCCAACAATGCAACGTCGCGCTCGCCAATAATTCTGTAGTGTGGTTTTTGATGGTAACCGATTTATGAGTTTTTATCAAAAGGTTTATATTTTTCAATTTGTTTCATGTGAATCCACTGCACCGCTTCGATGGAGGGTGGAGGGTGCCGACGAGTGAAAATATTAAATGAAAAATAATCCGATCATTCGCAGCATCATCACGCATGAAAGGAGAGATTACGATGCCTGGATTCATTGACCAAACGGGTGTAATTTATTACATTTCACGTTCAGCTCTCAACGCCAGATTGGATAATATAATGAATTAAATATAAATAAAGAATCAAATTAAAGGACGGTATGGTTTTAATTGCGAACGTGATTGCTGCCATGCAACCAAATTTTCCTTCCGTCGAATGTAAACTCGCCGATAAATTATATGCTTTTTATGGGGAATCATATTACCAAAGATAATCACAACACGTACTTAACTAGCGGCACGTACTCGGATCCCATTAGTTGACAACATTATTCCATTTCCTCACACACTGATGAGGCCCAAAGCTTTGTCCCTTACAGCAGCCCCAGTGACACTAAACTCCTTCGAATAATGCCATCGTCGGCGTTGTTGGTTACTGGCTGGAATCCGCCCCACCTCTCGACTCCACAAGCCACAAAATATCGGAAATTATCCCTTGTCATAAATGACACTCCATTTGCTGATGGTGGTGGCATTAGAAGGTATCTTTGTCTTGTATCCGGTGGATCAGCATGGGGCAGCAGCGCACTGACGTTAAATGTGCTCTTTGTTAGGGTACTACTGGCACTGTCTTTCTCCGGTAATCTCCTCACTGCTACAGGACTGGGAACAAAGAAGCCACTGTCTGCAGTATGCCACAGAGATCAGCTGATGGAGAAACGGGCCTGGAGTGGAGTCTCTGGGGAGGCATGGACTTGTCGCTTCAGTTGAGTGGCCCAGATTTTATGGTTATTACAGTTGATTGTATGGCAATGTCCGAGAACCTTGATTGTAGGTTGTTTTGTCGTAAGTTTCATCGGTAAATGGGTTTCAGAGGTGCTGAATAAAATATTCGAACTCGTGTTTTTGCAAAATCGATTACGTTGTTGAGGGAAACGGCAAGTTCATTAGAATTCAAAGAAATCACTGATCGGTGTATCGTTTGGATCGTATAAGGCTTTAACCCATTGCATCTATTAAGTACAGATGTTCCCATTGTACTTATGAAATAAATAAATAGATCTCATTTGTATAAAATGGTGATTGAACAATCTTCATTAACCCACATTTACAGCAAATATTGCACCAACTGTAAATGCGTATCATTTAAATCAGAGTGCCATCTCAGTCTTCAACTTTCTTCATCCTTTTCGGTGCCCTTCATCCTCGCTGTCGCATTGTGTTCAGCATCATAAAACAAGCCTCGTAAGTCATCACGACGCCAACAACTGTGACCACCCAACCCCGCGCACGGCAGGCATCAAAAAGCGCCGTATTCAACAATTCAACAGGGGACGGCACAAAATACTTCAACAAGGACACGAACATGTCAACGTAAGCCGCTTTCGCCCTTGTCATGCCCGTTGTTTCCGCATGCTGGAGAATGTCAACGAGAATGATAATGATATCAACGCGGAAAATTTACGACCCAAAATAAACGTCAGCATCGCTTGTACATTCCGGCTTATAAAATTTCCACGAATCTAGCGACGTTAGATGATGGCAAGCAATTTCGAGCGGGGGTTGATGGGGAAAATTGGAACGCATTTCCACTTCAAACAACGCGAAGATGGGTAAACAAAGTCAGCTTAAGGTTCCGGAGAATGGGTTTCTGTTCAACGGCGGGGTTCTACCCATTGTGTGCTGCTTCTCGGCAGATCGCATCTTAAACTTCCACAATTTGGTCCTATCATGTTCGGGAGACTGTTCTTACCTGTGGTGTTGAGAGTGCGGTGGCAATGGTGACTTAAAATTTGAGGGAATTAGGTTGAATTTATTAATTGAATTAACTTGAATGGAATCCATAACATTGTGCCTTTCAATGAGAGAAATACTTTCCGAAAGTTCTAGCTTGCGTTTTTTTAAATTTCGAATGTCTATATGAATTGCGTATGTGCATTTGAGTGAAAGATATGAACCAAGACTACCCTAATAATTACATCAAATCCTATTTTACTGCAAAAATGACTCGATCTTTCCAGCACTCGTACTATTTATCCTACAAACGCACAACATGCGCTGGAAAAATCTACTTTTCGCAACTCATTGCATAAATAACTATTTTGACATGAAACTATTGTTTAAATCTCTAAAACCTTGAAATCAATTCTAAAATTCCGTCTCTTTCCTTCATCTCTACTTTTGATAATCTTGAGAATCTCAAATTGATTAAATTGAATCGAGATATCTTGTCAAACTAAGCCAATCATGACGACGACGGTGACGAGAGGCGTCCGATCATAAAGTGCACCGCAAACAAGACCGATCAAATGTAATCAATATTAATTAGCATTTGATGTCGCAATAAACTGCGTCAAGACCAAGCGAGGACCGATAATAGTGTTGACATTTTCCACCTGATTGAGCTCCGAGAGAACGTCCGACAGCCATGCAGGCAGCCAGCCAGCCAACGCGCGTGGTGGGCTCCGCAATGTTTGTCGGGCTTCTGGTTAATTATATCACCCACCCCCGTTAGCCTTCTGCCACTGTGCCCGCTTTTCGCTCGTCGCCGTACAACGTCTTTCGGTTCCTCGAGCTGCCGAGAAGCCTAGGGTATATGGCAATGAGCAAAACCGCAGCGTGTCTCGTAATCTTGGTTCTAATCCACGGCTGATGACAGATAGAAACGCTGTAAGACTACAGTCTGTGAAGGCAGTTCGAGGAAGTTCACTTACAAGGCGGCTAATACTTTGCGAAGCTTGTGCTGCTGGGACCGGGAATGCTCGGTTGATTCATCTTGCAGCCAGTAGCGTGCCTCTGGTGTGGCTTCTGCGGTTACATTAGTCGGAACGAGTTAATCGAGCCATGACAGCTATGGCCTTGTTTCCATTCTGGAAAATTCCTGGGATTAAGGTTTCCAGGAAAGGTGAATTAGAAACTGAGAAAGTGGGGATTCTTTATCTTCGGAGACCGGCTCGATTTTTTTTCAGTTGAATAAGGGCTAGAGGAAACGGACAGGGGCTTTGATTATATTTAAATAAAATTGAAATTTGAAATTGAATTAGTAAGATATTGACAAAGTAGTTATATTACTTTCAAAATGAATCATGATTTTATTGATGGTTTATAAAATTTGATTCATCCATTCATGTCATGTAATAATCGTTTCTCGCTTACATATATCCTGGTGACTGAGTTTCATAGCACAACGAGGTACTGAGATGGATAGATACATTCAGGCAAACATTACCACCCTCGTCAATGTGTTACATCCAAGGAATGTAATTGTCGCTGTAAAATGCAAAAAACAAGCGACAAAAGAGAATAGCGATAACTCTTTGTCCTCATCTACAGAGGATAAAGACATTGTTGCGTTCCGTTTTATTTGCAACAAACATGGAGAGGTAATTGTTGTGAACTTTTCAAACTGCGATAACTTGTATATTTCAGAAGTAAAACGCAAATCATGTCAACAGATGGTTAAGTTAATGTCTAAACTATGATAACTGATACTTATTTAACCAAAAACATCATCGGAAACCGACTGCTTCTCAAAATGCACGGCAGGCGATCATTGTCCTATTCTGTTGCAGTTTGGGACAAACGCTTATTGCGAGTTGAGTTTATCTCAACATTTACAAGAGAGGACAATGTTGTTGTCATTGGCAATGTTGTTATTTTACATTCCTTGGTTACATCTGTTGCTAGCTTTCAGCTATTTTCATCGTTGTCGCATATTCACGCTTACAACATACTCCACCCCAACAATGCTAAAAACGACTCAAAAAGCCAACCACCGCGCGCCATTCAACCAGCCAGCCGTGTGCCACATGCCAATGACAAATTGTTGCGAATAAAAAATATCTCGAACAACAAGTCGCACGTGAATCCGTACGTATTTATTTGCGAACATACGTGTAATGGTTCTCGATTGAAGACCGTTCTTCTCGGAACGACCCAACAGGGGGAGGATCCCCCGACATAAAAGGGCACATAACTTCGAGAGCATGCTTGTTCGGAAAATCCAATCACTGTGATTCAGGCGGCACACTTCGCTGCAGCGTGGTGCTGGATGCTGTGATTTTTTTTTCGTTTTTGTGAGAGTGTAGGCAAAAATCAAGTGAACCGTTGGAAATCTGGCAAATTGATGAAGGTTCAAAATAAAGCTAATTAACATTTATGTTTTCCAATAGGGGTCTTTTTGTTGATTGGTGTAAGAAACGTTACAATTGGTAACCGTGAATACTGTCTGCAGAAAGCTAAGTAACGGTCTCAATATCCCAATCGGGAGGAGAGACTTTACATCGCATCGAGTTAGTAAACTACGGAATTCCCATCGTTTTACATCCCAATTAAATCGCCCAACGTCATCCCAGTAAAGCCAACACTGAAAACCAATGAACGTCAATGATGTGGCCACGAGTGAATGCCAACAACGCCCCCCTCACTTGCACTTCAAATAATCAACGGATTGATGTGTGAAGGGAATCGATTACCCTGCGCCTGTTACCATTACCATTAACCGGATTGTCTTCGCTCGGTTGTGTAACAATTTTGCCTAATAGGCATATCAACCGTTTGCAAATTTAGACACAATTTGCATAATGCATGCTCGATAATAATCAATAGTGCGTATTAGAGCTGGGTACGCTGCATCGAGTTTGAACTGCACTGCGTTTGCTGAATAGGAATTGAAGCGATGCGATGCAATGACACAGTTGACTTCTTTCGTGTTGATTTGGGGTGATTGACCGCTCTAAATACAATCAATGACATAACATGAAACAATAATCTCATATTTCTAGGCACAATCTTGGTATAGAACTACTGGCCCAACACTAAAGCTTACTTTTAAATATCTTTCTATGACAAAAATATCGTCAAAAAGTTCAAACTTCTTCTCAATCTCGAGAAATTATTTCAGATTTACAGAGAATTTCATTTTTTTTCTTCAATTTTTCAGTTTTCCAGAAGTTTCAAAGCCAATTCTTTCGTTATATACTAACTATTATTATTAATGTCTTTATTAACGAAACTTTCAGTCCGTCCTGAGCAAAGATGGATAACTTATTGATAACAAATTCTATTATCCGGTTATTAAACATTTTGATAACTGAACTTGTTATCATTTTGACTGAATTAGCATAACATAACAAAAATGATACCAGAGTTTTGTTCCAGGAACAACTAATGAAATCAAATTAAGATATCACTGATACCCAGTTGATAACACATTTTGTTATACATGCTTTTTACTCAAATAATTTATTTAGTTATCATTTAATTATCAGTCATCACTGTTTTACCGACCAACATAGTTAAATCTTCTTTGCCGACTTCGTTACGTATTGAAAAAAAAATGTTAGCATTCACTAGGATTCGAACCCGAACCGAGTGACTGTACGGTGTCGTCGCTAGGCACTCATCCAATTACGCTTTCTTGAAGAAGAGAAGAGCACTACCCTTTCTAAAATCTTGCATAAATACTATTTATTGTCTTATCATGATGCCATGACCATTTTATGTAAATAACAGTCGGCTGGACAGAGAGCAAAGCTGAATAACTTATTAATAACGAACTTTATTATCTAGTCATATTGATAACTGACGTTGTTATCATTTCAGTTGAATTATTATTCAACATAACACAAATAATAACCGAATGTAATTGAAAATAGCGAATCGGCAATCAATTAGGATAATTTTTTTTCAGTTTTTGTCACCACAGCCAAATAAATATATAAATACTAGGCAATATGAATATTATATTGCCATTTGTCAACAAATCATCGTCTGCTTAGACGAAAATTTCAGTTCAGTGTTTGAAAACAGTTCTTGTCACACTTTTCATAGCATCTCAGTGAGTTAGGCGGTGGTCTCTAGGAAGAATTATTGTATGCCTCGACTCAAATGGCATCCAAAAAGCATATTTTATGGGGATGCCTCTGCGGATCACCCCGAATTAATCGAATGCAGGTGATAGCTTGTAGAGTGCACTATTTTTCGTCAGTCCTGAACGTCCTGATTGCGTAGATTGGATAAGAATTTCAGAAAAATATGTAAAGCTCTTTTAGTGGAATGTATTCAACCGTCTAAGACGAGTTAAGTACTCTCCATTTCATTCCACCAATTATTTTCGATATCTTTGCAGATACGTATTTCGACCACAACTGTGTGGTCGTCTTAAGTGTTTCGTATTTGACTCGACTTGGAGGAGAGTACTTAACACGTCTTGAACGGTTAAGAATTTCACTAACTCGGAATCTGACGTATTGCTTATACTTACGATGATCAGATCGTACCCAGGCCAGAACCGTGTTCGAATCACTCCAAAAAACTTTTCGTTTGATAGGAAGGCTATGATTTTCAGATATTGTATTTGCCAAACCCGTGCCAATTACAGCAGCCTGAAGCTCTAGACGTGGTACTGAAACTAGCTTGACCAGTACAACTTTAGTTTTTGAAGCGACCAATGATCTCGGTTCACTATGCTAAAGTACCCAACACAAGCATAGGCGGAGAGACTTGCATCCACGAAGATGTGGAGTTCCAGAGAACCAAATGTAGGATCTTGATATCCAGGAAAATAACACCTTGGAATGCCGATTTGCGGGAGGCTGGAGACCGATCCTACCAACACAACCCATCGACGAAAGATGTCAGATGGTATTGAGTAATCCCATCCGATTCCAGATTTCCATACGTCTTGGATAAGTATTTTCCCCAGTATAAGGTACTTCGAATGCAAATAAGCTCGTCACCATTCATAACATCCCCTGTTTTGGTTGAAGCTCGATCTCCGCTCCTCAATGGTTTGCAAATCATCTGGTAGCATGACAGGAAATCTCAAAATGTTTTCACTTGGGTACTAGGCCATTCCCAGGATTCGTTCGTACCCACATTGGTTTTCAGCGTAGAATACTTTCGACGAGAGCTCTGCGTTGACGGTACTGGATTCTCCCATCCTACGCATAACATCTGTTGTATTGGAAAGCCAGCCCCTTCGCGTGAACATCCCGTACTTCGTTAGAAACGTCAACTGCTTCTTCTGGTGTATCGAAACTATCGAGATAGTCATCCATGTAATGGTTGTATTGGATGGTATTCGACGCTTTTGGAAAGATACTCTCAAACTCCTTGGCATTTGCATTTTTCACGTACACCTAGGTTTTTTTTTACACGGTTTGGTTCTAGTCGTTTGAGACCTTCAGCGTCAATGAAACAAATCCACGAAAAAAATCAAAGAAAATTCAGGTGGTATTTAAAAAGCTGTGAAAGTTGGGGTCACCGAGAAATTAATGAATTCCAACCACGTAATAAAAACTGGGTGTATTATGAAATACACGGCGAACACGCTGAGTCAAAAATAGCAACATCAATAACAAAAACGGTCAGCGGTTTCGACGGTGTGTTCCTCCACAGAAATCTCATAGTTTGGCGATCTTCTTTGCGGATATGTATCTGGAGAAACATCTCCTTGATGTCGGCACATAGTGTAGCCTGTCTTTGTTCTTGAAAAGAACGGCAATGATAGATGTTAGGAAGTCAAGCCAATTCAGAACCATAGTTTTCGAGAAAACAGGGTGGGATCATGTGTGTCCAGTTTCCCCTACTCTTGAATGAAACTTGATCCACTTTCGCAGCTGCATATAGCACCACTCTTATCTTCCCGGGTTTTTAAGGTTTTATACGACACCTTATGGTAAATACCATACACGTCGAATATCAGCGTTGCGTAGTTCATTTTCTGTGGCTGGATGAGCGTAACCCTTTCGCTGGTATTCGCTTATTTGAGTTCTTACGTTTTCGTATAATTCTGGATTCGCCAATAACTTTCGTTCAGGGCACTGGTGTCTACGTTCTGCCATGAACCGGCTGTCCGGGAACTCGAAGTAGTCGTAACGCCAAAGTATAGCTGACTCATAACGTCCTGATGAAGTCCTTTTCGTTTCTGACTCAAGAATGGCTCGTGCTCTTCGATGTTCATCCGATTCTATAATTGGTACGATAGAAATTCCCATAGACTCGATGGAAAAGAAGCCCTGCACTAGTTCGTGCAATTCATCATCAGCTGAACGCCTGGGAACGTGGCACAAATGTACATGATGGGGGCCCGATGAACGTTTGTTGCTCTGCATACTCCCGTAAACTGACCATCCTAGCCTGGTTTTTACAGCAACTGGTTCGTCTGTCTTGCCTTCTCTTATTTTCATGCAGGAACTTAGTCGAGTATTATTCAAGCCTATCAGCAACTGGGAACAGGGATTGATCTTATCATTTCATAATCATTTAGTATTCAGCCAATAACTCATTCCAGAGGCGGAATCCCGAAAAGTGTTGTATGGACTTCTAGCGCTATTTTCCGTCTACAACTTTGTCTAACGGTGCACATCCTTTAAAATGTACTGTTTATTATCTCCACGCATTGAAATTTTCATCTGGATCAAATGCGACCCCGATTCAGTTCTAGCAACATCACCAATCCACTGCAAACACAAAGTATCCGATCTGCCAATCACGTTCTGCTTACTCGCTAGGTTTTTTATCCATTAATGTTAATTCCGAACCATCATCGAGAAAAGCAAAGGTGTCCCGGCGTTGACGAACGGCTTACATTTTGAATTGTCTACTTTGGGTTCTCTGACTACAGTAGGAGAGACAATGTGGCTAACAGCAGATACCAACGATGACATACATTCGCCAAAAGTACATAGATTTTTTTTTAATTTTACGCTATATTGGCTTTTCTCGGTGATAATGATCACCGAGAAAAGCCAATATAGCGGAAAAATTAAATAAAATCCCGCGGTGATTAAATCAAACAATAAAAGTACATAGATCTGGGGACTTGATTCGACGTTGATGAAGTGCCCAATCCAGACGAACATTCGGTGGCAGCTTCTGCACTAGCTCTTGGATTAACGTAGGATTTTTAAGGTGACTTTCCATTCCCATTGCCACTAAATAACCACACATGTTCTGCACTACTAATCCGAAATTCACTAGACTATCAAATTTCTGTGCTTTCGGTGCCGGGGTTGACCTCACCTTCTCAAGTAGATTGTTTACTATCAGCTCCGGTCTTCCGTACAAGGTGTAGAGTGTTTGCAACGCCTGATTCAGAAGACTTGGATGAAGAAGAAGACTTTTGACTGCCTCTCGTGCATTTCCTTGAAGACAATGTTAAAGCCTTAACATGTTCTCCGCCTCGGTATATCCGCACATCTCGGTAGAGTTGTTATAGCTGGTGATGGCCAATCCGAAGAGATTCCACTAAAATTCGGCAGATCTTTTGGAATTACGTGACGTGCTGTTAACTGCTGTGCAGGTGGTCCAGACCACGGAAGGGGAAAATCAAATTTTCAAAAAATTCAAACTCACCCGCGATCTTACTTTTAAATTATCAAGTGATAAAAATTCGCAAGCGATTAAGAATCGTTTGCCGTTTACCGTTACATTTTTAACTCTTTTTCCTTGCTACCATGAAACCATAACACCAAATATAAGATACAGGGTTCGGGATGCTCACTCAATATCAGGAGCACAGGATGCTCCTACACGAAAAATTTCGGGGAAAAAATCGCTTTTCGAAAAAAAAACAGTCTGCAGAGTGATAACCATTTTTCGCGCACTTCGATTGCACCGGGAAGTTGGTTTGCTCGTTTTCTTTCATATCCGAGCTTTTTCGGTGCCATCAGCAATGCTAACAGGAGCAGCCTTTGTGGTACAAATAACCTGTCACCAACTTTGTTTGCAGATGACACAGGTCTCTCAGCCAAAGGGCGAAGCCTTCGAGTCATTTGTAGTAGATTGCAAAAAAGTTTGGATATTTTCTCCACTTACTTGCAAAAATGGAAAATTTCCCCGAATGCTTCCAAAACTCAGCTTATAATTTTCCCACATAAGCCGAGAGCTTCTTATTTGAAACCTTCTAGCAGACATATTGTCACTATGAATGGGGTTCCAATGAATTGGTCTAGCGAAGCTTAATATTTAGGACTTCTGCTAGATCAAAAATTAACTTTTAAAAATCACATTGAAGGCCTTCAAGCCAAATGTAACAAATATATTAAGTGTCTATATCCACTTATAAACAGAAAATCAAAACTTTGTCTTAAGGTCACTCCTGACGGAATCCAAGTTTAAAAGTGCTCGCGTTTTCGGGGGCACACCACTCGATACGGAAGCAAAACACAACTGTCATTTTTATTACTTCATGCATGCTGCGACGCAGCAAAGCTAAATCAACAAAAATGACAGTTGTGCGCCGCCTCTGAATCGAGTGGTGTGCCCCCGAAAACGCGAGCACTTTTAATCTTGGATTCCGTCAGGAGTGGCCTTAAGAACAAACTTTTGATTTACAAACAAATTTTTAGACCTGCCATGTTGTATGCTGTGCCAATATGGACTAGTTGCTGCAATACCAAAAAGAAGGCACTCCAGAGGATTCAAAATAAAATTTTGAAAATGATTCTGAAGTTGCCTCCGTGGTATAGTACCAATGAACTTCATAGAATTTCTAATATTGAGGCATTGCAACAAATGTCCAACAAAATAATTTCCAATTTTAGACAAAAAGTATAAAATAGGTTAAGCTTAGTTTAAGTTGAAAACATTGTAATTCCTACATGGTTCAATTCAACCAGAGGAAAAATTCTAACTGCCAGAGGCAATTGAAATGTATTAATAATAGCTAAAAAGTAACAAAGCAAATAAGGATGATAGTGTTAAGAAAACACGGAACACCTAGTCTAAGATATGAATGCATGTATTAGATAATTAGCAAATAAAATTAGTTGAAAAAAAAAACCTGTCACCAACATGCAGATAGCGTGGTAGTGTGGCTAGGGTGAGCGCATCCCTTTGACTATTATTGTTGATATTCTGGGTTCGAGTCCCGCCGTGGCCATACAATTTTTATAATTGTTCTGCGATAATTCTCACGAAAAGTGAGTGAGAGATAAAAGTGACGAAACGAAAAAGGAATTTCATCTAATAGGCACGATTTTCGTTTATCTTCTTAGGCTAGCTCTAGAGAAATGATTGGTAGGTGAATGACGTTGCTCGCTATAAACAACGAAAATAGATTCTCCCTGGGCCCGCAAAACGCTTGCTTTGTTCTCATCGAAACGACAAGTCGATATAACGGGAATGTTGACAATTAGCTGTTATTAGTAAAGATTAATGTTTAGATGAAAATTCTGTGTTTATTATCGTTTGAATACAAAATTTGAGAAGTTGTCACTACTGCAAATTGCAATCATTAACAAACACTGTCCACAAACACTGGGTCCACTAGATTGTGTATAGGTGTATTTTTTGATAGTAGCATATTGGAATCTTTATTTTTCTGCAGATGATGTCGTATACTATAAGGAAGTTGTTTGACCGCGTTTATGGTAGTTTGATACCTGATTTCTCATCGATGGTTGTACTAGAGGCGTGGGATGACTTGATGAGGCTGCTTCATATGGTGATGAACTCCTTATTTCGCCTTTTCTTACTGCGACCGCAAAAACTGTAGTTCTCTTTCAGGTCCTCATCGAATAGTGAACATATTGGCTTGAAACGTCCTTGATGGATGCAGCATTGTAGTCGCCACCGCTGGCTGTATGTACTGGCTGGAATAGTTCCGTGTGAGGCTTCACCTGCTCTTGTATCTACGGCGGGTTTCAAAGACTATTCCGTTGCGATTGCTCACCACCTCGATGAACAGTACAAGGTGATTGCTGGTAGATCAACCCGAATATATCAGCCTTGGTTTGCATCTGACATGTGTTGCGATAGAAACGCAACTCCTACAGGAGTTGCGATAGAAACGGTACAATTGGAAACCCACGATCCAGAAGCATAACTGGTCGTAAGATACGGAAGATGTATAGTGGACGTCACTGGGGTAGATAGGATATCAACGACGGACGCTGAAGTTGGGATACCGCTAGTTGTAGTCGGAACTGCTTCTAGCGACAAACGGTCGATGGTCGGAATAACATTTTCTGTTTTCGATTACGCTGTCGCTGAAATACTTAACCAGTCTCTCACCTTCGAAATGCCACTACGACGCACGGTGCCCCCAGAAGCGAATATTATCGCACTTTCATGAACCTCCGTGGTTTTCTCACGAAAAGAAAGCTTTGTGCACCAGGAAAAGGATACGGGGAGTTTTAAAATCTTTCATGGGTGAAATTTTGAATACGCCCTATTTTAAAATTGTATGGTTTTCCCCATGTACAGCAAAATATAAATAGGGTAAAACGTCCTATCGTTGTGGTATGCCCTAATGTTGCGGTAGTGTTAAAGAAGTCCATTCTGGATATAATACCATTGCAAACAATTGTGGGTACGCTAAAACTCTTCGGATTAACGACTAGAACAGCTTTTGTTTGACAAAATTTCATTCAAAACGATGAAAAATTCACATTTTTCGTTAAAAATTTGAATCCTTTGAGCCTATTATTGCGGTAGTGCTAAGGTCCTATTGTTGCGGTATCGCTCTCCATAAGAATTACATGCAATACCGCAACAATAGGACTGACCTTCAAAAAATATCGCAACGATAGGCAACTGCGTCCTATTATTGCGGTAGTTTGTTTTTATGGTGATAAAAACAAAGCAACATAACTTCAGCACAATTGACGTAATATTTACGAAACTATAGTTAACGAGCATCCTATCCAACTACTCCAATGTGGAAATCGACTATCAGGTAATTTTCGAAGAATTTTTGTAATCAATTTTGTTTCGACACGGTGCTTAACCCCTCCATAATAGGTCGTTTTACCCTATATAGTGCTTTCATTTTCAATAGTAATTAAATCAAGTATTGTTGAAATGCCAGTAGCAATACAAATAAATGAATGTTTTTCGGCATTTGGGTAATGTGCCCAGCCCAAGTGAGTTTGTCATACAATAAAACTGGTCGAACTATGAATGTGATGGAAAAACAGTGCTGAACGCGTAAGTTTTGCTCTTAATTGCAAAGTTTACTCTCCAGATTAGACAATCCAATGTTTTCAAGGTAATAAACCCATATGTCAAGACACGTTATAATATTGAGTAAGTGATATGTTCCTAATGATCATGAAGAATGAAGATCGATCACGAAAAGCGCCGCAACTTAGTTTACGCTAAAGATGGGCGTTCAGATCCGGAACCGTTAAAATGATCCGGATCTCTAAAGTGAGTGGGTGATTCGTGGATCATTTTTCAAAAGATCCGGTTCACTAAATCAGTAAATTGTTTGACAAGGAATTGTTTGAGGAAATAATAAAATTAAAAGTTCATTGTTTGTAATCCATATGCTTGAAAACAAGAAAGGGTGAAGTTGTTGTCAGTACGGTTCAAAAGTGTGAGCCTGAATGACGAACGTTTCACTATTTTGCATTCTTCTTGCGTTTTGTTCTAAGGATCCGATCCGCATGAAAGATCCGGATCATTGTAATGAATGACCCAGATCTGATTCGTTCATCAAAGTGATCCGTTTTGCTCATCTCTAGTTTACGCCATGTGTTTGGAAAAGAAATCCTAATAAAAGATATGAGCAAAGGCCAATTCACTATTGCATTATCACGAAAAATTCAACGAATTTTATTGGATAATAGGTATTGTAAGAGTGTCACATGTAAACATAATTCCTAATGCATCAGTAATAGTCTGAGCACAGAGATGTAAAATTGAATGATTAAAATAAGAACAAATCACTGGTTACAAAAACTTACAAGGACAGATAAATCAACCCAAAACATGAGTTCAAAAAACCTACTGAAGAGAACATCGCAACAAAATTTACCCAAAATTTGGGTAGTTTTTCCTGTCTTTGATTCTGATAGAACGAGAGCAAGATGCAAGCACCTCACTGGGGTTGTTCGGCCCTGGGAGGGAGAAACAGATTCAAAAAATGTGTGTGTCAAGCTGAGCCGAAATCTAGCTGTCATGACATGTCAGTGCGAGCCCAGAACAAAACTCTCGTCAAGAAAATTTTCCAAGGCAATATAACAACAATAACACACAAAACAAAATTTGGTTTTTTTAAGGTGGCGCCTACGTTGATAATTTAGTCTTGTTGAAAATTTGCTTGTTTTCTGGCGACAGTATTTATTTATTAGATGTGTAGTATCAAAAGCTTCCTCCCAGGTCCGGCCCAATAACCCAAATTTGAGTAAATTGATTATTCTCAATTTTCTGTGTATCAAAGTTCACTTTGGGTAAATTAAACTTAGCTTTCAGTAATTTTTTACATGTGATTCAATACATTCAAAGTTAATTGCCTATATGCCGGGTATTAAGCCACCCGGAGTGGAAATTAATTACTATGTCTGAAACTTGATTATGCATATGTACAACATGTGATAGATTTAGTTCGGAAAAGGTATTGGAGGGTAACCGCCCCTTCGGTGGGGTTTGATCCCACGACCCCAGTGGGATTCAAAGCAAACTACCTAGTGCTAGAAAAGTAATTTTATTTAAAATTGGGGTATTGGCCAAAAGTACGGTTTTGACTGAAGACAACCCACTTTCTGGTAGCTTTGGTTTTCCGTGTAGCAAAAGACTCAATACTTATGCAATCTTTAAACGACCAGCTTACCCTGATAAAATCTTGAAGATTGTAGCTACACTTGCACAATTCCCTCGATTCTCAAAAGCAAAAAACGCTGATTTTGCAGTAGTATAACCTTCAAGCTGTAATTTTATTTAATGCATGTTAATTTTAGTTGTCTGTGTCTTTAGTGTTTAGTGTCTTAGTATTTCATCAAATTACAGCCGATTCTTTTTTTACACGGATTATTTTCACACGGATTTTTTTTACACGGATTTTTTTACAGGGATTTATTTTTACACGGAACGCATCCCGCATATTAAGAAAGACCCGGTTACTTTTTTTGCATGGATTCTCAAAACAACGCGGATTATTTTTACACGGTTTCTCGAAATAATACAGATTATTTTTATACGGATTTTTTTCACACTACTCACGCATCCCCCTTTAACAAAAGAATTGGGTGTACTTACATTTTAGTTCGAATTTGTGTACTATGTGTGTAACAATGTATTTTATCTAGGATAATCAATTTAGAATAAATAAAAATACATAAATAAAGTTCAAAATAAAAAATAGAATTAGATTTTATTTAGAATATTGAAATAACACGTTTTCAAGCTATTGCGTCTTGGTTGTATGTCTGGTTTGATTTGTGTCGAAGTATTCAATAGCATGTGTATTCCTTTCGCTGTCATATGTCACGTCAAGTCATCCGCCAGTTCTGTCAACGCACCTATGATAATAAGACGAAAGTGTTGCCAGCCCAGCGGTGGTCGTTCCAACAACGCTGTTGCAACTGAATAGAAGGCAATTACGGGGTCTAATGCCAACTAACTTCGTAATATTTTAAAGTCATTTTTGTCATTTTATTGTCAGAGTCAAATCATTTTGTCAGTTTTTATGTTATTTAGATGTCTATTGTCATTATGTTCGCTCTAAATCTACCGAGGCAGTTTTTTTTTGACTCACATGAAACATGTTGTCCAATGCTTCATCGTAGAAACTGAATTGGAAGTTTTTTTTTATCAAATATAAGAAAGTATTCAATCCCCGGCTCATAAAAATGACAAGTTAATAACTTTTGAAGCAGTTCTCCAGCCGTACAAGGATCATGTCGTCCATATGGACACTGTTGAACTGGATCAAAAGACATTATATTTATAATTTTGATAGATATCCCATTCCATATATATATATATATATATATATATATATATATATATATATATATATATATATATATATATATATATATATATATATATATATATATATATTAGGGTGGTTCAAAAAATCGATTTTGCTCCACAGTGCTCGTCTGATTCTTTATCATGTTCTGAGTGTCCTCTGAAAATTTGAGCTCATTTGGATTAAAACTGATTTAGCACAAGCGATTTCAAGTTTGCATGCAAATTAGTACGGGGAAATTTATTTTTTCAGTATACTGTAAATGACGCTTCCGCATTGAGCGCAGGTTAAAAGAAAACCTACATAGCTAAAAGGAATACTCAACAGCTTTCACCCAACGAAAACCGCATGTTGATTGATCGCCCCAATAATTAGTAATCGATTTTAATACAGGTTGCGAATCTTTAGTCATGATCGTTAAACTTCTTTGAGGGCATCACTGAAATGTGCAGTGCAACATAGTAGCCTGAATTTGTGTGTGCTATCTTTCGCGCCACGAGCAGCAATGTTGCCTGTTGAGGAGTTATGCAATTAGCTCCAGAAAACCATGGTATAGATTAAATTCGATTACTAATTATTGGAACGATCAATTAAGATGCGGTTTTCACTGAGTGAAAGATGTTGAGTATTCCTTTTAGCTATGTAGGTTTTCTTTTAACCTGCGCTTAATGGGGAAGCGTCATCAACAGTATAATGGAAAAATAAATTTCCCCATACTAATTTGCATGCAAACTTGAAATCGCTTGTGCTAAATCAGTTTTAATCCAAATGAGCTCAAATTTTCAGAGGACACTCAGAACATGATAAAGAATCAGATGATCACTGTGGAGCAAAATCGTTTTTTTGAACCACCCTAATATATATATTGGGGTTTGTGTAGGGGTTATCACGCCTATCTAGAGAGTAGGAGGTTGAGGGTTCGAGTCCCTCCAAGACACGTGGATTCTTTTTCGCAAATTTCATATCAATTTGTCCATTTCGAAACATGTGCTGTGCATATGCACAGCCAAGATATTTAACAAAAAAATGGTTTTCGTACGGCCGAGTTGCCGAATAATATGCAATTAATTATATCATTGTCATTTCGTTGTCAAGGTAGTCTAAGACTATCATTATGTTCTATCAAGTAGGGGGAAAGACGGCTTTGGCAGGTTTTGTTCTATTATTGGCAGGGGGGTTTTGTCGACCAAATTTTATGAAATTTGGCCACAAAATTCTTTGATATGCAAAGAATGTTTAGGCCAAATTTGAGCCTAGTCAGTCATAAAACCCCCGCCCCGCCAATAATAGAACAAAACCTGCCAAAGCCGTCATTCCCCCTAGCTTAATCGTTTCCAAACTAACTGTTATTATCTATAATGTACTGATGATTAGCTATGAGTCCGGATTCCCTCTTTGGTGGCAAAGTAAAGCTTTTTCACGCCTATGAATAAAAAATAATGCCTAAAAAAATATCTTGGAAGCAATGAATCTAGGTTTGTTTGATGTTTGATTGAAATGCTTGCGTAAATTATTTCTACGCTATTTATTTTTCGATAATTCTCCTTCAAAAATAATTTCCTATTTCAATAACATCAACGAATGCTAATTATCCTACCATTCATTCTCTTTTCAGCTCCCCATCGGAACGTTCCCGGAAGGGCTGCTGCGGCCATTGGTTCGCCGGGCCACCACTGCGGGCGCTCATCGCAGTGGTGGCCCTGGGCGGTGTGGCGTGCGCCCTCGGGGGCGCAGCACTTGGCGCGACGGGACTTGCCGGGTCACCTACCTCACATCTGACGGCGGCCTTACTTATGATTGGTGAGTAGACGACCATCATGGAAGGGATATAAATAACCAAGCTGCTCCACCGGTAGACATTCTCGTGTTGTTTCGCGGTTCTATTTGTTGGAATTAGGCATCCCTCAAACAAACGCGACGCGACAATCACGACGCGATTCTATCGCTTGGCGACTGCGATTCTGTCGTCGTTGGTATGGAAGCGTCAATGGAAAATTGCCTGCCGCGACTCAACGATAAAATCGCGGCGATGAAATCGCTTAGGTCTGGGGGTGCCTTTATTCGGGAAGGGTCAAAAAGTCGGAAACATCATTAAGTGCTGCCATGAAATTCCATGAGGAAATAAAAACCCCGCATTTCCATCATCGTAGCCGTAGTCATATTCTTCTGTTCAGCACCGCCACCGTTGAACAAGATGAAGTTGCACAACAACAGGAAGCAATACCGCTCAACTGCACGGCCGGAAAATGCATGTTACAGGAAATGAGAAAAACAGCATACATTTCATTTCCGCCTGCTGTTGATGACGTCGTTCTAGTCCTGGCCATAGTCGAACCTGACAGCGGCAAGGAACGCCTTGTACTGGTTTCGCACTGCTTGTAACTGTACGGGTTCATGCGATTCCGATTCCGGGAAAACGATAAACGGTGCAGAATCCGAAACGTTGTCAAAAGCCCGTTTTATCGATTTCGTAGAATTGCAATGCATTAATCAATTTGGGGGGACGCCATAAAACGGAGCTTGAAAACTTCACCCGCTGGTTGTATCACACACCTCCGCGAAGCGCAATAAAGCATCCACCTACCACCCACATCAACGCTTGTGGAAAAAAGTATGAATTCAATTATTTTTTGTGTCCAAAGTTCGTGTGCATCCAAAAAAGTTCCATCGTGTGATCCAAACAGGAAAAATAGGTTTCCGCCGCGAATTCAATTTATTTTCGGGTATAGCAAGCGCGAGAAACGAAAAACAGCCACGAAATTGTTCCATTAGAATATGGGAGTGGTTGTCAAATGGTAACTGGGTGGACATTGAGTAACAAATGTTTTATTAACACTTGACAATATTAACTTTTCATAGTACAGGGAAACTTTTTACGCGTCTTATTTTGAACAACCAATATTCAGCAAATGTAGCACGAAAACTAATATAATATAAAGCTTCTTGAGTCTTAACTCAAAGTCTAGAAATGAAACGACCTTTAGGCAAATTATTACGCAATAAGAGTCCCAAAACTTTCACGCAACATCACTCTAAACATGTTATGAACCTCGACCTATTTTATAAAGAACCTCTGCTCTCGCAGTTACCATTCCCGTGGCACAAAAACACGAAGAAAAAAATACATCCTGTAATCGGATTTGTCGAGCTTCACCACAGTGTCGAGAGGGATAAAAATAACATCTCATAGCCAAAGTACGATTGGAAAGTGCAAAAAAGTGGAAATTCTCTATGCAACCCCGATGAATCATTTTTCGAGGAATTACAAAACTTTTAGCTGTTTGTATCTGCCGGCACTTCCGCCGACCTCCGAAATCGGCTTTTCATCATTCCACGGTGCGCCATTCCTAGTGTAGGCGAAGCAGTTCCACTTCCCAAGCAGGATCCCTCTCAGTAGTAGTTGGTAGGGGTTTTTGTGAATAAATTATGGCCACTTGCTGACTGGAAATTCATGAGGTGGTGGTGGGTTGGTTGACTGTTAAGTGATGAGTGTGGAGCCCAATTTCTTCGAGCGTGGCTGAATTATAGCTCGGCTTTACTTGGAAACCATTAACCGTTAGTTGTATCTTAGTAAATGAAGCGGAAGCTAGCAACTGAGAAAAGTTGATAGAGTGGTCGTTCTTAATTGTTTGCTAACTTTTGTTATGGGTGATTGATGGGATGATGGGATTAATTTTGCTTGTTTGAAGGCTTTGTTTCTAGTGCTTCGTTCGGCTCGGGAGATTTTTAAGAGGTATAGAATTAGGATTACATTTATATATTAATAGTTTGTTATGTCCTCATATGTTTGTGATAATAAAAAAACAAAACGTCTTTTCAGTGAGAAATCTTTCAAAGGCCACCGTGATTCATCCCATTCCTAATAAACAAATAGAATGGTTTGTACCCTATGCAAACTGCTGTAGTACTATGGACGACCCAGCGTTCTCGAGCCAAGTATTCACGAGGCGGAGAAGAAGCAAACTATTTGCAAATGCAACCGCAAGTGAGCCCTACCGTTCGCCCAACAGCAAACATACTTGTGCCGAATACGCAAACAGAGATATGCACACAAAGATGTCTCACTTTTGTGTGGATGCTTGCGGCTTTCCTGGCTTATCTCGAAACTTTCAATTTGATCTGTAGGTGATGATTTTGTATAGCAGCAATTACAATTAAGGAAATCTTTCTCAACTCAGTACTGTATCCCTGGTAGAGGTGAATTAAATTTTGCTGTGATATTAGTTTTTGTTATTTTTATGTTATTTATGTTAAGAATAACAGAAAACAGCATTGCAACAACAAATTGAAAATTTGTTATTTATTTGTAATGTAAAGAACAAATTTTGCAATTATAATCAAATTTATTATTAATTTACCATTTGAATTTTGAGCATAGCAATAATAACTGATTTTATTATTTTCTTTCTATAAATATTTTGCTATTGGTTTGGTATTAGAAGCCGCCAGAACCGAAAATGGGCTTTCATACTGTTTTCATCTTCTATCCTATATCTACAACTTGACTAGTTCAAGCAACTGTTAGACTTGAGCGGGGAAAAAAATAGAAGGGCTGTGTACAATACACTACCACAGATAGACGTTGGACAACGTAAGGACATCGTTGCGATATTCCCCCGTAAGGGTTCTTTTTAAAATAACGTAACGCTAAATTTGGTGATTTTGGACCTGTGGTAAAATTTTCTTCAAGGACTGATGGGACCGCTTTTCACTCACCATCACATATCTCGAACGAAATGACTCGCCCGCTCGGGAAAGTAGCTTTCTTGTAGTCAATAACGTAAACCCTGTAGGTCCGCCCTTTTGGTGACTGTTATGGTTGCACATAAAATTTGCACCCATACCGATTTACAAAGAGGCGGGACTTCTTTATCGATTACAAGAAAGCTGCTTCCACGCCAGCGCAAGCCATTTCGTTCGAGACGTCGCGGAAAGCGAAGAGCGGTCCCAGCATAGGAATGGAAGGAAATTTATTCCCACCGATGGCGTGGGTCGTGTGGTCGTCATCGTGTTTTGCTGCAGTATATTTCTGTATCGGTGGCGTCCAAAGTGCCATCGATTACCAATTATCAGTGCAAGCTGCTCTCAAACCACAATTTTCTTGCAAATTCAAACTTTCTAGTGGTTGCTGTTAGTAATTCAAAAGACGCATTATTTAAAATTTATCGGTTCTTCTCAGGACCAACATCTTTTCAAGAAAAATTATGGAAATTCTAATATCATCTTCCTAACTTAGACGTACATGTTCACATGACGTTGTCCAACGTCAAAATCCTTGTTTCGGTATCAAATTAGAATATGACCACCATTTCATTAGAACCCATTTGGGAACCCGTTAACCAATACGAATCTCTGCCATTGAACCTTATCCTCAGAATCCAATGAACCTCCGCATGAACTAGTGGCAAATGCAGAGGTGTTCTCGGCTTGCAGTGGGTGAGTGATTGCATCATCAATTCCTTCTCATCCCCGATAGAGGTTGTTTATTTGATTAATTTTTCATCTTACTCATCTGACTGTACATTCAAAATTTTGACAAAGAAGAAAACGTGACAGAACAAAGAAAACGTACTTCAAGCAAAGAACAAATATCATCGTCTTGAACAGGGTTGTCTAAAGAACTTGGTCAAACTTGGCAAAAGACTACGTAGGATCATGTTGTCCACACTTCGTGCTTCAAGATGAAGGAAATCCCGACGTCGTATTGTCCTCTCCGGAGCGTAGACGTTGACATCGGCTAGAATAGTCAGTGCATCAATTTCTCCTTTCAGCATTTTTGCAATGAATACAGCTTACGCGATTGAACGTCGGAGTTTCTAATCCGAGAAGTTGACAGCGTTGCCCATAAGGTGACAAATTGGAAGGGTCGTTTCACGGAAGAAAGCGAAGGACAAACCGAACGATTTTTTTCTGTATTGATTAAATTCTGGTAATCGAATTAGCGTGTAAAGAACACCAGGCTACAGCACTTGACTCCAGAATGGATCGTACTAGCGAGCAGTACACTGCCCATGATCGCATATTTGTCCCATATGAATAGGAAATCCAGCAAAGATGGGACTATATGCGATCATAGGCAGTACAGCGACCGCATGCAGTGTGGATCTCGAAACTCTGTAGTAGGATGGCTCAAATTAGTATGGGAAAAACTTTTTTCATTTTTTTGTTAAATATCTTGGCTGTGCATATGTACAGCACATGTTTCGAAATGGACAAATTGATATGAAATTTGCGAAAAAGAATCCACGTGTCTTGGAGGGACTCGAACCCTCAACCTCCTACTTTTTTTTATTTTTTTTTTTGATGGGCCGCCTTCTTATTCGGTTCTATTTGATGCCCTGATGCTCTGGACAAAATTTCAGTCAAATCGGTCAACGTTTGGGCGGTGCTAAACTCGTTGGAAATTTATATGCAAAAATGTATGCAGAAACATCCAGAAACAGTGAATTGCAGTTGGACGGCACAACTTACGATTACGAACTTTGATACTCATTCAGACCTTAAAGAATTTAATACAGAATGTTATGCAGAAAACCGCGAGAAGATTAGAGTTTGCCCGGCTAAGTTATTAGCATTTCTCTGAAGTGGGGTTTGAGCGAATTTCGTTTCTTTTACCTTTGAAAAGAAATAAATTCACCCCTACAACACTCCAATAAAATACTAATATTTTTGCCTAACTAACTCTAATCTGCTCGCGGTTTTCAGCATAACATTCTGTATTTAATTCTACAAATACTGAATAAGTATCATGGTTCTTGATCGTAAATTGTGCTTTCCAACTGCAAATCACTGTTTTTAGATGTTTCTGCATACATTTTTCCAAATGAAATTCCAACGAGTTCAGCATCGCCCAAACGTTGACCGATTTGGCTGAAATTTTGTCCAGAGCATCAGGGCATCAAATATAACCGAATAAGAGGGCGGCCTATCAAACAATTTGAAAAAGTGTTTTTTGAACCACCCTACTCTGTAGACATTTCACAGATGAGCCCAAGTTGCTTATTATCGCATTAATATAAAGGGAAAGGCTATTTGACCGAATACCGTTCAGTCGAATGCCATTTGGCCGAAGACCACTAGGTGTTTGGCCGAATATTCCATTTGGCCGAACAGATCATTAGGCCGAAAGTCATTTGACCGAAAGGGTTATTTGGCCGAAAAATCATTTGGCCGAATAGGTCATTCGGCCGAATTGCAATTTGGTCGAATAGGTCATTTGGCCGAGTCGGTTATTTGGCCGAATCAGTTATTTAGCCGAATCGGCCAATCTCCTCCTGGATTTCCTGGAGATCCGGAGCCGGTAAAATTATGTCCTGCGCGCGTTCTCCCAGTTCCATCACCATACCGCCACATCGACATTCAGGTGCTCTTCGTAGTGCTGCCGTCACATTTGGATCACCTCACGCTCGTTCGTAAGAAGGTTCCCGTTTTTGTCCATACACATATCAGGCTGTGGCACGTGGCCCTTACATGAACGGTTCAACTTCTCATAGAACTTTCGTGTGTTATACTGTGCCGCGCCAGTTACTCCGTCTCTTCACCGTTCCTGCTGACGCTTTTCCTTCGGAAATTCAAGTTTTGTCTGTTTCGCGTCTGTTTATATCGTGCCTCAATCGCCCTCGTGCAGTGTTGCAGCAATCTCGTCCATGCTGCAGTATTCTCTTCCACTAACTGCTCACATTCGCCGTCATACCAGTCGTTTCTCTGATCCGGGGACACCGTACCAAGTGCAGCGGTTGCGGTGCTTCCAATGGCGGATCGAATATATCTCCAGCCATCTTTAAGAGACGCTGCGCTTAGCTGCTTTTCCGTTGGGAGTACCGCCCAATGTTAAGCCGCGGCGTCCAACTTCGACGCGTGTTGTACACCGTCGAGAGTTTTGAGCGCAGGCATACTGCAACGAGGTATCAGGTATCAGAAACTTCGGCTCAGGGGGCACGTTCACCTCATAGTGGGAGATTTGTGCCATCGCCTTCATCGCCTCTCTCATCATTTACCTGATGGGAAAGCTGGGAAGAGAAGGAAAGGGTGAAGGAAGGGATTTAGGATAATAGGTGAGGAACCTTGAAAAAAGGCAGTAACCAGACTAGCTGGCATACAAAAAAAAAAAACAAATAAATTGGCATTAAAACCAGACCAGCTGGCATAGAACCAGACAAGCTGGCATAGAACCAGACAAGCTGGCATCAAAACCAGCCAAGCTGGCATAAAAACCAGACAAGCTGGCAACAAAAACTAAGATGTTCAATTACAGACTTAAAAAAGCATCTCCAACAAGTGGACTTGCAGTCCAATTACTTCAAGGATAATTCCAACAAGCAGGGGAAAAAAGTATTCAATCACTTTTTCAAATCACTTGTACCTTTTTTCTGGTAAAGTACATCTGCTTGTATTTTCTGAAACCTGTGAGGATGAGATTTAATAGAAAATGGGCAATCCACTCTGAGCGTGCATTGATGACAGACATGTAAATATCATCCGTATAACGGTTCGGTTGCCAACATTGACTAGTGTATAGCAGGCCATGACTTTGCCTCTTTCCTCGTCGGGCACGCCAGGAGTTGCACGCTAGAGAAGACAGTACACAAGTGATCAAACCAACGGATAGCTCGTTCGGCGGAATTAGGCAACACATTTGGCGATCCTGCCAGGTTGTTCCTGGTTGGAAATTATTGTTCTGTAAGTATCCTGTGGGCGTGATTGGGACATTTTTTTTATGTCGAAGGGAAGATCGCCGGAATAAATTATTGTTTTCTCATCGGTTTCGACTTGTAATGTCGAAGACGCTCTGGAAGAGCGTCGGATTGAATGATTTGATCATCGGTTTCGACTTGTGATGTCGAAGACGCTCTGGAAGAGCGTCGGATTGAATGATTTGATCATCGGTTTCGACTTGTGATGTCGAAGACGCTCTGGAAGAGCGTCGGATTGAACTATTTGTCCATCGGTTCTGACTTGGGATGTCAAAGACGCTCTGGAAGTGTGTCGATTGAATGATTTGCTCGTCGGTTTTGGTTTGTGATGTCGAAGGCACTCTGGATTGAAAAATGTGTTGTTTCTCAAAGGTTTCGACTTAAAAAAGTCGAAGGCGCTCTGGAAGAACGCCAGCATAAATGATTTATTTTCTCATCGGTTTTGATATGTGATGTGATAAGCTGCTGTGGTAGAGCACCGGATTGAATGATTGCCCATCAGTTTTAGCGTGTGACGTCGAAGACGCTCTGGAAGAGCGCTGAAATAATTTATTTGTTTTCTTATCGGTTTGACTTAAACGAGTATAAATATCGAAAGAACTCTGAAGTAGCGTCGAAGCAAATGATTCGTTTTCTCATCGGTTTCCACTTGTAATGTCGAAGGTACCAGATTGAATGATTTGTAGTACTTATTGGTTTCTGTTAAACATGATTTGTTTTCGGAATAAATGATTTGTTTTCTCATAGGTTTTCTGCTTGTGTTGTCGAAGGTGCTCTGGAAGAGTACCGGATATTTTTTTTAAATTTTCCTGTTGGAAGGCCATCAAAATTGTATTGGATATGGTCTGCCGGCTCGAATTCTATTTGGTTTTGGATTGCAATGCTGGATATATTTGCAAAAAAAAAAATAAGAAGGAATACAGATGGAAGATCATGAACATAAAAAAAGTTGACAGTTCAGAAGGCTCAGAAAAAAGGCTGGATAGTAAATATGCACTTGCGTATAGATTGGAAAATCGTATCAAACGTAGGATTGTTATATATATATGAATTAGGATGATTTTGAATATGGAAATTGAGTACGGATATTGGATGCTGAATTGTAAAATTAAATTTGGCTGTAATGTTAAAAAAATGCGTGAAAAAAATAATGTAAATAGTTGTTTTATGAAAATCGCAAGTCAATGTTTTTTTTTCTTTTTTGATGAGAGAAGAAGGGGAAAGTGAGGGTTAGATTTAATAGAAAGTGGGCAATCCACTCTGAGCGTGCATTGATGACAGACATGTAACTATCATCCGTATAACGGTTCGGTTGCCAACATTGACTAGTGTATAGAAGGCCATGACTTTGCCTCTTTCCTCGTCGGGCACGCCCGGAGTTGCACGCTCGAGAAAACAGTACACAAGCGATCAAACCAACGGATAGCTCGTTCGGCGGAATTAGGTCACACAAAACCCATAGTTCAATCGAAACTTCTGACGTTTAAGAAGTTTAAAAGATACATCATCGATGCAACAGATTAGCAATTTATTGCCAGTATTTGTTGGCTGAGTTTTCAATACCTTCCAAAGATCTATTGGTAGGCCCGGATTCTGATACTTGAGTCTTCTCAGAACATTAAATTCACGCAAGCCTTCCTTCGTATCCCAAGGAAGGTTTACGCAAATTTTATTTCGGCGTGCAGAATAAGATTCAATTATGAACTTGTAATTCCCTGCTCTGGCGTTGATAGCCGTGAACATCTTAACAATCCAATCATAGCTTTCTTTATTGTCTGGAGAAAACCAGACAACGCCAAACCTCAGGCCAGATCCTTGGAAGCTAGGGATGAAACTAGACTCCGATGAAGAATATAGGCACATATTCAAATCCCTGAGAAGTGAATCTTTTAATGCAACAGTGAAGTGTCCACTTTCCAGTCTAACTTGAAAACGCCACTTATCACCGTCAACGGTTGCATCAGCAACAATGGCGTCCTCAGTAGATCTCGGCAAATCGTTGTCGATCTCAACCTTAGACGCATGATTATTTCTATCCTTATCATGGGGCCCTTGGGGTCCACAATCACCGGCAACAGTACCAGAAAATAGTGCTGATGAACGTGGATCAGCATCACAATCGACGATACTTTCGATTTGTAACACTGAGTTCACAGTCTCACTAGCACTTGACTTTCCAGCTTCGGTTGTCTCCATTTTAAAATGTGATCTGAAGCGGAATATGTAATAAAAACTGAAATCCTCGAAGAAAAACGATGTACACTCTTTGATGTTCACCAGAAGAAAGAACGATAGTAAAATTCGTTGTATTCTCCGAAGCTTAGGTGTAAAAACAAATATAGCTGTATAAGTAATGTAGATATGTATGAGAAATATCCCAGAGACGACTACTACTCGTCTTCGTTAATCGATAGTATGCAGTAAAAGCAGACAAAAAACCATACCAGCACACTTGTTCATATGGTCATTATAAAGTTTACGATTGTATTCTTGCATATTCCAACGAAGTCACAAATGCCAACAAAATCAATAGTAATAGAGCACTTGTAAATGCCTACTACCTATCCAGTATTTTGCGATCGGTAATGGCGGCCAAATGAGTGCCTTTTTGACATTCAAGAGGTAGAAAATATTTACACACTTTAATCAATGTAGGCTTCGATTCTAAAATAAATATTGGCACTCATCAGTTCTGACTGAAACAACAATAATGAAAATAGTATACAGGTAAAAAAATAACCTTATATGTTATGGCAAAAAACCATTCGAAAATACTTATACTCTTCATTATGCCACCTAATGAATGATCCCATATCAAAAAAACAAAATAACATTCATAAGTTAATGAAAAGTATAAGTTTCGGTATGTATGTGACTAATGCGATGTATAAGTTTTTCTTATACATATCATTAAGCGCCTGCTTTGGCAAAAAAATATTAGAAATCTTAATAATAAATAACATTAATTTTTTCTACGTGTACTGCATTATAATTGAGAAAGTCTTGCGTCCTTGTAATTGAGAAAGTCCTTGCTTCCGTCCGTCCATAAAGAATTGCCCGTCAAGCTTAATGACTGGCGAACTTTGCCGGAGTTCATAAGCCCCAATGTGCTTGCATTCTACAAGTCCTTTGAATGCAAGTAGGTTTAGTAGAATTCAAATAGATAACGTTCGTCAAGCTTGTCCCATGTCCATGTACTGGTGTCAAGAGTCCAAACCATACGTCAAGTCCATTGTGTCCCTTTGAGTAACTGCCAAGATGTCCATTGATCATCGTACTGAGAACGATTAACATTTATCAGTTTATCGAAGCAGGATAAACTTTTCCAACTTTTGTGCTTGCATTTTCCTTATTCTTCAGCTAAAAATTAAAGATACATATTAAACAGCGGGGAATAAAAGGAACAAACAAGCAATGCATGTTACTCTTTTAATTTTGGGAAACAAAATTGTTGGTTTATGGCAGAGCTGATGAGTGCCAATATTTTTCATTTGATCAAAGCCTACATTGATTAAAATTTGTAAATATTTTCTACCTCTTGAATGTCAAAAAGGCACTCACTTGACCGCCATTATCAAGCGTAAATTACTGGATATTTAAAACTCCCTGAGAATTACCAAATGAATAATTTGCCCAATATGACACGATCAAAGGCTCAGTCTATTGTTAAACAATCTGTTTATACATATAGGTTATTAAAATAAAATAAATGCCATGTAACTCATTCGATTGAGTCATTTAATGTAAATCTACATATAGCAGAATTAGTGCAAGTAAATTTAGTAATAAGGAAATTCCGATTTTGCCCCTGACTTGAGCAGTCTAGAAAGCTAAAAAGAAAAAAACAAACACTAGAACAAATTGTATTTGTCATGTTGCACACGGATGTAATTAATATAAACATGCAAAACAACACTGCCTTTAAGAGGATGCCGCTGCTGCGCGTATCCTTGGGCTAGTCTACCGTCTTGTAGCCGCCGAATGTTAAGCCGTGGCGTCCGACTTCGACGCGTGTTGTACACCGTCGAGAGTTTTAGGCGCAGGCATACTGCAACGAGGTAGTGGTCGGATTCAATATTCGCACTGCGGTAAGTGCGGACGTTTGTGATATCAGAGAAGAATTTACCGTCGATTAGAACGTGGTTGATTTATTTTTCCGTTTCTTGGTTAGGTGATCTCCATGTGGCCTTGTGGATATTTTTGCGGGGAAAGAAGGTGCTTTGGATTACCATTCCGCGGGAGGCTGCGAAGTTTATGCATCGTTGGCCGTTGTCACTCGTTACGGTGTGCGGACTATCCGGTCCGATGACCGGTCTATACATTTCACCCCTTCCTACCTGTGCGTTCATGTCGACGATGACGATTTTGACGTCCCGCAGTGGGCATCCATCGTATGTCTGCTCCAGCTGTGCATAGAACGCTTCTTTCTCGTCGTCGGGTCTCCCTTCGTGTGGCCAGTGCTCGTTGATGGTGCTGTAGTTGAAGAAACGGCCTTTTATCCTCAGCTTGCGCATTCTTGCGTTGATTGGATGCCACCCAATCACACGTTGGCGCATCTTTCCCAGCACTATGAAGCCGGTCCCAGCTCGTTGGGTAGGTAGCCGCTCGATGCCCGCTTTTCCACACTTTCTGTCCTGTCCAGTCGGAAGGCCGTCGTGTCAGGTCTGTTTGGTGTCCCACCTGACACCAGGACTTGGGCTTGTGCGCTTTCAGCGGCACACGGTCGCTTTGGTGGGGTCTACTTGCGGAAACATGCAGCTTTTTGTAGGAATTTAACAGAATTTTTTTTCGGAAATTCATTCAGAACATTTTTTGAACATTTAATCAGAAATTCTTTCAAAAATTAATTCAATTCCTTTCAAACCCATACAGAAATTCCTTCAAAAATAAAGCAAAAAATCTGTATTTAGGAAAACCTTTGATAATTCCATAAGGAATTCTTCCGGATATTTTTTAGAAATTTCCTCCTTCAGAATTTTCTTTAGGAATTCCTTCTGAAATTCCTTTAGAAATTCCTTTGGAAATTCCTCCGAGAATTCCTTCAGGTTTTCGTCCAGGAATTACTACAGCAATTCCTCTAAAAATTCTATTCTATCGAAAATTCCAGTTTTTCGGAAATTTCAAAAGTAATTTTTTCAGTTTCCTCCAGGAATTGCATCAAAAATTCTAAAAATTCCATAAACATTTTTAGGATTTATAAAATAAATTTCTAACAGAATTTCCGAAAAAAAATCCTGAAGAGATTTCTCACATTCCTTAGTTTCTCCAGTAAATACCTCGGAAATTCAGGCAGCCTGAAATACATTGGATATCCTACAAATATAACTTCAAAAATTTTTTTCGAGGATCTCTTAAGCAACTCCGTTGGAAATTCCTTTAGAAACTTTATTGAAAATTGATTTGGGATTTATTTCGGAAATTCCATTAGGAATTCCTTTGGAGATTCTTTTAGTAATTTCTCCCTTACTTCAGGGATTCCTTTGGGAATTATTTCAGGAGTTTCCGGGCAGGTATCTCGGGCAACAATGCGTAATGGCAGATGTATTACAATTCCAACCAAAACTTATTGATGATAATTGTGTTTTCATAATTGCGATTTTTTTTTCATTTGAAAACTTTATCATGTACATAACATGCATGGCGATCAATGAATCAAAGCCTGTAGAATTCTGCCCACCTACCTTCCCGATTCTACCTGGGTTTTCTTGATTTCCGATTAAACTGTCAATTGTTAAGTAAAATCGATCTAGAATATTTTCTTTAGGACAAGCCTCACGGAATCCAAAACTAAATGCACTCGCGTTTTCAAGAGAACTCCATACAAAACGGAAGCAATGCCCAACTGCCATTTTTATCATTCCAAGCTTGCTGCGACGCAGCAAAGTTGTGAGAAGGCTGGTGTCATGCGCTCCCCACCCCAAAACTCAAGTTACTCGTATTTTGGTCTTGCTACTAACCCAATTAAACTTATTTCTGTCAGCCAAAAACCCGGCGGACTTGCGTTCATTTTGAGTATCTGAACCATTTAAAAATTAGTAATATTATTTGAATTACATGACTTCAACTTCATTTCATGTATCACAAATCCGATTTTGTTTTTCTCGGAAGCGTCCTACAAACCTTCATAAATTCCAGAATTTGAATTTAAATGAAAAATTGCTCACAAGGGTCCATCATAATAACTTCGTCGGAGACGAGCCAGCCTCGGGCTGAAAGTCTCCTTAATAAAGACACAAAAAAAAAAAAAAAAAAAAAAAAAAAAAAAATAACTTCGTCAGTGGTACGATGTAGATTTTCTTTTCCAATCGAAATGGAAAAATATCGCACGTAATCGTGAAGTTATATTTCTCCTTCAATACTCCCGCTTCTCGTTATTCATACTGTCCCCGATTGGGCATAATTCTTCCTATAATCCCTGAGGAAATTATCGAAATTAGGACACAGTAAATCACTGTGAAACAAAAGCTATGTAGGGTAGTCACCCGTATATTCTTCCCATATTTTCATACCAGCCATGTGGGAAATGAAACTCAACATTGGCAACAAGTGAAAGGATTCAGAATTGCTTCTAACTTAAATTTATTGTTCTGTGGCAGGATAAAGGCGCACATGGCCAGGTCAACAATGTGAACTATTCTCCTATATGATGGTGCTTTTAGTGCAGCGTGATAAATGATGATTCGATTATCTGAAAGTAGTTTCCAATCGTTTGCCATTAGCTTTTTGTGCTTACATGTACATACCAACTGCAAGGAAGTGTTGGTTCTCAAACTTACAGCGTCTTCTCAAAGCATTGAAGGACTGCTTGTATTGCAAGCCGACTTTCAACATGTCACCTCTTTTCATACATTTTGAAAAAAACATAGAAAGGTTGTAGTCAAAAATCGAACCTGCCATTTCGGGACTTTGTGATATCATGCCTGCACCGACTGGCCTAGTCGAGGTCTCCAATCCTTGCAGTTGCAGTGAAAAACGGCATCCATCCTCTCCAGAGGAAATGCGATTTTTTTTTTGCGGAAGAAAGTGCATCCTTCAGATCATGTGCTGTTGTACTTGTACCATTGGCTTCGCGTAATACTATCGACAGACATATGATTTCTGTACAGTGATACACGTACCATGTTGTATGCGTACAGCAGCAGGATGACACACATATTTTTTACCATTCGCTGCATTACTATAGTATTATTTGCGTTACATATAGATTTTTCTTACAAAATAATAAAAATTTTATTACCATTTTTACATGACCTGTAAATATATTATTAAAATGTAAAAAGGGGGAATGACGGCTTTGGCAGGTTTTGTTCTATTATTGACATGGGGTTTTTTTATGACTGACAATGCTCAAATTTGGCCTAAACATTCTTTGCATATCAAAGAATATTGTGGCCAAATTTCATAAAATTTGGTCGACAAAAACCACCCTGACAATAATAGAACAAAACCTGCCAAAGCCGTCTTTCCCCCTACATACTTTATTCAAATCCGGCCTTTTGCTGATTATTTTAAACATTTTTATTGTTGTTCAAAACACACTTGGTGAATTTTCGATTGATGTAGAGAAACACTACTATCTGTAAAATTGCTAAAAAGTAAATTTGTCGTTATCAAAATTATTAGGTATATTACAATATGTACAGCTTTTTTGATTATTGGAATTGAAAAAGAAAACGCAAAATCCCTATTTACGCCCAAACAAAATCCCTATTAAAACTGTTCCCCCTCCAATCGTGGAAACTCTTCGATATGCAAAATTTTCTGGCATTGTCCGTTGTCTTACAAAATATGTAAGTAATTATTATTATATTCTTTATTATCGTGATTTAAAAAAATGTAAGTGTTCAGTCTGAACAATCACTGTGATTTTTTTCATTCTTCGGATTTTGAAGGCGTTTTCCTAACTTTTTAGATCTTTGCTAATTTAAGGATACTCCAAAAGAATCTCTCACATTTTCTGATATCCCATTTTCTTAGATTCTAGAGCTTCGATTGGATCATTATCATGATCTTAACTTTACAAAATATCTTCAGACACGTTTAACTGTGTAAATCATACAAATTCTCAATATTCCCACATTCTTTAAACCCTCCTGAGTAATCAAATACTTAAGATTCCTTAGATTCCTGCATTATTCAGAGTTTGACAAGTTATTTCAATTTTCGTTGATTTTTCGATACATATACGGAAATGGCCTAGATTCTCAAAATTATTTAAACCTCCATTCTTCAAGTTCAGTAGACCCTCTAGAGTGTTCAAGATTTCTTTTTTCTCCTGGTTTTCCGGATGTTGACCATTTTTTTTAATCCAATTTCTTACGAATTCCATAGCTCAACCAGAATTTACAGATTTATCATGTGGTAATGCGGGACATTCTCCGGGCAATTCGGATCAAGCAGTGAATCCAGGACTGTAATATTAAAATTAGTAAAAGGATTGATGGAGATATCCGTGCTGTTAAGTATTACTTATTGTAGACGATGAAATATTCATTAATTGTTGGGAAATAATTAGTTCAAATATAAATAGAAAACATGTTGACGTTTCCTCTTTATAAGAAATATTTACAAGAAACTAAGAAAAAAGATCAGCGTTCCAGACTTGTCTGAAACTCAGAATTCAAAAAAGCTGATAATAGCAAAAGAAAATTATTTAAGGTCATCAAGTATAACCAGGACAAACAGTTACAATATTTTTTATAAATATATGCCTACTGAACAACTCATTTAGTAAATTCAGTGATATAATGTGGCATTTAAATTTGTAAAATAAGTAATTTGAACTAAAATGGAATATACAGTGGGTCCAAAAAGTATTCGTCTAGCTGCATATTTTTTAGTAAAATGTAAAACTTAGGCGTGATAGAAGTGAAATCAAAAAACTTTCTTCTAAATTTGGTAGAAAACTTATCAACACATGATTATTATTCAAAACCAAATAGAAATTTCAATTACTTTCGCTGGTATGTAGAGAATATCTAAATTTCGCCAATTTCGCTCGCTCAAAAAGTATTCGTCTATTCAGAAAATAATTGAGTGAAACACGAATATAATAGTAGCAAGAATTCAACCATTTAATTGGTGATTGGTCGCATCAGCGCCACAAAAATCTATCAAAACAAATAACAGAGTGGTCGTCTGCGATGGTAAACTGATAACAATGAGCGATTTATTGTGCGGAAAATAAAAAAAATCCTTAAAAACGAGTTCACCCATATAGGCAAGTGAGTAGGAGAGAAGAAGTGCTCAGATATGAACCAATCCGAACAGAAATACCTGTGAAAAGTATGGGTATAATGGGCGAGTATCACGGAAGAAAATTCAAGTGAACCATCAAATTATCAAAAACAGCTCGATTTCGGCTAAAAATATCGCTGGAAGAAGGATGACTTTCGGAATCAAGTCATGTTATCTGACGAAAGCAAGTACAGCATATTTGGATCAAATGGCCGACGTATGGTATGGCGGAAAGGAATATTGAGATACAGCCTCAGAATCTCTTTCGAGCAGTAAAGCATGGTGGGGGCTCCGTCATGGTGTCTGAGGTGCTTGAGCGCAACCGGTGTGGGAAAATTTCACATTATTGAAGGAATTATGTATCACAAAATGTTCATCCGCATTTTGAAAGAAAATTTGAGCGCCAGTGCTGAGAAATTAAGCTTACAGGGAACATACATCTTACGGGGTGATAATTACCCCGAGCACACAGCCCACCCAGCAAACCAGCAATCGTATATGAATGTACGAAAAAAGTCATATGTGTTATCAGACCGAATCGAAATCATATATGGATCAAACGAAACTCATGGAAAATTGTACAAAGGTCACATATAATGCAAACTTACGATCAAATTATAATCTATATCATTAGTTATATAAAAGGTAATTTAAACTAAAAACGGAATTATATATCGCGAATACTTCAACAATTGTATATAATTCCACCTAAAGTTATAATGCAGATTTGATTTTAAAGACAAATAATGAATTCATGTACTCTGTTAAATAGTCTTGATTTTAAGCACGGTTTTCAAAACAATACTTATTTCCGGAGACGAGCCAGCCTCGGGCTGAAAGTCTCCCTAATAAACACATAAAAAAATAGTCCACAGAGGATTTTTTTATTGTTAACTAGAATTAATAGCCCATAGTGGACTCCCAACCCGATATGAAGAAAGGCGTAAAGACCCGATTTATTATCACATCCTGATTTGATCTGACTCCGATCTTGTCCACTCTTATTTTTATTACACATATTCCACACCCCTCCAACCATTCCTATGTTTCACTCTTTATGGCCAGATTTTACATTTGAAATAAACCTGTAAACATCTAATGATTTCCACGACATCATTGTTATCGTGTGTTGCTTATTATGGATCATTCCAAAAAAAATTCTATCTATCCCTCCCTATTTCATCACTCCAAAATTCACCACGATAAACTTCGTGATAAACTACTATCAGTTCTTATACCCTAAGCTTTTATGGGTTTAATTCATAACATCGTGGAGTATACATAGTAAGTTTGAAAATTAAATATTTATGGTGTAGTGTTATTGAAAATGTTTTTAGAGAAAAACATTGCAGTTCTAACTCAGAAATCGTTTAAGCGGTAGCATAAAGTTGTATATGTGTTAAATCAAATCGCATATATTGCTTGATGTAACCATCCAAATAAAGTTGTATACAATGCAATGCGTTGTCTGTTACAGATTATATTTGTAGATCCTAAGATACCATTAAGTATAAACTATGGATTTACAGCTGCATGAACATTGGAGGAACGGATAGCGTCTAGACTATGAATTAGAAGATCCGAGCATCGAAACTGGGAGCTGGAGGTTAAGTTTAGAATATTGATATATGCATTATACTCACTAAAACCCATGATGATATAATTCAGTTCTGATGTAAAAATATTTTTGTTGCATATACAAAACACGAATTTCTTTTTATGATAATATGACTGATATATTAGGATGTATACATGTTTGAAGCTGTTTTCACTATTCTATATTTCAAAGTTGTAACAGTCTAGTTATGCAACTGTATGACTGAACATATGCGATCTGTAAAGATAAACATCATGATTGTTTATAGATTCAATTGAAATTAGAATACGTCGTATATCTCGTTGTACCATAACACTAATTTGTACGTATATGGCCTCCACTTTTGTTCACATAGAGCGAATCTATACATTTTGTACAATCAATTTATATCGTGTAAGAGTGAACTTAACAGAACTAAAAGTTGATTATGTGAACCAATTTGTTGGCTGGGCAAAGTACTAAGCTGTAGCTACTCTATAAAACCCCAATCAACTCAAAACGCCTCCTCAGAGCCCAGATATGAATCCAATTTAACTCCATTGGAAGGTTCTGGACGACAAACTTTTCGTGAAATTCGTGAAAGTCATATTTCCAACAACAACGAATTGAAATTAGTGTTGAAAGAAGGATGGACGAATATTCCGTCCCCCGTTACGACTAATTTGGTCAGTTCCATGCCACAAGAACTACAGCCCGTCATAGATACACAGGGGAATCCAACGAAATATTGAATTCCATTCTAAAACTCCTGTTTTCGTTTCAAAAGCGAGCAAAACCTGAATAGACGAATACTTTTTGAGCCCGTATTTAATGAATTGTTATGTTTTGTTACCTTTGTTTTTGTTATTGTTTTATTTTTCTGTTTGTTTTTTAACAATAAAGATGAGTTGATTAATTTACTACACAATGTAATCGATAGTTTTATTTTTTTTTAGTTTACTAGATTCTATCTTTGACATTTTCTAGAAAACACACAGCTAGACGAATACTTTTTGGACCCACTGTACAAATATATCGCCGACGAACACGTTCATTGGTCGTTTTCATATTCCAACAAGAAAAAAATCATTTTTCTTATTATGTTTTAACGTCAGTGATGGGTAGTGACCGCAACCAGATGGCGCCATTGTATGCGTTACTAGCATTGCTTGCATTCAAATTTGCTTTGCGCTGTACCTGTAACGTTGTATACAACGGGCGCAGAGCAGGGTACGTATCAGCGTAGAATCATCATTGCTTGGGTAATACCAACGTGATTCTGGGTGACAGATATATGATTTTATGCTGTACAGTGATTTTCGCATCATATATCTGTCACAAGTATAAGCCTCGAACAGAACGACACTCGAAGTGCTTCGAACCCCCAGCGGTGGATGCTCCTTGCAGCGCAGCGTAGCACCCAAGAAGCAGAAAATCCCTCGCTTCGACGGTTCGTTCTCTGCTGTTGTAACTCTGCTGGAAGAAACGAATCACTTCTGGGTCATGGGAAATAACAACTGGATTGCGTTTCAGCGAACGGTTCGTTCCTGCTTTCATCCTGCGTCCGCTTTGTACATGGGATGGGAGTGCCCCAGTTTGCTCGCTTCTATGGAGATCGGATACGCGAAAACGGAAAAATTATGGCAGACGTTCCTAAGAATTTAATATCGAAGGGCTTTTCCCAAGTTCAGAGGAGAACCTGCTTCTATCCCGTACATGTGCTTTCCTTGAAGCAAATTGGATCAGCATCCCGGGGTGGCTCGGAACAGGCAACAAAAACGGTGAGAAAAAGGTTGAAATTTAATCTTTATAATCTTCGGTGAAAGCGGGTTACTACTTCGCTAAGAGTTGGGTAAGCCATCGCCGCAGCCTACGTCAATAAGGATTGTGTTTTATGCGGTTGTTTCTATAAGTAATGAAATTATTGAAACATGATATACTGCGCAGAAAAGCCCGGTGAAATTGGGTTTATTCAGGTAAATGAGATGAGAAGACGGCGAAGGAAGTTTTTTTTGCATAAAATAGCTATGATGCCTGAGTAAAAAAAAGTTATTATGGAATAATGTAAAGTCAATAACGAATACAACATTACGAGTTAAGATATTTAAGGAATTTTGTTTTTTAATATAGGAAGGGGATCCTGGAATTTGAAAATATTATTTGAAGTCTCTACACCCATCCTACGCATGGCCGATTTTAATACAGTTCTGCATAAGAACTTTACAGAAACTGTATAATAATTTGGCATATACCTACTGTTTCGGAAGATCTAACAAATTTGTATTATACAATATCTGTATAAAAAGCTCACAGAATTGTATATGCCAAGATTTTAAACCATTGTCAGATTTGTTTAGAGTGTACATATTAACTTTACATAAAAAAAAACCAAATCCTATCTAAATCCAATCAAAATCCAATCCAAATTGAATCCAAATCCAATCCAAATCCATTCCAAATCCAATCCAAATCCAATCCAAATCCAATCCAAATCCAATCCAAATCCATTCCAAATCCAATACAAAATCAATCGCTGTGATCGGCATAAATTCCCATTCTTTGAGATCCTTTTGAAAGCTTACAGATTCATAATAGCTAACAATATTTAGGACTTTCCTTTCGAAAATATACGACTCCTTAAAAAATGAGAAAGTATTCCCAAGATGTAAATCTGTGCAATGGAGCTTGGGAAGAAAAACCAAACTTGATATCAAGTTCTATTTTCTAAACAAGAACAAGTTCTATCGTTTGCTACGCTATGCACCTGATGCTTTGTACACTCACTGAATTATTCAGCACTCAAAATCTGAGCCGACCGAGATTTTTGCTAAATCTACTTCTGAACGCGAAACTTACCACCTCACATGTCCTTTTTTGTCATCTTCCTGTTCCATATATGAACACTCACCTACCTTTCTGTTTCTCGACTCCTATACTTCGTAAACTGCACTGCAAGCGTAAAAAAGGTTACTTCCTCGCAAGAGGCTTAAGCTTCCTCCCGTAGTGATACACCAGTCGCAAACTTCAGCGCTGGCTGCTTTTGGGAAACGTCAAACTGGGGACCTAAAAACTCGACTGATAACCTTCTTTCCTTTCCATCCCCGGAGTAAACCAGATAGAAAAACTTGCATACCAACCACTCTGGTTGAAGCCACCACACCGTTTTTCGTTTAGGGGGAAACTTTTTCCCTGCCATTTTCCTTTCCATCTCACCCGCCGGCGCGCCGTAAGCCGTGTCCCTTGTGAAAGTGCCATTCGAAGCGGAAAAGTTCATTCATAAATCATGAACTAGCGGTGGCGACCGTGGTAACCTAGAAAGCTCCCAGAACAACAGGAACAACAGGAAAAGAGCGCCGAAGAAGACCACCGACCGGGGCGGCAAAGCGGGGATGAGCGTTTCGAGGAAAAACTTTGTGAGTGGATTTGTGTCCAACCCGACCGACCAACCAACTAGCGCGGCAACGGTTTTCTGACGGAGTTTTTTTCCTGGCTCCTGGTCCTGGTAAACAAGAGGGCGACAAAAGCGTATTGCCCCGTAGCGCGGATAAAGTGGCCCTGTTGGTAGTTACAACGGTGCTTACTGCGCGGGAGGTGGAAGCGGGCTTTGTTTTGTTTTGGGCTTGTAAAAGGGTTGCAATTTTCTGAAACATGGAAAATTGAAAAGCTTTTTCGGTGAATGACTTTAAGTAGAGAGGTTGTAAGAGTCACTATGAAGGGGATGATGCAACTGTGGGTATAGTAATTATATTTTGACAACACTTTCCTATATTTCTACAGAAACAGTTCGTAAAATTGAATTGAATTAAAATCAATTTTATGTCAAAATACTTAAACTACTGAAAATTTTTGTCGACTCCTGCAGTTTGAAAAGCAATGACGACTTTCCAAACGAAAATCGTGTTCTGGCGCTTCTTAGCGAGATAACACTAGCAGAATCGGTGAGCTGGAGGATTGGCATGCAAGTACAGCAGGCTGCCCGAAACTGTGACACCGACGCTCCTCGGCTTGAACCCACCTTCAGATCGTAAATCCGTAAATCTGTGTTCATGGTTTACGTATTCCGCATTCAATCATTCTACGACCAACAATCTGAGAGCCTCTAGCCTAGAGCAATTAAGCTGTTGGAGGTGGCTGTAGAGAAGTGTCAGTTCCACTTTCCATGGACCCGTGCCACTGGAGGGAAACCGATGCCGGCTATCGCGTGCAGGATACGATCCTCTTTGACAAAGAGAGGGATCCTGTGCTTTCCCGATGTTGCTTCCGCTGCTCACGACGGCGGAAAGGCAAGATGCCTGCCTCGGTTGGTGTACATAATAGCAATCCTGAAGCAACTCTGATGAATTGGTTGAAGGTAGAGGTTGGCCAAGCAGGTGAGTTGCAAGTCGTAGAGCAGTCTGTTGTCAATAACAGACTGCCCGGTACGCACACGAAGAACTCGGTTCTTGGCCCTGTGTGACCTGGAAAGGACTTTGATCAGGTTTACCTTAACTGCTCGAAGCTTCATTTCTGATGATGATCTGGAAGGAAGTTGCGGAAAGAGGTAAAGATCTTACCAGGACATCTGCATTCGCTCAGCCGATGAAGATCTAGAGGCGTCCAGTTGTGGTTGCACGCCTTGGAGATGTCCAGGAATACCAGATTCACGTACTAGCCCGTACTTGCTCGAAGGCGTTCTCTTAGTCAGCATAATACGACCCTATCCCGTACCAGAACAAAATGCGTGCTGTCTGAAGTCAAGTGCTCCATCTGCTTCTACCTTTTCGCGAAGCTAAGACCTAAGAGGTGTCGGAGGTCAAAGAGATTGGCCAGTACTTTCGAGCGTCTCGGATAGAGATGTTATTCTTCAATCATTGGGATCTTGCATCTGGCACCCTACCCCGCCTGGACCTGGACTGGACCTGTCTGCTTCTAGGCAGCTCAACTCAGCTATTGAAAAATGCTGATTGATCGGGGATATCGGATTGTCAAGTGTTACTGATCCGGCGGCGATGGAGCTCTTAAATTCCGCTTGATATCCATATTCATTTACCGAAACCAAAGATGCGAAATATTCCCCAGCATCCAGCTGAAAATCACCAGGATCAAACACCGGGACGCCATTTTACCACTAGTCTTGTGGAAGGTCCACTCATCACAGTTGAGCCAATGCAGCCAGCGACCTTCACTCGTCCCTGCCCTGTGGTTTTTAATAGCGATTTTCTGCCAAAAATTTGCATCAACCAGTCCGCAGCGTTTGTCCAGTGGGTGGACGGGTGAGGGGTCCTCGTACTTAGATCGACTCATTCTTTCTAGCAGCTTCGGATGCAAAATACTTCATCGTTGTAACTTAGACTTGGCTTGATGATTGCATCCTATTTTCACAGCTTTTTGGTGACTCTTTCACGGTGTACCAAACTGATCGTAAAGCGCTTAATGAAAACAAGAGAAGGACGTGTATTAGTTGCTGTTTCGTCTATTCTGCGTTCCTGTGTTGTCCGAAAAGTGCGTCCTATTTTCTCAGCACTTCAAAAAGGCCTTCGCGAACCCGGCACTCTACAACCTCGAGTAGATGAAGCCCTCCAAGATACTCCATCGTTTCGCTTCGAATTTAATTTTTTTCAAAATTCTGAAGGTCATGTGCTACAGGCATCGCCTCAGCTCAAGTACACCACGTCACCCGGACCGGACGGCATTACATTCCATCATCACTGCTGAAAAATGCTTGGTGCTCAACTTGTACCGTTGATGAAGTTATTTAACCATTCGATACAGAAGGCGACCTCTCTTACCGCGTTGAAAATGTCATTTCTATCTCCTATCCATAAAAAAGGAAACAGATGATACATACTGGAACTTGGTTTAATTGGATTAATTAAACAGGGTCTGTGATTGATAGTGCGAACAAATTAAACAATATTTTTTGATAAAATCCACGATAATCAAAATAGAAAATATGAATGACAACACGACAAAAGATTACAGTGTAACAAAACAACGAAAACAGTAAAACTAATTTCCCCCAGAAGAAGGCTGCCAAACACAGCCGAAACGTCGGGCAGTTAAAACATTATTGTTTGAACAATTTTGAGACTGTAAAGCCGAATCCCATCACGAAAATGAAAATTGGTCCGGAATATTCAAATTCTTTTCGAATCGCTTCGGGAGTTCCGCAAGGAAGTAGTCTAGGACCACTGCTTTTTTCATTATTTGTTAATGATGCAGCGTTCGTGTTGCCTCGCGGTAGGCAGCTCTCGAAGAGCCTTCCTTCTGACTTTGATCGCCCGACGCTTTTCACCCGACTACCAAAGACCCAGACGAATCCTGGTTTAGGAAATGGGTGTCCTAGCAGCATCCAGGATGAAGTTGGGAAGTGCTGGTGGTAGATATATATTCTGAGGTTCGTCGTGTAACAACAGCTTGGCCTCCGATTAGTAGTGGGATAGCGATATTGATCGCTTCCATAGATAATGGAAACAACCTTCCACTTCATAACAGAAAGAAAGGTCGATAGCAGTGGCCACTTTGACCGTTGGAAAAAGTTGATGATCCGTTGTTGAGAAGCACCAGGTCTACTTCCCAAACGCTTCTAGAATAGCATCTCCTCGGGGATCCGACCTTGACCCACCCAAGGCAGGATGATGTTGATATCCGGGACCGAACGGCAGGGGAAATAAACGTTGTCCACGTTGATTTGTATATTACCTCGGAGGCAGACTTCGCTGAACATAATTACGTCAAAAGGCATTCATAATGCCGAAAGAACCCCTAACGCCGCAGAGTTTAGGATGTTGGTTCCAACCTTAATATTATATGTAAATGTCCATCTAAGAGAACGGTACATAGGGTCTGCCGAGACATAATTAACCTCTTCGAGGCCAATAACTCAGAAGCAACTGCCATTTGACAACAGCTCTAAACTGCCGCTAACCGCAAGTCGAGCACATCTGTACATGGAGCCCCATATACAGATGTGCTCGACTTGCGGTTAGCGGCAGTAAACTCGGAAGGTTATTCCAATAACCATTGATATTCCATCAAAAGCAAAATTTTACCTCCAGGTGAAATGTAGCCATCGGGAAGATGGCTGCAGAAGTGCCTTAGCCCTTTCTAGTCATCGACTATTATAGTGGCGATTCAGTTGACGTATCAGCTAGATTGGCGCGGTATGAGGCGAGAAGATCCCATGTTGAGAGCCGAGACTAAATGCCCGAAGGTCTCCATGGACTTGCTGCTAGCAGGAACTTTTTTTTTTGAGCTAGCTCTGAATGACAACCGACCCCTGGCCTGAAAGAGTGTTGGCGAGTGAAGCTGAATCGTAGGGTATGAGCCTTAAGCAGTTTTGCTAGAAGGTCCGTTGATTGCATGAGGTGCACTGGACGCTTTAGGGCTCCGCACAACGTGTTGGACACCAACTCCGGGTTGGTGTTCCCGGAGTGCCCGGAAAGTGGTCTGAAGGGAAATGGATGGTTTAATCATAGATATAATTATCAAGATGTTGGGGTCAGTGCAAATTAGTACTTATTTTATGGTTCCAATGTACTAAGCTCGTCAGTACCCAGCGGTACCCAGTAAAACTAAGCAATCGTTCGATTTGAATTTGAATTTGTTCTAATTTTCTACCGTTGTCATGGGTATGATTGCATTTGTTTGTTTATCGTTTTCCTGTCGATGTCGGTGATGAATTTGGGAATACAATGAAGATATCGTATTATATTATTTGTTTCTAAATTTATTAAATACCCTTTATACTTTTAGGTCGATTTATCATGAAAAGACTTTCTGCTCCGACAAGATTCCGTCCATTATCGGAGTATCTGCGGATGCAAGCTATGCATGTCTGTATAGACAAGTCGTACACGAACTCCCAATGAACATCACCGATCGTCCCTAGACCCGTATTTTGTTTTCGTAAAACCGTCTTACTTCGACGGAAATTGGTCAGATGTAGTCAATTACGATATAGCTGACCGGTTGCAATCCGGGAGAGAAAAGTGGTTGAGATAGTGGACGTATTGCGTGTACAGTTTGAATAATTGAAACGACCTTTCCCGTACAACATCCCGAATTCGAGGAATATATTTAAGAGGGAGTTGGATGAAAGGATACTTCAGGTCAAGTACACCCACGCGGGCCGTTGAAGCAAGTTTCAGTGCGGCGTATAGGCACAAAATTTCAGTTTGGTTCAGCACAAGCGTGACTTGTACAGACAGCTTGTCTTCTCAAATAAACTTTGCTAGTTTATTGGCGGATATTTGTTTTTTTACATGATAGTCATTTCATTTAAAAAGTTGCCCGCATCATCTTCCAGATTTAAATTTCTGCTGCTTTCAATACTTCATGTTTTGGTTCCTTTCCTACTTTGAAACTTATTTAATTTTGAAATTGACAGTTAGCCCATACATTTTCTGTTAAATTTTCCGTTTCCGTCACCGTTCATTGAATTGCGTTTGAGACTATATTTTTAATTTTCCTGGGATGCTTTACAGAAGCCATACAAGAATATATTACCTTCGAAGTGAAACAACAACAATTATTCAGGTCCTGCCGATATAACTTGAGATTCCATCAGATGGTTAGCAATATCCATTCGAATAAATTCTGAAAATTAGAATAGAATCAAATAATGTTCATTGATGATAAGAAAATGCCTTCAAAATAAATCATGAAAATACTTTTGCAGAATTCCTGGAAAAATCAAGATTAAAATCCATTATCAAACTCGTGTAAAAAACCTAAGGTTTTTTTACATGCAGCAATCTTCCTATTCGAACCAGGTTGGCGGAATGACTTTCATATTTATCAGAATATCACAGTAAAGGATTTGCAAGCAACTGAAAAGTGCACATTGACTAAATTCACGGAATACATATATGGAACCTTATTCTGGCCATCTTTAGATACTATTAATAAATAATTATTTGCATAACTTAAAAACACTCTTTTTTTTATACAGAATACCGAACGATAGGTGCTGAGAGCTTGCTTGGGAGTGCCACCTATGCCCGAGCGATCACCTATTGATAGCAGCATTTCTGTTGTGCAGCTTCATTGCTGTAATATTTTGGTTTTATTAAATCACCCTTAATATATTATTTATAATTCATTATTAGTTACATTCTAGTATTATAATTGAGCCAGCCTCGGGCTGCAAGTCTCTTAAATAAAGACAAAAAAAAAGTATTATAATTTAGCGGACCTAAACAAAAGAATAATGTTCGCTAAGTTACTTCAGTCATCTTCTATAAATATTACCTGACCTTAAACAGATAATTTTCTTTGACAGATTTTGGCCCTACACCCTAAGAATTCATAAAAAAATGACACAGAATTAAAAAAAAAATATAATCATTCAATGGGTATTTCTCAGATTGTCTGTGGTTTGTAGATCTATGAAAACTTATAACATTTACAGAAGAGCTTTTGAAAAATTAAAGATTCAAAATCTAAATTCTTTTAATGATAGACCCATAGTATGAAAACTTGATAATTTTCATTTTCATTTTCATTTTGCAGCGTTTGGTGGGGCAATGAGAGCGCAAGTCAATCCAAAGCCGATAATAGAGAGGGTAATGGCAGAAGAGTCCTTGCAGACCACTTGAACGCCATGGGATAGGATAAGGATGGGGTGAAGTGAGGTTCGGATTTGGAATCGACTCGACACTAATGCAAAATGTAATTGAATGCAAACTAGTCAATGATCAAAGGCTAAAATGATAATGTCAAGATTTCTAGTTCAACATTTTTCTAGTTATTAAAAGCAATGTCTTCTTTTTGACTTGGAAGCAGCTGATGTGGTTTGAAAGGCCACTTAGTCATATAGTGCAATTATAAGTTATTTAATGTGTTAGCTTTTAGTGACCACATTGAAGATGTTAAAAAAATATTGCGTATTAGTTTTCTATTTTATAACTTTTATTTATGCAGAATGAAAATTAATTGACTTTGTTTGCTCTGAGTGTAGGTTATGCGTTCGTCAAATCACTTTGTTTACCTAAGTCATTGTTTCGTCAATATTTTCAAGCTGTGTCGACACTACAAACTCAATTTAAGTTGTAATGTCATGTAAAAGTGGAAACTGCTAAAGAACTTATAGTTTGTTCCATTATATTTGTCAAGGTTGACTATAGCTTTAAACTGTTCTAACAAGTAGCTTTATCGTTGATTAATTACGGTGATTATCTATTAAGTTCTAATCAAGGTCAGCTATAGGATTCACTTTTCGGTGGCAAACTAAAGCTTCATCACGCCTATTGCCTATCTATTTGTAAAAATTATCGAAAATGAAGCTGTTATAAGATTGTTCATATACCATCATTATAATGTGAGGTATTTTTTTTATTATTGCTCTTCAAAGTGAGGCATAACAAAATAAAACTGGCACCACGTTCCTAGTTTTGAAAAAAACTTGTACACAGTACTTGTACTCCAGCAGTCGATTCCCTACAAATGTCTTGAATACTTTGTTTTTCAATAGATGCCTAGCTAGCTAAATGTAAGCGTGGTTACGACTCAGCGTCACAGGGAACGCATCAGAAAAGTATTGCCGAAAAGAAGAGAACTCACATCATTATCACTGATGAAAAGGCCTCTGCCAGACTGCACTACCATTCAAGGCTCCAAGACACGATGTCCGTTGGATCACATGCAAATTAGTGCGTTAATGCTAGATATGTAACGCGGCACCAAATATAAATAGCCAACATGTGATACCACCATGACAGGATATGTCTTTGGTTGCTATCTCAGTGCTAATGGCGTAAGCCGACCTACCGCGGCAAGGTAACATATCCGAAGGGAAGGATAGTATGAAAACTTGATAATGCATTAAAAGAAGTCCTGAACGAACGAACTAAGAACACATTTTTCAGATCAACTTATATATCATTATAAAATAGATCAATGAAACCTGGTCTCATTATTATAAATTCCATATTTGTATAATAATAAATTGCTTTAGATCTTGGTAGCCTTTTAAACAATCATTGAAAGTGAATAAAATTAAAATCACTATTCATCTGTGAATTTAAGTAAATTTCGGAGTTTGGAATATATCCTTTTATGGTTTTGAAAATTCCTTGTAATAGCTTAAATGTATAAATTACCGGTCATTGATATCTGTAAGGAGCTACTGGAGCAGCTACTGAGGGACTTATCCAAGGGACTCAGAAACCGCCGGCACTCCGTGAACAGTCCAACGTGCTCCAATGGAATTAAATTTGCGTACTGCCAGAAAAAAGACGCTCTAAGCTTTAGATGCTTAGGCCTTTTTGGGACCTAATAAATCAACATTTTCACATCAACAGAGTCATTTTGGGAAGCAAAATGTGCGCAGAGTACTCGTGCTCCATATCCAATTAAAGCTTATTATTGCTTCTTCGCATTATATATCTAAAAAAATAAATAAATGGTCAATGAGAAAGAAATGTATAGAATTAGACGAATAAATCTTTTTTCCAAAATTCCACGGAGGCGCATATCCGCTTCCAGCTTATTATTGTTTGGTGAAAAATAATATTCGACAATGTTGCCATGACGGCAGTGCTAAACTTTGTTCTAATATGGGGTCGTCAATAACTTACGTACTGATTCGTAATGACATTTCTGGGTACCGAGGATTGCCCATATCTTGCAAAACTGGAACCATAAAATATTCGCCAGTTTCATATTGATTGTTGGTTTAATCCCTGCATGTGCCCACAGCGTCCGTTTTTCTGGCAGTTGCTTTATGCAAATTTATTCTTTTTGTCTGGTTGCTGCCCGAGCAACACAGGTCAGACAAAAATGGTTGCAGCGACTTCATTGTGACTGAATCTGGTCACATAAGAGTTGCAGTAACCTTTGTTGAACATGTGTGCTGCTAGGGTGCTGTTATAATTTGCATCCACAGTAGAACCAAGCACGCTAGTGGCAGTGTAGGCATTTAAAAATAGTTTTTTTTTTTTTTTTTCAAAATATGTTTCAACAAGCTTGACTTGGCCATTTGTTATGCATCATATTGTAGTGCATGTTTTGTATCATCACCAATATCAGTTGGACACCTGTAGTACCAGTACTTTGACTGCCAGATCAAAGAAAACCAGATGTTAGTTACGCGAACCGGAACGACATTAGCAATCTTATACTTTTGCATCAACTGCATCCCACGTTGTCCATCCCGAACAAAGCGTCCCAATATCGTCAAACAAAAAACGCTTGCCTATTCTGAAGATACAGCGACTTTGTACTTTGCGTTCGACTGGGGTCTAGTAGACTGTCCATGATTTCGTAGTTGACGTAACAACCATTGCACTTTTGCGTATATTTGGGATAATGTAAGACAAACTCGGGAGTGAGTGCTAGTAGTGGACCCCGTGCGTATAATGGACCCCTTGAACAAAATCTCAAATTAAACGCTGGAATCGACCATTTTCTGCAAGCTTCCGTCGGGTGAAGTTGCTTCTTGTAACAGGACAGCAGCTCCATACATTTGATATGGACAGGAAAACAGAAATTCAGTTATATTAACTAATTTGTTAACGTAAATATGTTAAAGGGTCCATTACTAGCACACAAGGGGGGGGGGGGTCCATTATAGGCAAAAGGAGCATGTGGGAATGGAACATGTAAATCAAATGGGGGGACCATAAAACGTATATAAACAAACTCGACGTTGCGTATTATGGACCCGGGGGTGGCCATAATAGGCATACTAGCAACAAAAATTTTAAATCCCTTTTTTATTGGTAAAAATTAGTGTTTTGGCTAGTTTTATGTACGAAACACGATGCTGGTACCTGGTGCTTGTCATATGGTGCAACAGAACTACAGTTTGTCAAGAGGATCGCTCTAGCGAAGCGACTGAAGTAAATTTTAGTCGTTAAGGGGTCCATTACTAGCACTCACTCCCTCTTAAAAAAGGTTAGCGTTACAAATAAAAAAAAATTCTAAATGTTTGTTAGGGAGTGAGTGCTAGTAATGGACCCCTTAACGACTAAAATTTGCTTCAGTCGCTTCGCTAGAGCGATCCTCTTGACAAACTGTAGTTCTGTTGCACCATATGACAAGCACCAGGTACCAGCATCGTGTTTCGTACATAAAACTAGCCAAAACACTCATTTTTACCAATAAAAAAGGGATTTTAAAATTTTGTAGCTAGCATGCCTATTATGGCCCCCCCGGGTCCATAATACGCAACGTCGAGTTTGTTTATATACGTATTATGGTCCCCCCATTTGATTTACATGTTCCATTCCCACATGTTCCTTTTGCCTATAATGGACCCCCCCCCCCTTGTGTGCTAGTAATGGACCCTTTAGCATATTTACGTTAGCAAATTAGTTAATATAACTGAATTTCTGTTTTCCTGTCCATATCAAATGTATGGAACTGCTGTCCTGTTACAAGAAGCAACTTCACCCGACGGAAGCTTGCAGAAAATTGTCGATTCCAGCGTTTAATTTGAGATTTTGTTCAAGGGGTCCATTATACGCACGGGGTCCACTACTAGCACTCACTCCCTACGTCAACTATGCAATCATTGACAGTAGAGAAATAGTGCATCCCTCTTTCACGTATTTGATAACACGGGGGGGAGTATTATTTCCCAATTCCGGTGTAGGAAATTCGTCCGTACAGGCTCTTCTTGCTTGGCAAGTTTTCGTTCACTAGGCGCTGGGGTCGGCCTGGTTGTTCTGGTATGTTCTTGAGTTCCAGTGCCCTGGCGACCCACCGCACTGCATTGTTCTATTTCTCCGTGACTTTCCCCGGATTCCGAGGTAGCCTAAAGGTTCTGGTTGGGGCTAAGGCGCTCCACTGTCAGGTTAAGTTGAATATCCATGAAAACTTCATTTTTCTTTACACAGAAGTTCGATTGCATTCCGACTGTCAACTAACAAAGCGAAAAACTGATCTACGAAATTTTTTTGTTTTTTTTTATATCCTCAAATTAACAAAAGAAAATTGTTTATTAAATCGGCACTCAGCACTCGAAAACTACAATATCCAAGCACCTCTGTATAAGGAATTTCACTTGTTTCTGCCATATAAACCTACAGATTTGTCGCCCCAAAACATGTTCCCACTCGCCAACAGTGTAGTCCATAGCAAATGTACTTTTCGTTCGTTGAAAATCAGATGCATAGTGCTCAATCTGTGTTTATGCAGACATTTTTCAATTATTATATAAATATTGACAAAAATTTTAAAAAACAATGAATATAATTGTATTTATTAAAATTTATTAATGACAAGAATTGATCGAAGCAATTATGTTTTCAATGTATTCGTTTTTTTATGCTCCACTGTACATTTTGTTGATTTGTTGCAATCAGTAGGCTGGCCATTTCTGTTTGGCCAAGGATAGCAGATGTCAATCGAACTATCAGATAGTATGATAATGTTTTTGACTGGTTTGAAAGCTAAATCTCATTTCGGAGAGTCGAAAAACCAGAATCAGTGCCTACTTCTTCAGTGATTTTAAGCATCGTGAAGGCAATTATCTGGCAGTCATATGCGGAACGTGTAAACTTGTTCGTGGTCAGTATGCTGCAGTAAATTTCAAGCTGTCCATAAATGTGTTGAAGATGTGTTCCTGTGAAATCTGCAAATCCGCTCGAACTTCGATCGATATTGGTTTATTCGGTTAGCCAAATTCAGGTTGCTGCAGATTAAATGTAGGCCGGATTAAGGAAGTCAAACGAATGTGCTCTCTGTGCTTCTCTAAAATTGGGTCAGGAAAGAAACATTCCTGTACAGTTTCTGATCGCGAATCTGACACTGCACTATCGACCTTTCCACACGCGAAAATTAATTGCCGAGACGGGAAAATCAACCGTAGAATTGCGGAATAGGCGAGGAAAGCTTTCGGTTTTTCAGAAAAAAAGGTATAATGTGGTGTAGGTATGCTCTTTATACTAGTTTATACAAATTTTCATTTTCTCAGCTGTTCAAAGCCCGAGGCAACAACCGTTTCTGTATCTGCGCAGAACGTACTCCAGATGAAGGCTGATAATAATTTAAGCCTCAGAAAAGCTTTGAGTGTTGCAAAAAACTTTCAGCAATCTGGTGGTGTCAAGTTTGAGGCTCATTTGAAAGAAAAATAAGCTCGTACAACAAAAAATCTTCGAAATCAAAAGTCTCTGGGACATATCTGCAAGCGAAACCATGGAGGATATCCCTGTCGTATATTACGTCAACGTAAAAGGACTCATCCGACAAATTCGAAAAGCCCGACAAATTAATGGTGAGGACCCAATGATTAAACTTGGAGTTGATGGAGGAGGTGGTTTCTGGTTTCCTTATTCTTGCGCTCGCTCCTAACTTATCGGAGAAGTATTGTGGGTGACTTTAACATTATAAACATCCTCACGGAAATCATGCCTCATTCATCAGCACATCTACGACTTTATTGTGACGTAGCCAAACAGGTTTTGATGGCGTGCTGAGGAAATCTAAGAACCGTGGGCCGTGTTCAAGAAAATGTGCGGCAATGAAGAGAAATGGTTTAGAAATTTGCCGCGAACGCGACGCAACAGTTGATTTTTACTGCCAGTCGTCCTCCCGCACCGCACATTACATTAGGTATTGTGAACAGTTTGTAAAAAGCCGTGGACAATGCAAATCATGAATTGGCGATGGAGTGGATCACGAAAGCGAGCGTAAGACATCAGCAGTGCAACTACCGGGAGAGCTTTCCGCAGTTTGGTGGATTATTCGGTTGCCCTTGAAGACTGTGAGGAGCTAGTTGATCATTTACAAGTAATTTGAATATTTTTTAACATATGGACAAAACAGTAATGAAAGCGAAGATATTGATATTTCAGGCATGTAGACTTTATCGTGATATCCATAACGGAAGAACTACTGCCACAGTATTCCGCACTATTTAAACAGTTTGCAGCCGTATGGGGAAAGTTGAAGTTGCCGAATTCGTCAATGTTTCACATTCTTCATTTCCATGTGGAACAATTCTGTGAATATACGTAAAAACAGCTTCGTGTTTCCGGAGAAAAAGCTTCGGGATGTGTATATATTGATTTTGCTGAAACATGGGAGAGATACAAAGAACTTAAGACCTCCAAATCGTACCTGAAGCAACTTTTCACGTCTGTTGTATTTTTCGTCATTTTCCTAATCAGTGCATTCAAAGACATGAACAGGATTCGTAATGGACATAGTGAAGGAGATACTGTGGGCTTATATTGCAAAAATAAGTGGAATATACAAATGCTGTAACTTATGAATCCCTCGATGAAATATTTTCAAAATCGCAGAGAAGGTGCTTGGATATTATAGTTTTCAAGTACCGAGTTCCGGTTTCAGAAACACCGTGAAGTATTTTTTTAATGTTTCGGCAGTCATTACAGAGTCTTTACTTATTTTAAAAATTAAAATGTGATGGTTTTTTTCGGCATAAAACCCATTTTCCTTGACGTTTCCAATTTGTTACTGAGCAAACTTTAATGCGCACGAAGTGTGGCCGCATATTTATCAAAATGCCAATCAAAATGGAATGTGAGTCCATTATATAAATAAGCGAACATCGATCTTCATAAACCGTTTTAATTATCAGTCGAATCCGATCGATCACCATCTTTGAAAGCCCGAGCTTGATTCACGATGCGATCTTGACTATCAAACCCGATATAATCCGTGGGAAACTCGCGCACCCTTATCCAACGACAAACTGATTAATTTATTACTGGGTAGCAGAAAACAATGTCGCGGAAAAAATGTAAATCTTTAAATAAATAATAAATCACTTACCTGTCGTTTGACGTGTTAGTTGGTTATGGGATAGTAATAACTCGTCTAGTGATAAATGGAGACATTCACTGAAGAGCTCTAAATAATTTTCTATTCATAAATCACCTCCACAAGACATAAACCTGATAATCATTAACATAAAACAGTCCCTTCTTTCAAAATAACAAGGAAAGGCAGTTTTTATAATATGAGAAAATTTCGGTATAACAAAAAATCAAAAAAAAATGTTTAAAATATCCGAAACAAATAAGCTCAAAAGATGTTTAAAAAATTATTCTGATTTTTGAATGAATGCATTCATACTTCTGATTTGCAGATTCTGCTCACAGATATGTTGAAGTTTTCTGCACCCAACCAGCGCGCGGATGGCAGATTTTAATACAGTTCTGCATAAGAACCTTTGGTATATACAATTTCGGAAGATTTTAGTACAACCCTTGTATTGAAATCTCACAATTCTGTAGTATTTTAATACAGTATCTGTATATAAAGCTTACATTTCGTGTATTGAAACCTTGCAGGATTGTATATGCCAAGATTCCACACAATAATTGTAAGAGTTGTTTTTTGGATGTATAAATAAATATCAATATAAGAATTACGTTGTGTATATTTGACTACAAAAATTTTCCAAATATTTTTAACGAATTGTTTTGATTACTGCTTCTCCCTAATTATCCATTGTGGATACTCAAAAGAATATTTTCAAATTATTTAGAGTCGTTTATATTTATCCCAATATTTATTACATACTCGTTGTGGCACCTACATGTGTCACCCGTCACAGTGCGGGTGATCGAACGGCGGTGTCAGTGTGAAGTCAATTATTATTAACGCTTGCCTGTGAACCTCGTCGCACGGGTGATCGACTGGACAATGTTTGTGTAGGCCGAGATGGCGGGCAATTCACTCTCTTGATTGCCCATAAAAGTCGTCCTCGGAACGATCTGCATCGTCTAGCGCAGTAAAGTGATATAAAATGCGAGTTACCTTTGCCGAGGTAGAATTATCATTTCAGATCCAGGTGATTTATTGAGATTGGATTATAACTTTTTACATTGCTTTTGGCGTTTAAGTTATTCCAAAACAACAACAAACCACTGGAATTTTTTTAAGTCGTAAGATTTGATCTCTAATTTTTGATGAGGAGTTTTACTTCACATTTTTACTTCGAAAATTTATAACGATATTGAAAGCTTGTTTCAATGTTTAATGAATTTAGATTTAGTTCGATTACTTCCATATATGTTCACGTTAGACCAGCGTTCTGGGGAAAAAGTCATTTTAACAACTAGGTGGATCGAACGGGAGTTTTTTTTACCATTCGTTCCTTGAAAGATGCAACAGAACTCTTCCATGCCGGTAGCTTCTCGTTCAGTCGTTTGATGACATTATCGTTCACGCGTCGAGCATAAGAAATTGCACCAGGAAGAAAACGTAAATTAACATCTTAATTAAAAAACTTTTCCCTTAACGACTAAAACAACGACGATTCTGAGGACAACGAGAGCGATAACGTTTCCTGCGAACAGTAGCTGCCGCTTCGACGGCAGCAGCAGCAACTTTCAATTGGGGCTCTTGGGACACACCTCAGAACAGATCACTTAAAAAGTGCTTCATCTTTTGCTTCGAGCAGCTCAAACTCCCATCCTTCCAACGCAGGGAAAAGTTTCCATAAGTTTCCGTTTGTTTTATCTCATAATTCATTTAAATTTTCTCGCTTGTTCAATTATGCTCATTATTTAATTTCATTCGTCATTCATTAAATCAGATTAAATCGAACACCCGCACCGGTCGATTGCATCGCCAGCGTCTGGGGACGTTCTGAGCTCGAATTTTTCTTATATTTAATTTAATTTCCTCTTTGCTTTCTGGCTCTCTTCCCGCACCAGGTGTTGGAGTAATTCTTGTGACCGTGAGCGGTGCTGCCTGGCGGATGACGGCTCCCGGAGCGCCACCCTGCCTGGGGCTTGGTTCCACCGTGGATCTGGGACGGTGCTCGCGGAGGCCTTGCGGACGGAGCGGTAGCACACCGCACGGGTTGCTGTATCCGGAATTCCAGCATCGGCCACCACCACCTTCCTACCAGGCCAGCATGCAGGAGTACAGATTAAGGTGAGTGATTCGTATGTTCGCCATAATACAGAAAATGCAGCATACTGGAGAACTAATCTAGACCAACATTTGAAAAGGGTGTAACAGCAAAAATTATTTCTTTCCAGTTTTTCGTTTATGTTTATAGCTATATAAAGAATAAATTTTAGCTGTTATCCTCTTTGCAAATGCTGGTTATGAAATGGTCGAAATAATTGACAAATGTTGGAGCTAATGTAAAATCTTGGCATGTACAAACTTGTTAGAATCGTTTCAAATACAACAAGATTCTTCAAATAGACAATAGTGTTGCAAACCGTCTAAGACGAATTAAGTACTGTCCATTAATTCGTCTTAGACGGTTTAATACATTCCACTAAAAGAGCTTAATATATTTTTCTGAATAGTGTTGCAGCTATGATGTAAAATATATTATTACATCAATACTCCGATAGATATGTGGATAAATATTTGTGTCTTGGGACGTAAATATGGCCAAACTATCAAATGTAAAACCAAAACCAACGAACATCATTTCAATCTCGATGCATATTGCAGTGACCGACTGCAACATGCACTTCACCGTGAAACGACAGCTCTCCAGTTTCCAGAGTACCATAACTCAAAATTAATTATGCACATAATCACACGACAGCCCTGAATTATTCAATTACTAATTAAAACAATTTTCCCAAACGAGATTTAGACAAATTGTAGTTCCAAGAGTGGTGTATCGTGTTTGCAATGTGTACACACACTCCCCAGCAGAGCCATGCAGCCGGGTCATTATTTACTATCCTAGTCGGGGGAATCATCCTGCTGCTAAACTTCTTCCCCCGCGCGCCTGACGCCGACCGCAAAAGCGATATGATGAAGTTTTGTGCCTTGGCTAGAGAACAGCCAGCCCAGCCCGCTTCCATCAGCCACCGGGCGAGCGTGTCGAGTGTGATATATTCAGTCGGCTTGCTGCCGGCAGAATCAGTTCGTTGTCACTATTGGCGTGCCATTCCCGACCACAAAGTACGGTAGTAGGGTCCTGGGATCTCGGTTGGACCTGTTGGAGTGCTTTTCGAAATGCAGAGCATTCTAGCATTCCAACTTGGGGCAACATAGTTTAGGTTCATAGTTTCATGAGCTATCGAGAAACAAGGTTGCAACAAATCTTGAAGATGGGTTCGTTTTTTCATTGGATACATTTCTGGGTTTGTATTTTGACAAATTACCGTTTTTTTTACCATATTTGTAAGAAGGATTCAACTGCGCGTTCTGTAAGATGTGGATCAATGAAAACGTCTATGCTCGACATTTATCTTTGAGTTGAATCAATTGGTATGAACATTATAGTTAGATCTAAAGCTTTCCTAATATTCATCTTCAAAAAGTTGCCGATAGATGTGTTGTGGCATTTAAGTCGCAAAGTTTTTGATCAAACAAACATTTGGTAGAAATTAAGACTTGAAAAATCGGTAATTTTGATACTTAAACAGCTTTATTAAATGTTAAATTGATCTTCGCCACTAGCAATATACCTAATTATACTATTCATGCTGTTTTAGAATTCCAAATGAAAGAGTTTCCTTGTATTGTTAAAACATGGTAAAAATCATGATATATTTTTGCACTAGTTCAAACCATGATTGGATACCCGGACGAGCTCGGTGGTCTAGTGACTACCGCTTCTGCCTTATAAGCAGGAGGTCGTGGGTTCAATTCCAGGGTCGCCCCTTTGCTACTTTGTGTTTCTATCTTAGTTCTTTCTGTATTTCACGTTCTACCAAAACGATTGCTAGTACAAATCATGATTGGATACCCCACCGTCAGAAATCTGAAGGTTCTGCAAAATTCTTCTGGTCCAGCGCTTCGTTTACGCATATTAGCCCTCAAATTAAAAATGCGACTGCTGATCGAGTGTTAGACGGATTTGCTTCATTTTCCCAGCATTGCATTGTCCAGGTAAGAATCGGAAATCTCCCTGTGGCCGGAGTTGTCCTGGGAGGTCGCTGAGTTCAATGCGGTCAAATTAGAGAGATTTGTCGACTGAAACGAAAAAAAAATTACCTCAACTCCGGACGCTCAACAACTCAGGACGCTTCTGAGCCTTTTGAAAGTATGTTTTCATGCCTATTGGAGAAAGGCTTCTGAACCTCTTGAAAGGAGGCTTCCGAGCCTCTTGAAAATAGGCTTCCGAGCCACTTGAAATTAGGCTTTCGAGCATCTTGAAAATAAGCTTCCGAGCCTCTTTGAAATAGGCTTGCGAGCCTCTTGAAAACAGGCTTCCGAGCCTGTTAAAAGGAGGCTTACAAGCCTCTTGAAAGGAGGCTTCCGAGCTTTTTGAAAGAAGGCTTTCTACCTTTCTAGCCTCTTGAAAGTAGACTTCCGGGTACCTTAAAACAAGGCTTCCGGCCTCTTGATAAGAGGCTTCCCTGCCTGTTGAGAAGAAGCTTCCCAGCCTCTTGAAAGCAGACTTCCGGGCTTCTTGGAAGACGAGCCTCTTGAAAATAGTCTTCCGAGCCTGTTAAAAGGAGGCTTCCGAGCTTGTTAAAAGGAGGCTTACAAGCCTTTTTAAAGGAGCTTCATGAGCCTCTTGAAAGGAGCCATCTGAACTTTTTGAAAGAAGGCATCCGACTCTTTTAAAAGGTGGCTTCCGAGCCTCTTGAATTGTTTTTATTGCTTAATTAACGTGATTTTTTATAAATTTTATAAGTTCATCACGGCGGAGCCTCTTGAAAGTAGACTTCCGAGCGTCTTAAAACAAGGCTTCCGGCCTCTTGAAAAGAGGCTTCCCTGCCTGTTGAAAAGAAGCTTCTCAGCCTCTTGAAAGCAGGCTTCTGAGCTTCTTGGAAGACGCCTTTTAGGCCTATTGTAAAGAGGCTTCCGAGCTTCTTATAAGGAGTTTTCGAAGGCTTTTGAAAAGAACTTTCCGAGTTTCTTGAAAGGAGTCTTCTGAGCTTTTTGAAAGAAGGCTTCCGACATTCTTGAGAGGAGGCTTTTGAGCCTCTTGAGGATTCCGGATCTCTCAAAGCGAGGCTTCCAGGTCTCTCGAAAGGAGGCTTCCGAGCCATTTGAAAGTAGCTACACGAGCCGCTTGAAAGAAGCCATCCCAGCTTTTGGAAAGAAGTCTTCCAACTCTTTTAAAAGGCGACTTCCGAGCCTTTTGAAAGTAAACTTCCGGGCATCTTAAAACAAGGCTTCCGGCATCTTGAAGGTTGTTATCCAAGCCTTTCGAAAAGAACCTTTTGAGCCTCTTGAAAGGAGTCTTCCGAGCTGTTTGAAAGAAGGCTTCCGACCTTCTTAACAGCCTTCCGAGCCTATTGAAAAGAGGATTTCGGGTATCTGAAAACGAGCTTCCGAGCCTCTTGAAAGATGGCTTGCAGGCCTCTTGAAAGGAGATTTTCAAGCATCTTGAAAGGATGCTTCCAAGCCTCTCGAAAGAAGGCTTCTGAACATCTTGAAAGGAGGCCTTCAAGCTGTCTGGGTGAATCCTTCCGAGAAGCAAAGCGCTCCGATCGAATAGACTTCACCGCCCTACCAAACTGACTATCTACAAAACGCTCATTAGCTGGGGTGCAGATGGTGGAGAAAGCGAATGAACCACGAGTTGCATCAGCTGTTGGTTGAACCATCCATCGTTCACCCCGCGAATATCCAAAGACTGCGGTAGACTGAGCACATAACCAGAATGACGGGTAGTAGTCTGGTGAAAATGGTTCTTGACGACGATTCTACGGGAACAAGAAGCCAACGATTTAAGGAACCTCCGCAGACTTCGTGGTTGGTGACATACAGCCATGGACTGAACTGAATGGAGAACACTTTTATGCACTACACAGACCACTGAAAAAATAAAAATAAATAATGCATATTATGTACAAGACAAAGTTTTGAATTGAAAAATACACAATTGTCAAAACTTTATTAATGAGTTTCGATTGTAATTGTAATACGTCCGCCACTACGCATTTTTGTCCGACGTACCCCCTAGGACCAGCGAAGGTACCCCCAGGGGTACATGTACCCCAGGTTGAGAACTGCTGGCCTAAACGATGCAATAGTTCAGCGGATGTCATGGGGTCAGCATTGAGCATCTCGGATAATGTGACCAGCAAGCGTCTTGCGAAACGCGGGACGCCTATCTGGATTGCGTTACTGGCTTGAAAATGAATCCTTCAAAAGTGCATTTCGCATAGCTTTTGGCCCATAAAAAATTTCAAAAATATTTGTAAGGCTGTATGAATTGTAATAAATTTGTAATACGAAGTTGAAAAATGTAGCGTCTGGTAGTCTGGTCACATTAATCTCGGATGATATGCGATCGACCCCTGGGACTCCCTTCGAATTCATACTTTGGATGGCTGGTTTAATCTCTAGCAGTGTTGGAGCTTCGGCATTGATGCGTGTTATACCAAGTGTTATATCATGTTCTCCTATATATAAGAGAGCGTGAGAGTAAATTGTCGCCTCTTGGGAAAAATTGCTGCAAAAGCCAGTTTTTTTTTTGAAAACTAAAGCGAAATACATCCAAATGGATGCTTATCCACCGGATATATTTATGTCTTCGCTATTGGATGATGTAGTTTTGAAACAAAAATACTTCCAACATCCAGCTGGAGACTGCTTTTTCTCCTGGGTGGTTTATTACTGTGGGGTGGTACGAGCACGTGGCTGTCTTTCTTGTCAATGACTGGATGACGCAAATTTGAACCGTAAGCTTCATCGGCGAGAAGTCCACCAACGCTCGCTTGTCCCGTCGACATCAGCGTTTATCTTCCTTCTCCAGCCAGAGCCGAGTATCGTTGACGGGCATTCTGGCTCCTCTGGTTTTTGTTCGCTCTATTGTGGTTTTGGTTTCTTTTCACTCCTCTATCTTCCTCCTCTTCGGTGATCTATTGCAATGCATTGTTTGTTTTCTTTGGTAGTGTAGTTCGCCCAGATTATTCCTGCAGATGCCACCTTCCGAAATATCTGCAGCACGAGTCTCCGGTTTTTCAATGAAGGACTTTTTCACCGTAGCATCTTCCAGTCGACGTGTGTTGAAACAATTCTTTCCTTCTCCTCCGACTGCTTCCCAACTAGCACTGTCGAATGCATTTTTCACGTCTGAGGTAATTACGCACAGAAGCAATTTTATTTCATTTTTTTTTTGCGTTTTGGCTGTTTCGGCTGCTTCAATGACTATCCGGATAACGTCAACTGTGAACCTGCTCTACCGGAACCCAAACTGCTTGCTCCGATATTCCGTTTTCGTCTTCTGTGTCTATAGCTAGCCTGATGGGGGTGGACCACACTTATATGAAAATAGTTCAAAATCATTTTTTCGGGACGTTTACCCACTGAAAATAAAGTTTTTTGCTCCCAGAAGCTACTGTAAAAATTTCAGCCAGATCTGTCAAGTCTAAGTAGATCCTCAACGAGCGTGAAGTTTACATGGAAAAATAGACTAAATATATGGGAAAATGCATACTTTCCACTTTTTGTTTTGCTCCATGTGGCGCTGTAGTCATTCGATCCCGCTTATTAGTGACGTTTACAAGCTTTACATTATTGCGAAGAGACTCCCGAAAACCGAGAGTGATTTTATCAAAAAATGAAATCAAAATGTCTTGAATTTTTTTTTTATTTTTTCCATATAAGAGTGGTCCACCTCGCTGTTGGGGATGACCTTCTCCAGAATTTTTCCTACCATGTTTGGTAGACAAATTGTTCTGTAGGTCGATGGGTACCCGGGTGGCTTACTTGACTTCGCCAGCAGTACTACTTTTTCAAGCTTCCAATAATCGGGAAAGTTTCCTTCGTCAATACACTTCAGCAACGTCAAACTTATCCAGGTTCGGCTGGATTGCTGCTTTCTAGACCAGATTGGAATACTGTCTAGTCACTGGTTCGTAAAAAAGGGGAGCGGGTCATTTGACATAACGCCATTTGATATCATTGTGAACAGCGTCAAAAGTGAGGGCCATTTGGCTTAACGGACATATAGCATAATTTTTAGTTGTTTTCCCTAAATTAGTTGCTTGACTAAGTTGTGTGGAAAAACCGGAATGGTAAATATAACACTGGTTGATGATAATTATGAAAAGACATAATCAGTTCGTAGAAAGCATTGATGGGGTTTCCAGTAGCCTTGAGAGCAAAGGCGTAGGATTGCCAATCGGTCCAGTCTAGGATGTTTTCGGGTGGGAAACATTCTCAACTCCCTTGTACTTGCCACACCAGATACATACTCATGCAATGGCGGGCCTAGAAAAGCTTTCAATTTATATCTGAGAAAATGCTACAAGAATACTAAGCTGAAAAGCAGCAGTTCCAGTTGGAATGTAGAGCCATTAAATAAGAAAAAGAAGCATCAATTTGTCGAGTATAAATCAATGATAATTGTTATTCCTCAATTGGATGGTTTGTGAAAGTGAAAGTAAAAGGCAAGAATTATTATGTTTTCGTCTCAAAAAATAACGCATCTATTTGGATTAAGGCAATGGTGGATATCATTTTTTCGTTAGAGGTAGGGTTTTGTTTGGAATATGGCAATGGTGAATGTGATCCCTTCTTTAAAAGTAGGTGCTTGCCCGGGTTAAGGCAAATTTGGATGTCATCCCTTCTTTAAAAGTATGCGCTTGCCCGGATTAAGGAAATTGTGGATATGATCTCTTCCTTAAGATAACGCGTTTGACCGGAATATAACAAATGCGGATGCGATCCCTTCTTAAAGTATAAGCCTTTGGTCACATTATGGCAATAGTGGATGTAATTCCTTCTCAAAACGTGGGCGCTTTCTCGGTGTAAGGCTATGGTGGATGTGATCTCTTCTTTTAAAAATAGGAGTTTGGTCAAAATAAGGCAATGGTAGATGTGATTCTTCTTTTTAATGTGGACGTTTTCCTGGAATGAGGCACTGGTGAATTTAATCCATTCTTTCAAAATAGGCGTTGGCCAGGAATAAGGCAATATTGGTTTTGATACCTTCTTCAAAAGTAGGTGTTTGACCAGCATCAATCAATGGGAAAAGAGATTTCTTTTTAGTAAGTAGCCGTTTGTCTGGACGTTTTTCTGAATTTATCAGAACATGTCCTCGTTCTACTTCATCTATGTGAAAAAATACATCGAATAACCCTTTTTTACTTCAAAGTTCCAAATTATGCCAAATGGCCTTTATGCCAAATGACCTTATGACTTTATCCCAAATAACCCAGACCCGTAAGATGGGTTTTTTACCTACTTGTGTTAACCTTGCCATATGGTGTGGGCAGCCAGACCATTATTGGTTCGTTGTGTGGAACCAGTTCTTCGATGATTGTCCAAAGCTTTCCTAAGCATATTTCTGGCGGTATTGCTGGATCTCTATCCTCTTTATCATACCGATCCCCATAAGTTCATTTGACGCCACAATACACGATTCGAGGCCACATCTCTTTATCCTCGATTGAGCTCCATGTTCGCCATGTCGTTCTGTATCTGGTCAGTCCACCTTGCTCACTGCGTTTCACGCCCTATTATACCAGCCAACACCATCTTTGCAGGGTGTATGTCGGGCATTCCTTGTAACATGCCATGCCCATCGTATCCTTCCAGCTTTTACTTCCTTCTGGATACTTGATTGGCCGTACAACCTCGTGGGCAACCTCGTGGTTCATCCTTCACCACGACACACCATTATCTAGGACACATAGATGGTCCAAAGGAGGCGTCTCTCAAATACTTAAAATACCGTTAAGTGCTTGCCAGTCCTTCTCAAGAATGACCCAAGTCTCATGTCCGTAAAGGAGCACCAGTCTTATAAGCGTTTTGTACATTGTACCTCGAAAGTATCACCGTCTATCGTAACACTGCTTCCCAGGCGGGCCCTGGCGCGCTCGGTTCCACCCACTAGGATTTGTCTAGTCTCACTAGTACTTTGTCTTCGATGTATTCTCCACCAGTCCAACTTTTGTTGCTACATGTTTCAGGTGGGTATACAGTAGGGTGGCTCAAAAAACACTTTTTCAAATTTTTTGATGGGCCGCCCTCTTATTCGTTTCTATTTGATGCCCTGATGCTCTGGACAAAATTTCAGCCAAATCGGTCAACGTTTGGGCAGTGCTAAACTCGTTGGAAGCTTATATGGAAAAATGTATGCAGAAACATCCAAAAACAGTGATTTGCAGTTGGAAGGCACAATTTACGATCAAGAGCCGTGATACTCATTCAGCTCTTGTTAAATAAAATACAGAATGTTATGCTGAAAACCGCGAGAAGATTAGAGTTTATTACGCAAAGATATTAGCATTTTACTGGAGTGTTGTAGGGGTGAATTTATTTCTTTTCAAAGGTAAAAGAAACGAAATTTGCTCCAACCCCACTGCAGAGAAATGCTAATAACTTAGCAGGGCAAACTCGAATCTTCTCGCGGTTTTCTGCATAACATTCTGTATAAAATTCTCCAAGATCTGAATGAGTATCATAGCTCTTCATCGTAAGTTGTGTAGTTTAGCAGCAATTTACTGTTTTTGGATGTTTCTGCATACATTTTTCCATATAAGCTTCCAACGAGTTTAGCACTGCCCAAACGTTGACCGATTTGGCTGAAATTTTGTCCAGAGCATCAGGGCATCAAATAGAAACGAATAAGAGGGCGGCCCATCAGAAAAATTTAACAAAGTTTTTCCCATACTAATTTAAGCCACCCTAGTATACAGTTCTGTCACTTTTGCAAATGTTCGGCTGACAAAAGAGTTTTGACGTCTTCAGTAGAAATTATCTACAAGAAAAGATCTATTTTTGGTGTAAGTTGCCATTGCTTACTTGATACTTGATGGGCTACAGCTCTTCGATGAACCTACGCCGAATGGAGTATCCTTCTCCACTGGACTCGATCCTGGGCCATTCGCTTCCAGTCGCTCTGAATATTGAGCGCCCTCAAGTCCTCTTCAACTGCAAAAAGCCATCGTGTACGCGGCCTTCCACGAAGCCTGTGGCCTCTTTCGGGTTCTCTACTAAATATTATCTTCGCTTGACGTTCTTCCGGCATACGAACAACTTGACCAGCCCACCGTAGTCTGCCGTGTTGTATAAGCTTAATAATATCCAGTCCTTTATATACCTGGCACAATTCGTGATTCATGCGACGCCGCCAGATACCGTTCTCTTGTTTACCACACTCCGAAAGCTCTCCGATCAGCCTCCTTTAACGTCCATGTTTCATGGCCGTATAAAGCCACCGGAAGAATCAGAGTAGTATACAGCGCGAATTTTGTCTTCGTTTGGAGACTGCGAGACTTAAGCTGGTTACGAAATTCGTAATAAGCCCTATTTGCAGCTTCAGTTCGCCTTTTCACCTCGCGAGTTACATCATTATCGCACGTCACTAATGTTCCAAGATACACAAATTCTTCCACCATTTCAAATTTCTTCCCATCCAGCACCATTTCGCCACCACCACCACCAATAAACCCACGTTGATAACCAGCGACCATGTACTTCGTTTTGCTGGTATTGATCGTGAGTCCAATCCTCGCTGTCTCCCTCTTAAAAGGCACAAAAGTCTCTTCCACGGCACGGCGATCAATTCCGATAATACCGATATCGTCCGCAAATCCCAGGAGCATATGCGATTTTGTGATAATGGTACCGCTTCTTTTCACACCAGCTCTCCTAATCGCTCCCTCGAGCGCTATATTGAACAGTAGATTTGAGAGTGCATCACCCTGCTTTGATCCATCTAAGATAACAAATGACGTCGATATTTCATCCGCAACCCTTACACTTGATTTCGATCCGTCCAACGTTTTACGAATCAGCCGTATCAGTTTCGCCGGAAAATCATGTTCAAGCATAATTTGCCATAATTCATTCCGTTTCACTAAATCGTACGCCACCTTGAAATCAATAACAAAAAAACAGATGATGTGTCTGCAAGTTGTATTCCCGGAATTTATCAAGGATTTGTCTCAGGGTAAAGATTCAATCCGTCGTGGATCATCCCTCACGAAAACCTGCTTGGTATTCGCCGACGAAGGACTCTTCAAGCGGTCTCAATCTGTTGAACAGAATACGGAACATAATTTTGTACGCCGAATTAAAGAGGGTTATTCCTCGGTAATTGGCACACTCCAGTCTGTGCCCTTTCTTAAAGAGAGGGAAAATGAGGCCATCCAACTAGCTAGCAGGCAATTCATCGTCTACTCATATTTTCGACATAATATGGTGCAGAACTTCACTGCTCATTGCCATGTTTGAGAAGTTCAGCCGGGAGCTGGTCCTTCCCCGCACCCTTATTGTTTTTCAGCTCTTTAATAGCCTTTCTAACCTCATCTAGAGTAGGCGAATGCACAGCTTGTCCATCGTCGCTAATATTTATTCTGTTCACCGATGCACTGTCACTTCCACTATTCAACAAAGTCTCGAAGTGTTGCATCCACCTGGCAGCCACTTCGGTTTTATCTGTCAGCAAATTCCCTTCTTGGTCGTTGCACATGACGGGAGATGGCGCTGTCTTTCTCCGCATGCCATTGACAGTCTCATAAAACCTCCGCATATCGTTCTGCTCCATTCTTTCCTGCGCCTCGCTAATCACTTTTTCTTAATATTCTTTCTTCTCCCTGCGGTGGGTTCGTTTTTCGGCTGCTCTTGCTTCCTTGTACCGATCTCTATTCGATCGGGTACCCGACACCAACATCCGGCTTCTGGCAGTGTTCTTCTCGCCTGTCACTATCTGACACCCCACATCAAACCAACCCGTCCTGGGTCGCCTCTGTGCAGTGCCTACCACTTCTCGTGCTGTTGTGCTCACCGCTCCATGGATCGACACCCATAGATCGTTGATGTTGTCGCTAACGTTGATTGCACTTATCCGTTCGTCAAGCTTCTAGCAGTACTCAGCCGATACTCCTTCCGCCGATAATCGCTGGTTATTGTAACGCATCGTTCGCTGTGATCTTTCGTTCGATACAGTTGACAACCGTGATCGAATTTTACTGACAACGATGTAGTGATCCGAGTCAATGTTCGGACCTCTGAATGTACGCACATCAATAACATCCGTGAAAAGGCGCCCATCCACCAGAACATGGTCTATCTGGTTGCAAGTTCCACCATTTGGGTGTATCCAGGTGTGCTTCCGGATGTTCTTTCGTGCAAAGTAGGTGTTACTGATGGCCATGGCTCTGGCAGCAGCAGAATTTACTAGCCGTAGGCCGTTGTTATTGGTTGCGGAGTGAAGGCTCTCCCTACCAATTATGTGACGGAAAAAGTCCTCTCTACCGACCTGAGCGTTAGCGTCTCCGATAATAATTTTCACGTCATGCTTTGGGCACTCTCTATAGGCTTTATCAAGACATTCATAAAACGTGTCCTTCACGTCGTCGGATTTATCGTTTGTCGGATCGTAAAGGTTGCTTAGGCTGTAATTGAAGAATTTGCCCCGTATCCTCAACACACAGATTCGTTCGCTAATGGGTTTCCACCGCGTCACTCGCTTCATCTGCTTGCCCATCACTACGAAATCAACTCCATACTCTGCTTTTCTGCCGCCGCTCTGATAGATGTTATACTTGAATGCAGTGTTGGTCGTGGGGTCCACAGCTCGGAATTCACGTTCTCCGGATCTAGGCCATCGGACTTCTTGAATAGTTCACTCCAACCTTCTGTAGCTCACGAGCCAGAATGCTCACTCGTCCAGGTTCATTTAGGGTCCTGACTTTCCAGGTACCGAGTTTCCAATCACAGTCCTTATTTCGTTGCCGGGTTGGTTGCCAAAAATAACGTTCTCTTTTTCTTCTATCTCCAGTTTCGTGGAGAGGCTGCTTACTGAAGCCTTCACTTCACCGGGGTTGGGTTGCCTACATCGCGCTTATGGGGCACCTTAGGTGTAGCTGACGCGATACATCATTTCGTTGACCAGCCGCTGGGTACCAGGCAGACGCCGTTTGAGCCGCACCTTCTGGTGAACAGACGCTCGAGGCGTACCTTCTCACTCTAGCTGATGTCAGAAGGACAACAGTGCCCAGGCTACACTACCAGCTAAGTACACAACCCTTAGCTGGCGGTCTTTTGTCATCGGACGACCCGTGGACGCGTGATATAGGGACTTGTGGGGACCAGAGCTCTGTTGGGCGCTCCTTCCTTGATGTCACCCACCATTTTACATTCAGCCCACACAACCCACCATTTTGTATTCAGCCTACTGATCAATCCCCCTAAAAGTGAGATGAAAAATTTAATTTTTCCACTTCACAACATATACAGTTTGATTCTTCATAAAGGTTGTAGCAAAGGTTCTCCTGAGAAACTTTGTCGAAGACACCAAGTTCGTAATTACGTTACTTTTGGAGATTTTTTACGTTTTATGTAGACTCCTCAACCCTCGAGGACTCGCACCGTTGTAAAAATTACAACGCTAGTGATAAAAGCCCGCTTGTCGTACACAACGGAAGCGAGACTGCATGAGTGATTCAGGACTAAGCGAGTCCCGGAAGGTTAAAAATGTTTTTTTCATCATCTCTTTTTAACTTTAATTTCTACATTTTGTAGATGCATAGCAGAGTAAGAACTTACTAACTATTTTTTTGTCTTTATTTGAGAGGCTTTCAGCCCTAGGCTGGCTAACCTCTATCTGTATTAACTTCAAAATCACCGTCAGGAACGTTTTTGTGAAAATTGAGTGACCAAGGGAAAATAGAAATTTTAATACAAATATAAAGCAAACAAGTGGTACAGAATAGATTTGACTAGTATCATGTACCCTACAGAAACATAAAACAGAATCGCACAGTGGAACAAGCTAAAAAAATCCAAAAATATATAAAATTAGAGAGCACAGTCAACTGCAATAGTTTTAATATGATAATGCTTTGCTCTTGCAGGGAGATTAGTAGATACTTGCGCAAAAAATCATTATAAAGCAGCAGCGTCATGTTGCCTTATGTTCTGCGAAAAACACAAGTTTTTTTTTGATATTTTGAATATTCTGACACACGTTACAATTCTACACACTCCAGACTTGTACATTTATTGAAACACTTTTAAGAATGCGTCCCACTGTACACCGCCAATAACAATCCCGTTCGGGATGGCGCGCTGATTGTGGATGGCTGTGCGATTCGCCTCGTACTCTATGGTAATTATTCAGATTAACATTTGCACATTTATCTCAATTATAGCGCTTAGGTTCCATGGGAACATTTCCACACCTGCCTTCCGACCCGTTCCATTTGATCCTGGCGCATTGCAACAACCCCGGGTAGTGGCCCCCGGGTGGGTACTTCACAAAACATGCATCCAACAAGGCATTAGATAAGAGATTTGAACAAGCTCCCGGAATTGCCTTTTAACGCACTTCGCGTCACACCACCGCCGCCGCCGTCGTAGTCAAGTGTGGAGTGTTGATCCTGGGATATGCATAAATGAATACATTGAAATAAACTTGCGAGTTATGTACATTTCGAATCAGCACCGTTTTACCGCGTTTGTTCCTTATGTACTTACCAGAACGAGACGATAATAATCCTACATTTTCATGTTATTCTATTTTACTTTTTTTTTCGCTTCCAGGCTTCTTCTACTGGATAGAGATCGTCAATCTGGGAGAATACGTAGCACGGCGTCGCCTCCACCAACCTATCGTTCCAACGTCGGGAGTCTATTGAGGTTAGTATATTCAGACATATTGGTTTTTATGGATCGGTTGTGGGATGGATATTGAATTGAGTGAAAAGATTGATGATGCTGCAGGATGATTGATTATCCCATAAGAAGTCAACGTAACATAGAATTAAGTCCACAGAGTGAATTATTCGTTTGTTTATTGTAAAGTGAATCTTATTTCATTCCATTCGGGAGATTATTGTTGAGTAAACTTAAACGTATTTTGGAACTCAAGTCGTATCGCATGTTATGTTACAATCTGGCGTTAAAGTTATTTCGAAAGAAATTTTTTGCAAAACGCAAAACACAAAGGTGGTCACACTTCGGATTCAAACATTAGAAGTAGAAGCACAAGCCTTTTATATATCCACCGACATTCATGTTTCTTTTTTTTTGTCTTTATTATCGAGACTTTATTCATGTTTCTATTTTTTGTGGATTAGGTATCAAAATCTCTTTACACATTAATGTTCTACTCTCTGTAGTAATGTGCTATAACAAAACCGATGGAAGCTAGTTCCAGCAACACTAGGAGAAAAGAACATATTCACTCTTTGAATACGTTTTTCTAGGGAGAAAATTTGGGCAATCGACAAAAATTGCAATCACTTGGCAATATCTTTAGATGCGCTATTTATCACTACAAATATTATAAATTATAGAAAATAGTTAAACATCGCTTATGACAATTACTCGCACGATTGTCGAATGCCACATGAATGAAAAATTGACATTTATTCTCCACCGCCATTCCAGAATCCCACTCACCTCGCGGTACAACTCCAGCCATGCCAACGGTGCCACAAGCGGTGGCAGCAGCACCAGCATATTCGGTGGCATCAGTGGCATAATCAGCGGAGCCATGGGCAGCAGCACCACCAGCATCAACGGAATAACCACCCAGCCGCAGCCGACTGCCTCCGCCACTGCTGCGGATCGGTCGACGCCGACTACGTCGCTGCTGTCGGACCCAGCTGGTGCACCGCCGCCAACTTATCGCACCATTGACCGCAGAAATTCATCAACGTCGATACCGTCGTCGTTGGCGGCCGGGATAACTACAGCCGCCCCCACGGGTGACCATCAGGTGCAGGTTCAGAGGGCAACGTCATCAACGACGGCGACGACGACACCAACTGATGACAGCACCGGCGCCATCGTTGAGGGCGGTGTCAGTCTCATAAACGACGATAGCACTGGGCCGGCGAGGACCGGAACAGGTGCCGGAAGTGCGCCTTCGATTATTAAAATAGACAACGGTAAATCAACAGCTGACACCACCGTTGGACCAACGTCCGACCCAGCGCCACCACATAGACAACGAAATTCAATTACAAACGAAATAATTGAAAACGATAGTAATAGAGCCGACGTCGAAAACGTCGCAAACAAGGACTTAGTTACGATTGTTACCATTTCCGGCACGCTGGAGCAGAAACAGCAACAACAAAAGAAGCAAAAGCAACCGAATCTGAATAAATCCGCGGTCGATGGTTCCGCCGGCAGCAATGCAGCCATCAGTAAAACCGGTAGAAAAAGCAAAACCAGTGACCACGCTGGCCCTGTAGCGCCGCCGGGGAAGTTATAGTCAACGGGGTCATTGCGGTGGGATGAAAATTTGACCGTACCGCTGCTGCTGCCGTCGCTGCCGGGAGACCACTACTAGACTGACCCCAAAAATTAGAGGCTTGATGTTTTCTGCAAAGCGTTTCCTAATTTGTTTATCCTTCAGAATGATTGATCAAAATAAAGTTCACGTCAACACTAAATTTTACATTATCTGAATAGTTCATTCAAACCAAAGGAACACTTTAAGTATCGTAAATAAACTAGCTTACGCCGAAAACAGTTTACAGTCCTTGTGTAAAGTATTGAAAACGGACGCTGCAGAAACATTGAGTTCCATATTGTACTAGCAAAAAAACAAAAATCTGGGTCAGTCTAGTAACCAACCCGGTGTCAGGTTGCTTTTGCCGAACGAACGTACACAGATGTATTGATATGAAGCAACATTTTTGTTACAACAAAAAAAAACCTACGCCATGGAAGTCTAGTTTTGATACAAATATATATTTTTCGGTTTTCTAGAACGCTTCCGGAGGACGAGAAACGGGAGTGATTGCGCGGTTCCGAATGGATGTTTCTGGATGAAGATTGGGTCAGTAGGAGGTATTGATTTAGATGGGTTCGACGGGGAAACTGTGGTTATCTGATGGTTTTCATCTGGCTTGTGAGGTCAATAGTCTACTGCATCTATTATCTACGGAAAACAGAATTTCAAGCACATAGTGCTTCACTTGTGCACTGTATTTTGTAGAAACTTATTTAATTTAATAATATTAACATATTTTCGCTCATCTTCAGCACTCGAAAGCCAGAATATTGTCTTTCAATTTTTTTAAAATATATTTTTGTTACTGTCACCAAGTTGATAATAGTTCTTTTGAACATTACAGCCTAGGTCCAAATCCTAAAGTGAGGAGCATGAAAAACCGTCTGGATAGACGCGATTTTGTTGAATTTTGATGAAACGCGTATTGACTATTTTAGAATATTATATCATATAGGTATTAAATGACAACATCAAATTTAAGACACAGTAGGACAAATAATGTATTTTGGACATCTGAATATATTTTGGACATTTCGGGATTTTCTTGGCATGCAGTCTTAATTCCAGAGTTAAAACAGGGTTTTACTACTGTCCGACGTTTCGGCAAATTTAGAAAATCCCGAAATATCTAAATTACAGTCGATCCATCATCATATATTTTGGACTTTTGGCTGTATTTTGTGTGTTTTTCTGCTTAGCTTCCTTTAAGTAAGTAGGAATCATGTGACTCTTTAACCTCTTTCAAAATCATATTTCTGTCCATATTTACGTAATAAATTAGAGAAAATATAGCCAAAAATTAAAAAAATATTCAAATGTCCAAAATACCATCGTTACTCTAATATGAATGGATGTTGGTTGTTACAGTCAAAAATTGTTGATACCTACATAATTGTGGATAAATCAGACAAACTTTTCAGCTCATGCAGAACAAACCAATAAAATTTATCCAAATGCAAATTTATGCAAATGCAAATTCCCAGCCTTTCGCTTGGCACCTCCGTTAAATTTTGCAAAGTCTCCTTGTTCATTTTTCTCGGCGCAGATCGCTGGTTTGCCATGAAGTAAATGACAGCTGTCTTTCGCGTCTTTAAGAGATTCGGTTTAAAGGCTACCTTACACCTCGGGAAAAATTTCCACCGGATTTTGGTCCCCGTGCATTTTAAATGGGGCCGGGATTTTGATTTTCCATCCCAAAACCCGAAAACATAGCATATGCAAAAATACATGGGGGAAAAATCCGCGAACCGAATTCCCGAGGTGTGAGGCTACCTTAAAGGCTGCCTCACACCTCGGGAAAATTTTCCGCCGGAATTTGGTCCCCGTGTATTTTAAAGGGGGCCAGAATTTTATTTTCCGTGCCCAAATCCCGAAAACATCGCATATGCAAAAATACATGGGGAAAAATTCCGCGATCCAAATTCCCGAGGTGTGAGGCTACCTTAAAGGCTACCTTACACCTCGGGAATTTGGTCCGCGGATTTTTTCCCATGTATTTTTGCATATGCGATGTTTTCCGGCCCCATTTAAAATGCACGTAGACCAAAATCCGGCGGAAAATTTACCTACGGTACTACCTAGACGTTATTTACGGCATACCACTCTATGGCCCTTTTCCGTAATGGCAAAGTGCAAAATTCGCTTTCATAAGACGAGTTTTTACAATCCCATTGAATTCCACCACTTAATTGTATCTTGACAGATACGTATTTCGACCTCAACAGTAAGGCCGTCTTCAGTGTCTCGTACTTGACTCGACTACGAGACACTGAAGACGGCCTTACTGTTGAAGTCGAAATACGTATCTGTCAAGATACAATTAAGTGATGGAATTCAATGGGATTGTACAAACTCGTCTTATGACAAGTGAAGACATTCCACTAAAAAGCTCAAAATAATTTTCCAATACAAAATCCGGTAAATTGCGTTGCCTAAAGGAAGGTAACAGATTTTTTCCCAGGAACTGTTGCACATAAATTTCCGGTACTAGTCGCGATGTATGTAAATGTCGCTCTTCAAGCCACAGGAACAGATTGCATGCCTCATGAGATATATATTTGCAAACTTCGACAGCCTAGCCTAAGCATTAACCTACCTGCTGCCTTTCTTTTTTCCAGTTTCAGTTCTGCCTTGGCCAATTTGGTTCTGGTAAGTGGCTTTTTGACTGACTTGTGATATTTTGCTCGTTCTAGTAATACACAAAAAAAGCGTTTCCTATATCGTGAACCAACAAAAATACACCGAGATTTAATTCATGGATTCGGGAACACCAGTCACGTTTTCCGGAACGTTCCAGAAAACGTGACTGTTGTTCCTTTTAAAATGTGTTCAACAGCGTTATACTGAAAACTTTTAAATACGTAGGGTTAGAATTTTCGAAAACCTACATGTTTGGCTACTTATCAACACATCTGTTTTTAATCGAAATAATTCAACTTCCGTGTTGCTAATCTAAAAGTAAATCAAATTTCTAACCCGAAAAATTAAACTATTTTCGGCTGAAATATGTTTCAACGTTTTAAAAAGCATTTTAAAATTGACATATGACTTGCCGAGTGAAATAAAAAAACATCACGCACCCTCCATTTTGTTTTCACGCTACCATCAGGGCCAATGGACCATCAATAAGCGAAAATTGCCGCTATGAAATGAACAGATCGCGCCACCGTAGACATGTTTTGTCAAACACAAACGAATAGAAATATGCGTATACAGTGTCGCCGTTGTTTTGATGCGGTGAGTGCAAAATGAGTTACCTTAATTGATCCATTTGGCTCACATCTTTGAAATGATATTTGCGAAACCGCCAACTGTTCGTATCAAAATTAAAAAGCTGAAAAAATATCTGCTGGAATTTCTGTTGGCGGTATTTTCGTATTTTGCGTATTTTCTAATGTCTAAAGTTTCTTAAGTGTCGGAGAATTTCGATGATACCGCCGGTCATTCGCAAAGTCCATTCCTATTTTCTCTTCATAATGACTCAGTTTTTACATGCGAAGATTCAATATAAGAGGATGAGAAAATGCAGACCAATCGTTGTTAGGAGCTGAGCAGAATAGATACATTTGTTTACGTTTTGACAGTTTTCCCACGTAAGGAAACGTATCCATTGTGAAGGTATCCGAAAGAAGCCTCTGCCATGTTTCGTTTTGCAGTTCGAATCTGAGCCAAACAAAAATTTCAACGATTGTCTTTGGTAAGCTTATTCCGATTTATCAAGGGTTCTTGTTCTGATTTTTCATCTCATAGCTCCCATATTCATCCTTGAAAATCAATAAAATGGAAAACAATTAAATTTTTATTCTATTTTTGTAAATTTTGGAATATATTGTTTTCAGCGTTTCATTATATAGATATAATGCGTTTTTTTCTGATTGAACTTTTTTTCTCTTAAAAAACTCAAAGGTGCAGCCCAATCGGGTTGTACGCAAGGGTGACGTAGGACTACGTAGCTATTCGAAATGGATGGTATTTGCCATCATAATTTGTGTCTCTTTATTAAAACTGAGCAAACTGCTCGGAGGTCAACTGAATCAAGAAGCAAAATAGTAGCTCCCAGTTGGATGGACTTTAAGTCTCCAACCGTGGAAAAGGGATTAACACGACACATCGGAGATGACTCATTCTTGATCGAATGGTAAAAAATATTGGAAATCCATCGAGAAACGGCTGAGATAATAACGATCAAAGTCTATCATAATCTCGTGACGGTTTCCAATTTTCACAAACGCAAAGTGTTCCCCAATATAGAAAAGAGAGACGTAGTCCTACGTCAAAAGTTGGGCATATTGTCTGCTCTCTACTTGAACCATTTACCCAATTGTGGACCAGGCCGCTTCAAATAGGGAGATTTTTTGTTATTTTTTTGTCTCTAAAAGTCGGCATAAAAAATTAGAGAATTAAATTAATGCGTTTTCTCACCAAACTTAGATACTTCAAGATTTTCTTTTAAATCTCAACTTTTATGTTATTTGGTCATTCTGCCAGAACAAAATTTTCTGTTTAAAAAGTATTTGCAAAGCATTGAAGTTCATTATAAATGTTCTTCTATATTTTGAAATATTGTTTACGTATTTCGATGGTCGGTGCTAAAGCAAATGTGAATCAAGTGTTGCAGAACAGTGGAGAATTTAAAGTTTCACTTTTGACTTTCTATCATCTCTCGAAGTGAGACACCTGTTTGAAGCGCTGACCTATTCTGATAAAATATTGAATCCGGGCTGTTTTGTTGGTGCAATACAATAAGGAATACGTGCGGCTTTTTATTGAGAGCTAAACAGCAACTTATCTTCAGATATCCTGGTCCTGGATAAGAAGTAATTTTAAAGGTTCCGTACATTGCACGATAGGGAACTCCAACACGATCACGGTATTTGTTAATCGACCAAAAGATCATCATCGCATAAGCAACCATCCAAACGTGTTCCATTTTCATTAGTGCTTCTTCCAATTCCAAAATTTAATATATCTACCTTATTTTATAGATGCTTTGTTTGCATCATCGTAGTACTGATCGATTGTACCGTTTTGGCCCAAATTCCTAACATGATTCATATTCCGAAAAATTTCTTCTAGATGCCCATATCAACATTATTTGCGTGATTCTTTCCATTGGATCTTGAATTCCTACGAAATATTGACCCTCCGAACTGAAAGTTTCAGTGTTAGAGTTGTGGGATATTAGTTTTCCTATTGCAGAGATGTAAGCAACCATTAAAATATATCTCTGATCCGCGTCATGGCAAGCCATGAGCGGTCAACGATGTTGCCTAGCCCTAGCGACCATTTTCATTTTTTGGACGTCCGTCACTGAGTGCACACGTGTAGGTAAAACTCTCTGCAGTGCAGAAGAATAATCCAGCCGATTATTTGGCCGTCCAATTCATTTGAGTAAATGTTTGTAAAGGTTTGTCATTTGAAGTGACAAACAAAGCCGAATTTGGTAATGGAATAGTAAACAGATCGAGACCACCGCGGTGCACCGTTTTGCAGGTGTTGTCCAAAGCGGATATGAGGGATGTTTTAAGGAGACATGTTTGAAGACGTGTTGGGATAACCGTCGGAGCGAAATCTGGTAAACACTACGATGTGTTGGAACAACCGTCAGAAATGGTTTACGTGTTGGGACAAACGTAAATTGGATGAATATCCGACGAAGTTTAAAAAAAGTGATGAAATTTTGCACTGGTAGGCCAAGATTACATCGCAGTTGAGACAAGTTAGTAAGGTTTGGCATTGCAGATGGCAATTTAAAAACCCAGAATAATCCACCTAGTGGTGATGGTGCCTTTCTCGTGTATTGTAATCCGTAACAAGAAAAGCATATAAGAGTTGTCAACATCGCACTTCAGGGAGATAGATTCAGCTATTTCCATCAATTCACATTTATTTGCGTTTATTTAAATGCATTGCAGCAGTCCTCAATTCGTCGAGCTGAGTCGATTGGTATATAACACTACGGGTCTCCGAGATTTTTTTAAAAGTTTGGTTTTGGAGTGATCATATAGCCTTTACTTACTTAGTATACGCGAAAGACAAAAAGGAAACATTTGTCCAATATGGAAAAGGATATTCATTGAAAATTAAGTTAAATATATTGCAAGGATTGCCAGGAAACGCATCCGAAAACAGCAAAATCCAGAAATACCACAACGTATGGGGCGATTCAATTATGACGTCCACTACTTTTTGAGATTTTTAGAACCCCTCTTCCCCTCTGTCACGCTTTTTTGTATACCTAGTATATGTACATGCACTGTCACACAATCTTAGACCCCATCCCCCCTAAAGCATGTGACGTCACGTGTCACTGACGTGATCCTCAGATGGGTTCTCTTGTTATAACAAACGTAAATTGAATAAATTTTTGATAATTTATTTATTTGAACACCGTCTTCAATTTATTGATTGTACAGACTGTTTTTGAATTCATTCTGTTTTTTTTTTAATCTAATTTGCTAACATTGAAGTCGAAAAAACAACATACTTCATTGAATAGTCTGCATCAAAAAATCAATGGATTATTTTGGCCATAATGCGGTGGCCACAGATCTATAGCTGTTGGCGATTTCTGAGTATACATGAAATGGAAATTCTCGTCATACGTTATGACGTCGAAAATAAGCATTCTTTGAAGCATCACTCGATGGTCTGCTAATGGTTGCAAGTCAATCAAAGCTTAACGGTCATCATCAAAAACAATCAGATTCGAATCGACACGTTAAGTTCTGGTACATTGCTGAAAACATGCAGCACACTAGAGGTAAACTTTTTGGAAGCAGTGTATCAATGATTACGTTTCTCAATAATAATCTTCTTCATCGAAAAAAATACTCAGTAGACTGGTAACCATTCACAAAGTGCGTCCTTACTGGGACGGGGGAGTCTGAGCAGCGTGACGAATAAAAAAAAACTAGCGGTTCATTACAAGAAGTGTGACGAAGGGGAGAGGGGTGTTGAAAATGGTAATTGTTTTGCTTGACGTACTTTATGGATCTTCCCTAGATATTCTTCGCCATACACGTTTTTTGGCGGTAAATTCATGCTATACCATCGTAGATCTTCTTGTTGATAGATTTGCATATAAAGAAATGAACTCATGGACAGTTTGGAGTGTCGTAGATGTTCAACGAATTCTATCATATGTCTATAATGGTGCAACGAAATCCCGTGGAGCTATTCCAGCTCATAAACATAGTTGAGACATCGAAGATCTTCATGTTGATTGATTTGAATATTAAGATCTGAGCTCAAGGACAGTTTGGAGTGTCGTAGATGTTCAACGAATTCTGTATTGTGTTTTTAATGTTGTAGTGACGTACCGTGGAGCTATTCCAACTCATAAAACTAGTGGGGACATCGAAGATCTTCATGTCGATTGATTTGAATATTAAGATCTAAGCTCAAGGACAGTTTGGAGTATCGTAAATATTGAAAAAAAAATCTGTTATACCACTGGACAGGCGCAGAATTTTATCATAAAGCATTTTACATTTAATTATTCAACCAGAATATGTTAAAGTATGGTGATGATTCCTGAGAACATCAAAATTACAACTCAAGGATAGTTTGGATGCTCTAGATCATCCTAGTGACCGTAACCTGTGCAATATTTTTCCTGGATGGAACAGTTAATTATAAACACTTTTGCTGAAGAAAGCAAGGCTCTATCTCTTAAAACTGATTTTTGACAGCTGATTTTCGTCTTGGGTCATATATGACCCATCCGTATTGAATCGGTTAAGGAAAGTGTCCACTACTTTAAGAGGGGATGCTACTCAACAGAAGAGGACAATATGGAGGCTTCTAGAAACTCGAATAATTCTAATAATTAGGCTGCTACCATTTTGACTCATTCTACGAACACTCGCTATTAAACAGCCATTGATTGCGTCGGTTAAGGCATAGGTGTTTGAAAAATCTTGATCCTCCATCCCAAAAATTAATTAAAACATATAGGTTGTATGGTGTAAACACGGGTTAGGACCAAAAGGTCGGAAGACAAAAGTTCAAAAGGACAAAAGGTCAAAATACCAGAAGGCCGAAACACAAAGGCTCGAAAGGGGATAGCTATTCATTACGTAACTCACAAAATGATCTTGTTTGACCCTCCCCCCCTTGGTCACACTTTTTGTATAGAGCTTCTGGAATTTTTGTATGAATCGTCACACTTCCTGCAACCCCCCCTTCCCCCTTTAAGCGTTATGCAATTTATGGATGTTCCCAAAGACAAATGGTCGAAAAGGACAAAAAGTCTAAAGGGACAAAAGGTCGAAAGTACAAAAGACCGAAATGAGAAATCATTGAACGGGACAGAATGTTGGAAGAGGCAAAGGTGTAAAAGAACAAAAGGTCAAAAGGGACAAAAGGTCGAAATAGACAAGAAACTGAAACGAAGATAATCGATCTCGCACAATACAAGCTTTAGTAATTTCTTTAGTCAATAATATTTTTTATCTCTAACAGAACTACCTAGATATTCATAATATTCTTTCATAGTAATTACTCCTTCTTTAAAAATTCTTCAATTTTAATCGGTGAGATAGGTGTTTGACTTCTGCTTAAAGTTAGATGCAATATGCAATTCACAAGCTCCTTTGGAATATACCCAACTTTCGACGTTTTGTCTTTTCTGTCTTTTGTCATTTTGACGTTTAGTTCTTTTCGAACTTTTACATTTTTACCCGTTCGACTTTTTGTTCCTGTAGTCCTTTCCTCTTCCAGACCTTTTGTTCCTTAGACATTTTGTCTATCGACCTTTTGTATTTCGACCTTTTGTTATAGATTCTCCTACGAAAGCTGCTACTCAAAATGAGGCCGCTACTCAAAGTAGGACTTTTACTCGAAGTGTGGGGTGCAGCTCGGGGTGTCACTCAAAGAGGGTTGCTCAATTAAAGAGCTCCTACTCAAATGAGGGGCTGATATTCAAATAGTGAGTCGCAAATGAAAATAAGTGTTTCTTCTGCTTCAAGGAATTGCGGCCGCTCGAAATCAAGACTACCCAGAGTTTGCTACTCAGAAAAATGTACCCCGGCTTTAACCGTTGCCGATAGGGTGGGATAATACCAAAATTCATACCAAATTAAACTTTAAAATGACATTTCGAAAATAAAAATTGGAAAGAGAAATTAGAATACCGTGTGCTTTTCAATACGGCCCATGAGACATTTGTCAAAAACTATTCAATGTCTCTCAAAAATAATCTTGCTGTGCGAATAGTTTTATTTGAAAAATATTGAACTGCATATTTTAGGTTTAATTTGATTTTTATTCGGGACTTGAAACGAAGCCTTAAGACTCAGTAAAGAGTGGCTTGATGCTTCGTAATCCGGTAAAATAAAAAAAAATCTGTGAGTTTTTGGGGAACTAACTTGCCTAATCTGTGTTACTTTCTTCTAGTCACCATCAACAACACAGAAGTAGTTTGCACCTTGATGTCGGAGACTGTTTATCATTTTCCACTATATGCACTAATGTTTGCATTTCAAAAAATGGACAAAAGGTCGATTTTTGATGAGTTTACCTTCACCCGCACTGACGAAACTACCCATGCAGCATCAATCATAGTAACCCATGAGTCAGCAGACAAAATTTGACAACTCTATCAGTCGAACTCTAACCGTGATGGCAAAAACAGTGAAGCAACTCCGTTCAGAAGTGTGCGCGTTCAAAGAACGGCACCCCGCCGCGTCGAAAACGGACATCGTGTGGCACTTTGTGGACGCCGGATACGCCCGTTCCGGCATCTACAACATCTTGGCACTATTAGACAACAATCAGAGCACCGTAAGAAAGTCCGAAAGCTGAGCGACAAGAAGCTCCAAGGGAAACTGAAGAGGAAGACCGAGGGAAAAGTGGCTACATCGCTGCGTGCGCTTGGCCGCGTGGTCGGTACAACAGTGAAAAAGTACCTGGCGAACCTTCCATGGGAAATTTATCAAAACAGTTGTCTAACTTGCCTTTTTTTGATAACCATAAAAAAAAGTTCATTTTTTATGCAAACGTTAGTGAGAAATATTTTAATCTTTGTGTAAAAAACTATGAACTAAAGGCGATTTTTTTTCATCGCCTGTCAAATGATTGGAGTGTGATTTGTGCAATGAGCCAATGATATTGTGATGCATATTTCACCCCTTCGTCTACAGAGAAAGAAAGGCACGCAAGCAAATATATTCTCGCCAAGTATTATGGATTTGGCAGTGTTATCCAGTTGAAGGTCGACTGATCCTCGAAAGGTCGAAATGTGATAATTGGTTCATATATGGCAGTTTCTGCCAGTTTGTGCAGTAATCTTCCAATTATAATAATTTCAATGGTTTTTATCATGCGACAGTTGCAGAGACCTTTGATAACATTCTATTGCTTGAAAGGCATGAGAGCGCTTTGGGGTACACACCGTGTTGATTCGTGTGGAGGCGCGTGGTACTCAGTAGATCAGTGCGAGGAACAATCGTTGAATGTTACGACCAAATGTGGGGATTTTTTCCCCCTTCTCATCAACTATTGCCGGGACCTTGGAAGGTATAACAAGTGATATTTCGGGACCTCTTCCACTAATCCTATTACTATTATGCTATTTTGGAGAACTCTTATAATTCCGAAGAAAATTCATGAATCAATATTCGCGATTCTGCAGGTAATGTTGACCAATAAGCTTCCAGGATTTCCAGACGAAGAAAACATACATTCGACTGTATTCTAGTGAAATAAATAACTTCAACATATTGTGGCTTTCACCATTTAGTGTAATTATTTTTGGATAACCCTAATGCCACAACTGAATAGTAGGTGAGGTGGTCTGGTCATTAGCAAAATCGTTGCATTCCCAGATACCAGATCTGGCTCCGAACAACAAATCCCAATTTACTGTCCAAAGGGATACACACCTTTACGGAATCCCAAAACCGCACGCAACCGCCTCGATCCTCCAGAGCAGCATGAACCACGAAGCTGAAGCGAAGGAAATTAGTTTTAGTTGTTCGCATTTTAGTCCGTAAGAGTAAGGGTAACCAAGGTAGAATAAAACAAAATCGAACCGAAACGTGGATTTCTGTAGAACTGTATAGATGCTAGTTTGTAAGAGAGATGGCGAGAGAGAGAGAGGTAGAAAGTGAAGCAATGAGGCGACACAACAAATAGAAGTGTGAAAATGTTGTCGAAACTGTTGTTAGCTGGAGGAGTGTTTGCGAGCTAAGTATTTTTTAATCGAACGATTGAGGATATATTTCTGTGGCTGCGCTATGAACGTGAGAAGCCGGAGTGCTCGACGCAACCCAGTGCTTGCGAGTGGAAAATAATTAATTTTTAATTTAATATGTGCCTGAAATATGAAAATAATGTAAACACTACGAAGTATTGTGGAAAACACATTAAGGATGGTGGGACACGAGTACAATGAAAAACAATAAAAAATGTATGTGCTATGTGAGTGTGGACAGAAGAAAAATACAAAAGGAAACCGTAGCCAGGCTGGACCACTGCAAGCAAAAGTTTTGGCTCTATCCATTCTACAATATCTTTCGTTGCCGCCGCTGTCGTTGGCTTGCAATGAGAGTTTCAACCCCATAAAACCACCAACCACACACCCCCCGCCAGAGTCCGAATTGTTTTAATTGTATTAATTTTTAATCACGTTTTTTGTTGTTGTTGAAATCGCTTGCAAAAAGCCAATCACGATTGGGTAACTGCATTCTCCATTATCATAATCAATGTATAATTGCGATTAAATTATCACAGTTTCATTAATTTTATATTCGTTTTTTTTTTGTCACGCGGGCAAGAATTAAATCAACTCATTTTACCGTCGACGCGAATATTCCTAGCCGAAATAAAATCAACAATTAGTTTAACTGGATTCAGGACGAACATAAATCGGCGATGAAAGAACAATACAAAAGTATGCATAACTATATCAGATCACAGGAAAAATGTTTCCGCTAGGCACATTGATAAGAGATATGAGTCCCACGTGAAGATTGAACATAACCAACTATATCCAGCATAGAAAAAAGCAACCTTTGTATAAAACGCCCAAACCTAAAGCGAAAACCGGAGAGGAAAAAACGGGAGAAACTGTATCATAAATGTTTTATTTTATATTTAACCAAAGAATGAGAGAGGATAAATAAAGAAACAGCAGAGTATTATCATATCGAAAATCTTGAAAAATAAAAAAATCTGTTGTTTTATTTGCAAATCGTGATTTTCCGGGAAAGAATGCATACTCTACGACTTCAACCGTAGCATCGTCCAACTTCACAGCACTGACTGACTGGCGTCTATGTGTGTGTGTGACCCTCTGCAAACCATTTTCCGAAAGGGAACGAACGAAGGTGAGGAAATTTGCATAAGTGATGGCGTTTCGGTGCCGCTCCGCATCGAGATGGTTGGATGGAAGGGTAACGTGAAAAGTTTCGGAATGGGTTTTCTCTCAAAAATAAAAAAAATAAAACTGGCGAATGCAAATACCTCCATCCAGGGCCCTTGTCTCGTTGACTGCGCATGCAGTGAATAATGGGTTGGCGAATATTTGCTCACGTTAGGAGTTTGTTGAATGGTAATTGTTTGTTGGCTGGAAAAGTGGATAAGCACTAAAACAATTGGGAGCATTTGAGATGCTCTTCAGCGATGAGTATGTTATGCAGGTTGGAAGGGTGAAAGGAATTGTTTTGGATTTGGATCGAAACATTCGATTCCAGATTTGAGTTCTTTGATTTTCTCTTCAAGTTCTGTGTATTTTGTATCTAAATTAGACAAAATGGGGAAAATTTATCCATGCTCAGCTACTGAAGTTTTCAAATTGTAAAGATTTTTAAAAGTCATTCATTATAGTTTAACCACCGGGGTATCATTGATCAGTTTCCCATTTTCAAACAAATATATAAATATTTTATGTCAATACAATTATTTATTGTGAGTTGTATATCTTAATCTTGACTAAATTTGCTTCTGAATGACATAACCTTCGCCAAAATTTGAAAAATGAAATCAACATTATTTTTTTTACTCACAGCAAACTGCTAAAATGCACACAAAACACATATAATAACAGACAAATTAAGTACGTACCTATAATTGTGTGATAAGTAATCTTTTTTTGCTAGATCCATATTTTTAATTTCAAAATTAAATTGCCTTTTCAAATATTATGCTCAGGATACACTGATCGAACAATGGCTTACTGTTTACTAAAAATAAATTTCTATGGTTCTTTTATTCTATTCTGTTCCGAAATGCTTTTGGAATTCCGAACATAATCCTACGGGGATTGCTTTCAGATTCCCAACACGGCCTTTCGGAAGCTCAAAACGATTCCATTCGGAAGCCTAAACAAGCTCAAAAAGATTCGGTTCAGAAACCCAAAAATCCCTTGCTTAAGAAGCCTTCAGAGGTCCAAAAGCATTTTGTTCGGAATTCCGAAAGTATTTCGTTTTGATTGGAAATATTTTGGGTTTCTGAACTCAAATCTTTTGGGGTTCTGAGCTTAGACTTCAAAACAGAGTCCGTTTGGACTTTCGAAAGGAATGTGTTTCCGTATCTTTGGATTTCCGAACAGAAATATGTTGGGCTTCTGAACGGAACTCTTTAGGGTCTCTGAACGTATTATTAGCTAGTAAAACGCTTTTTATCAATTTATGTGCTCAAAGAATACGTTGCTGAATTTATGTCAATGAATACACTATGCCTAGTGATCCGAGATGTTTTTATATATTTTTTTTATTCCTTTTATTTGTTTGGTAGGCACTCTGTGTTACTTAACCGCTACTGTGCCGAGATCTACTGTGGTATTCTGCAGCCAGAATCCACACAGAATCTATTTTTAGATTTTTCCATTATTCATTGTTGTTGTCGTTGCTGATCCATCTCACCGTGAGTCCATTGTGTTCGTTTTGTCCATGTCGTATATCCAATGATCGCTGCATTACCCGGTTGCCATTTATCCGGGTAACGTTGGAGGAATGCCTCCGAGAAGAACAAGTTGTCAGTCGTCATCAGGCAGCCGTGACGGTGAGGCGTGCACCCCAATACGCCACCGCATTGGCTGCGCGCATCCGGCGACTGACGAGGGTTTTGGGAATCGAACCCATGACCATTCGCTTGAAAGGCGAACGTGTAGCCAACTACGCTACGGGACCGCCCAGATGTTTTTATATTGTTTATTATGAATTTTGAAAGAAATTAACTTCAGTTTTCCCTACGAGGCGAACCGGTTCAGGGCCGAAAACCTCATTAATAAAGATATTAATAATTAATAACTTCAGTTTTCCACTGTGGAGACGGGAATGTTTCACGCCCAAAAACATTCTAGGCCGCACTGAGAATCTAATTTGCAATCTCAGGATTGGCAAGCCTACAGCTTTGCTCGTTACTTTAGTGGATTTAGTGTGTAGGCTTTCCGTCATCCCCACCCCCTGATTGACAATTTCAGGTGTCTGTTTGCCGATTTGCCTTCATCCCTCTATAAACAAAAAACAGCTTTGCCCGCCAGGCTAACTTACTTACTTATGGGTCCTTATCGCTTTACCCTGTGTCGGTGTCCAGCTATCGCTTCAACCTGTTGCCAAGTTAGACTTCTTTTATTTCTTTATTGAGGTTTCGCCGTCACAAGCCTCTGGATCTGCCTCCGATGATCGGTGCGTGGAGACGCGTAGTACATTGTAGGTTAGTCCCACTATGGCATATTGACTAGCCAAAATGTGAAATGTGTCATCAAAAGGTGGAGAATTCCGTTTTTTCTACCTTCCTATCTATTATATTGACACTTATGACACTTACCTAACCTACATAATTTTAGGTCTAGTTTTGTTACCAGGGATGCCAGGGGATGTTTTCAAATGTCTTCACAGTCGAGTAAAAATGTCTTCAAATGTCTTCAATATCAAAATTATGGTTATCAGTGAAACAAATTCGTTCCAATAGGTTTATAATTTCAATCATCTCCTTGTTTCTTTATCTTTACCTATATTTCTTTATCTCTCCATGTTTCGTTTATTTTTAAAACTCAAATTGTTAGAATTCAAAAGAATATTCTTTAAATCTTCATGAGTAAGGGCAATCCTTTTCCCTTGGATTTTCTAATGAGTCTTTAAATATAATTCCAACGGATTTTTCTAACCTAAATTCTTTGTGGAATTCTTCTGAATTTATTTTAAAAGAATTGCCTGTAGGGATTCGGAATATATAAGTTATCGAACACCCATCGAACCACGATAATCCTTCCACCGAGCTACTACGCAATAAGCTGCAAATTATACAACAACAACAACAACAAATAGCCCTTGCACTGGGCACCGTCAATGCATTGCCGTCAGCCGCCGATACCAACAGCAACATCAACAACAACACATGTGCACCTTAACCGACGTTAACCCGACACCATCGTTTCCCATATCAGCAGTCCAGAAGTAGGATGCCCAATCAGCAGGAATCACGACGTTGACGACAGCTAGGGCAATAAATTATTAATCAGCAGAAATAGGGTACTCGTAAGTTCCAATGTACAATAAATTTCATTCTGTTCGTAATCGTTGGTCCGTGAAGTTCTGTTTCCTCCTTTAATAGTTTAATTTTTTAAAAAGCCTTTTGGCTAGATAGATAATATAACTGGCGCAGTCGTACGGATAAGCGCTTCGGTTTTTGCTCCGCGTGTGTTGTGTGTTCCAGCCGAAAGTGAAACAAAGTGAAATTGTGGCATCTAGGACACCATCGACGGATTATCGACGGATCGAGGATACACCCCACGGAGACTACCAAGCGTCTAGGAACTACACAGGATTCAACTGGACAGAATCAGCCGAGGGAACATCGGCAAATTAAACGTAAGTCAATTTTATTTTGTATAAGTGAAAGTGTATGTTACTGAGGTCTAAGATGGCCAAAAATCAAAACTTAGAACATCAGGTAGAGGAACTCCAGCATCGACTGGAGCAACAAAGAATTCAAATAGAAAGGTTATTAAACATTCCGGCTGGACCTAGTACCAGTCCGCAGCAAGTTACAACCTTTGACATAACACGCATCCCTGATATCATAAAGTTGATACCGGGATATGACGGTGATGCCAAAGGATTGCCTGCTTGGATTAATTCCGTGCAGCAAAAGTTAGATTTCGCTAAAGCGCGCGTCCCCGCCGACGACAGAGATGCCGCAGTAAATATTTGGTCCTCAGTAATCAGGGATAAGATTACAGGAAAAGCAAGTGAAATTTTGATAAATAATCAAACAAAATGTGATTGGGATCACATTAAATCCCAACTTATTGATCGGTTTGGTGATAAACGTGATCTTGCAACCATAATTAGTAAGATCCCGTATGTGAAACAAGGAAGCTCAAGTGTTGAACAATTTTATGAGCAATGTTCTGAGATCCTTTCGGACCTCAATGCTAAAATTAATTTGGATCCGAACCTCCAACCATGCGCGAAAGCAATTGTGGCTTCCTACGAAGCAATGATTATGAACGCGTACATAGACGGGTTACATGAACCCATTTCCTCTTTGACTCGAACTAGCCGACCTAACAGTTTGTTGTCAGCATACCAACATGCGCTGGAGCAATCTAACGCAGCCGAAAGAAAGCGAGAAAAACTTAAACATTTAGCTAAAGTCAATGAGCCTAGAATTCAAAACCCTCCACTAAAACAGTCCTATTACCCTAACAACCATCGACCATTCAATAATCCAAATCCTTACCAAAATAGACCATCCGGTCCTCCCAATAATAATTTCAAACCAGCACCTCCTATCAATAACAACTTCTCACGCCCACCTTTCCAAGATAATCGTTTTAATCCCAATAGCAACCGAAATCCCCAACAAGGCTCACCACTTGCCATCAAACAAGAAGCATCCTCTGGTTCGAATGTGAGAAGATTCCACCAAATTAATGTTCATAATGAATACGCGGAACCTTCCGATGTCGTCGAGGAAAATGTTGTAGAGGAAGGCGATAACGGAGAAGAAAACCTAAATTTTCATCAGGAGATGGAACAACAGGAAATGGATTGAGTTTTCTGCCATATTTAGAAGTAAAGTTAGGCTCATATGCTCCACTCAGATTTTTAATTGACACAGGAGCAAACCAAAACTATATTTCCCCACAAGTCGTTCCCGCAGAATTGATACAGTTTGGTGCAAAGCACTTAGTCAAGAACATTAATGGTTCTTGCAAGATTAATCAATTCACTATTTTAAACCCCTTCATGCAATACAACGTTGACGTCCCTTGTCAAAAATTTAACTTATTTAAATTCCATACATTTTTTGACGGTTTGATTGGTTATCAAACACTCCACAAACTTGGGTGTATCATTGATACAACTTCAAATAGCCTCATCATAAATGGCAAAACGATTCCCCTAATGAAAAAGTATCCCGACACCGTGGAATTAAATTTTCATGATTCTATTCATACCATTAAGGAAATCGAGTCATCCATTTGTTCTGGAGACTTTTATTTGGAAAATGATATGCAAATTTCTCCCAATGTGTTCATCCCTTCAGGACTTTACAGCGTTCGTAATAATAAAGCTAGCCTTCTTTTCGTTAGTACTCAACAAGCTCCTATCATTGAGACTATTAATTACGAACAACTCATCATGGATATTAACAATTTTGAGGAAGTAAAGTTCCCTTCGAACCCCCACGATACTGTTTATGCACGAGACATTGTAAGCGAGGTTCGTTCTGACCATCTCAATACTGAAGAACGATCTAAACTTTTCCAATTACTCCGAAGCTACCCCACAGCTTTCTACAGGGACGGAGATGATCTTTCCTTTACTAATGTTGTTAAACATCGTATTAATACAAGCGATGAATTGCCAATTTACACTAAAAGCTACAGATACCCGTTTGTTCATAAAGAGGAAGTCCAAACACAAATTTCTAAATTGCTAGCCCAAGGTATAATCAGACCCAGTACTTCCCCGTGGGCGTCGCCCATATGGATTGTACCTAAAAAATTAGACGCCTCAGGCAAGCGAAAGTGGCGCCTCGTAGTTGATTACCGAAAATTGAACAGCAAAACTGTAGACGATAAATACCCTCTACCTAATATCACCGAGATATTAGACAAGCTGGGTAAATGCCAGTATTTCAGTACGTTGGATTTGGCCTCCGGCTTCCATCAAATCGAGGTGGATTCGAGAGACGTACAGAAAACAGCTTTCCAAGTAGATCATGGCCTATACGAATATTTACGTATGCCATTCGGTCTCAAAAACGCGCCGGCTACCTTCCAACGCGTTATGGACCATGTGCTCCGAAAGTTCATAGGCAAATGTTGTCTCATTTATATGGACGATATCATTGTTTATTCTACTTCTCTACAGGAACACTTAGAAAACTTGGGAAAAATATTACGAGCATTAGAAGAAGTGAACCTAAAATTACAGTTAGACAAATGTGAATTCCTAAAAAAGGAAGTTGCCTTCTTAGGTCACATTGTTACTGCCGAGGGTGTAAAACCAAACCCCGACAAGATAGTAGCCATTCGAAACTGGCCCCTTCCGAAAACTCAGAAGGAACTCAAAGGATTTCTTGGAATCCTAGGGTACTATCGTAGATTTATTCTAGACTTTGCTAAAATCACTAAGCCATTAACGGCTCAGTTACGCAAAGGCGAAGTAGTGGAACATACTCCATTATTCGTAAAAACGTTTGAAAAATGTAAGGACTTGCTTACACAAAGTGATGTCCTCCAGTATCCAGACATGGATAAACCATTTATCTTAACCACAGACGCGAGTAATTTTGCTCTTGGTGCAGTCTTATCACAAGGCCAAGTGGGAAAGGATAGACCCGTTGCCTTTGCCTCTCGAACGCTAACCCAAGCGGAGGAACATTCCTCAGCCATAGAGAAAGAACTTTTAGCCATTGTATGGGCTACACAGTACTTCCGACTCTATCTGTTTGGAAGAAAATTCACCCTTTACACTGATCATCAGCCCCTTACCTACGCCTTAAACTTAAAAACGCCAAACACCAGATTGGTAAAATGGAGGCTGAAACTTCTAGAATATGACTTCGAGATAAAGCATCGCCCAGGGAAACAGAACGTGGTAGCTGATGCATTATCCAGGATACCTAACGAAATGTCCCATGAAATTAATGTCAACGAAGAGGAACAGTCAACGGATGATAGTTCTGTTCACTCCGCTGATACTGACGACTTGGACTTCGTTAAATGTACTGAAAAACCCATAAACATGTTTCACAACCAAATAATTTTGAAAGTTGGCGCGGAAGACTCCGAAGTTTATGAGGAAATCTTTCCAAAAATGTACAGAAGAACTATAACAAAAATTAACTTTGGTATGGCAACATTATTCCGAATATTTCGAGATTACATGCGTCCCGGTAAACTCAATTGTATCCTCTATCCAGAAAACGTCATACCATCGATACTAACGGTAGATAAAAACCACTTCAGTCGTTGTAAAACCTTCAAAGTATTAATCCCTCTGAAAATATTGATGGACCTCACCACTGATCTCGATCAAAATCAAGTAATAGAGGAAACTCATGAGACTGCTCACAGAGGAATCCTTGAAAACAAAGAACAAATTTTTAGAAGGTGGTATTTTCCAAATATGAAAAGGAAAATCCGTACATACGTCATCTTATGCCCTACCTGTAATAAGATGAAGTACGAAAGGAAACCTTACAAAATCAAACATGGAGACACCCCGATCCCTCACAAACCTTTAGATATCATCCATGTTGATATATTTATCTCTCAACCTTACATGTTTCTGTCTGTTGTTGACAAATTAACCAGATTCGGTGTCCTTTTACCGATCAAATCAAGATCTATCCCAGACATAAGAAAAGCTATTTTGAAATATTTTTCCTTATTCGGTACTCCTAAGTTGATGGTGTCAGACAATGAACCTTCATTAAAGTCTATTGAAGTGAGAGGATTACTGGACAATTTGAACGTACAACAATACTTTACCCCCTGCAATCGTAGCGAAACAAATGGGATTGTCGAGCGATATCATTCGACAATTGCAGAAATATTTCGTTGCAATAAACATAAGTTCCCAAGCATCTCACCAAAAGAAATGTTCCTCATTTCAAACACACTTTACAATAACACCATTCACTCGGCAACCGGAATGAAACCACGAGAGGTATTTTATGGCATTAAAGATGGCCAAGAACGACCCCTAGACCTGCCCCTATTACTCGAAGCCCGTGATAAAATTTATGATGAAGTAATGTTGAAGATTTCAGAGACGCAGAAAAAACAAAATTTACAAAGGAACTCTTCACGTGAAAACGCACCAATATTAGAACCTGGTCAAGTAGTGTTTAACGAAAGACAAGGAGTCAAATCTAAAAGATTGGAGAAATTTAACCCTACAATAGTAGATCAGGATAACCAAATGACTTATCGCGACCGGTTAAATCGGAAACTCCATAAAACAAGGTTAAAAAGAATCAGGAAATGATGAAATGTATTAGCGCTTAGCTGATCAATCCATATTACGATATTAATCTTTTCTTTCTCCACCCTAGGAATGGACAGCTTGCGAAAAGCATGAAAACCCTATGAACCCCTGGAGGATTATACATTAACATTCCAATACATGAATTCAAATACCATACTCATGATTTCAAAATTTTAGGACACTCTTGCACGAAGTACAGCACTCACACAGAAGCCTAAAGGAATATGATACCCCTGCAACAAAGCATCCCAACTCCTGCAAGCCACGCTTGGAGAGTAAGTAAAATATTCCGTGCCTACGAATCATTCCCTTCCGTTATCCTAGATCCTCACCTAAATCCTATATGTCTGTCCTGAACTAGCTCTCGATGACAGAGCAATACCTCTTTATTATTGTGAATCCCCACTGAATCGATGTTATCTAACGTAAATATTATACAGATACCATTACGAACTATGTAACTCTACCTATTACAATTGATTCTCAGATGAATCTTCCCTTGTCGTATAAAAAATACATAAAATACGTAGTATTTGCAATTAAAATGATAGGAAACGTCAGACAAAACCTAATACTTATTATAGATATGGTAGTCAAAGAATTCGGAAACTAAAACAGATAATCAACAGAATACGTAGCGAATCGATTTAGATCAGACTAGTACACTAGCAATAAACCCTAAACTATGAAATTCCTCTTTTAGGCACCCTTCCTGATACTCATCACCCTTCCTTTATTGATTGAACCATCCAAACTTTCCCTGAGAAACCTCAACGAAGACCCCATTTTATTTTTAAAATATGGAAATTGTAAAATTCAAACTGGAAATTTAAAAATTGTACACCCCATTAATCTAACAACGATACAAGAATCTATCGATTACTTGACTTCATCCTTTTATACAAGAGTAGATAGCAGAAACCCTTTAGGAGGCATAGTCAAACACAAGATAAAAGCATTGTACAACAACTTTCTTCAAATAAAACCATCAGAACATCATAGAGCAAAAAGATGGGATTCGTTGGGAAGTGGTTGGAAATGGCTGGCCGGATCACCAGATGCACAAGATCTTCATATCATCAATTCTACAATGAATGAATTAATAACCCAGAATAATCAGCAAGTTAATATAAATAACCGCATCAATGCAAGAATTTCGGAGCTGACCAGCAGCATTAACAAAATTATCAACAGCATGAAAGCGAACGAGCTAGCAAATGAGATCTCGGCTATCATTACAATAATAAATATTGATATCATCAACAAACTCCTAGAAGACATACAAGACGCCATCATCCTATACCAAACAGCTACAATCGCCAACAGAGTACTTTCTATTCAAGAGATTTCGTTCATAAAATCGCTTCTACAAAATCAAGGAGTGAACATAGATGTTCCAGATGAGGCCCTACAACATGTCACCCCTAAGTTCGCCGCAACTCAACACACCCTCCTATACATCCTTCACGTGCCACAGTTAGATAACGTAACATCTTCTGTGATTCGAATTCACCCAATAGTACACAAGAACCAAATTATTTATGATTATCCGGAATATGTCGTGAAAAGTGAAAATTCTCTATATACCACAAGTGAACCCTTTGAATTCGTTCAAAAGGCGAAGTACCTAAAGGAAATGCACGATACTTGTATCTATCCCCTAGTATTTGGGAAACAATCGATATGCAAGTCCACGTTTTATAATAGGACATCTCAATTACTTGTAACGGAGAATACACTTTTGGTCCAGAATGCAAAAACCACACTCTTAGTAGTAACTGTGGACCAGACGATCGTACATTAGAAGGAAATTTTCTAATATCATTTGGAAACTGCTCTATCACGTTCAACAACCATTCATTTCGGAACAACGAAATCATTCAGGAGGCTACTGTAATCTATGGAGCATTACACAACATAAAAACTAGCTGGAATTACCATCAACATTTGGATATATTCACACTCAGCAACGAAACTCTCGAGACCCGAGACAAGCTACAACACGTTTATTTGGAGCAATATAGCTTGAAATTAAAATTTTGGACTTTAACCGGAGGACTTTCCAGCATCTACATCATCATCTCAATCATAATTTTCATTATAGCCAAGACCAGATGTCGAGTTCAATTCAAAGGACCGAGACGATCCTCACTTGAGGAGGGAGAAGTTATCGAACACCCATCGAACCACGATAATCCTTCCACCGAGCTACTACGCAATAAGCTGCAAATTATACAACAACAACAACAACAAATAGCCCTTGCACTGGGCACCGTCAATGCATTGCCGTCAGCCGCCGATACCAACAGCAACATCAACAACAACACATGTGCACCTTAACCGACGTTAACCCGACACCATCGTTTCCCATATCAGCAGTCCAGAAGTAGGATGCCCAATCAGCAGGAATCACGACGTTGACGACAGCTAGGGCAATAAATTATTAATCAGCAGAAATAGGGTACTCGTAAGTTCCAATGTACAATAAATTTCATTCTGTTCGTAATCGTTGGTCCGTGAAGTTCTGTTTTTCGAACTCCTTTAATAGTTTAATTTTTTAAAAAGCCTTTTGGCTAGATAGATAATATAACTTATATACCTGAAGAAGCTTCCACAAGATTTTCTGGAGAAACTTCAGGATAAATTCCTGATGAATTTTTCGGAGACTTCCCAATGGAAATCCTTAAGGAATTTCTGGAGGAATTGCTGTTGGAACATCCAAAAGATTTTCTGAAGGAACTTCTAGATAAATTTCTAGAGGAACTTCCAGGTGAAATGCTAATGGAACTTCTGAAGGAATTACAGGAGGAATTCCTGAGGGATTTTTTAAAGGATTTTCCTGAAGAATTCCTGGTGGGTTTTAGCGTTAGCGTTAGCGTTAGCGTTGTTACGGTATACTTCGTAGATTGGACACTAGTGATACTCATGTTTCTTATGGAATCCCTATCCAGATTGCTATCGGAAATCAAGGTGGGGAGTTACCCTTGATTCCAATCTAAGATAACAATGGCATAAGCATGAGGATTACTACTCCCGGCCACGCCCATCTTTACCGTAACTAGGGATAGGAAAGGAAATGTTGATGTAGAACTTACTTAACGAGAGGCCCCCGACTTGGCGACGCCCTCATAAGTTCTACGGAGTTGGTGGTTTGGTAGGGTAAGGTAGGTCATGGAGGTTTGCCTCAAGCTGGCAATTCGACCCACAGACTATGTTGTTTACCTGTTTTTATTTAAACTCTTGCCAGCCGGCTGTCGAAAGAGTATGCTAATATCAATTTTATTTACAGTTTATTCTTTAAATAATTTACAGACGATTTCTTAACCTCAATCTATCAACAAATATCCGTTGAACAAATCTAAATTTACCAAATTTGTACTTTCTGCTCAGTGAGCAAAACGATTCTTCTAGGTTCATCGAATACAAAAATCAAACCATGCCTTTTAAAGATAATTATTCTAAACTTTTTACAAAGTTTTATTTCAAGTATTTTCGCGATTTCTGATATAAAATTCAATAGCAAACAATCAAACAAAATTAAAATATTCTAGCTAAATTTTACTATTTTGGTCGAGCATGGGTCAGCCGCCTGACACCCGCGTTGAAAAATATGTTCCATGCTTGCCCCCCACATAAAATAATAACGTGTGCTAATCACTAATGATACTAAAAGATTTAAATGAAATTAGGCATTGTTCCCGCTTATCATTTTAGCACCGCCAGGGGGAACTTGGCCAGTACCCACTGCACTTTTCTTTCCCTTTCCACAAACAATTACCATCATTTGTGATATTTCAACGGAATTTTATTGGGAATTCTGAAAAGGCAGACAATCAATGCAGTTAGATTGCCAGGTAATACGTGCACATCGTAGCACTGGTGATGCATCACAATCGTATATATACAGGAGTATATGCACTATATGATGACATTGACCGGAAGATTAGATAAGCATTTCCCCCCCTGAAGAATTCCTGGTGGGTTTTCCTGAGCAATTACTGAAAGAGTTTGCAGTGAAGTTCCTGAAGAAATTTCTGAAGAAACTTCCGAAGGAACTTCTGGATAACTTTTTGGAGGAACTTCCTGAGGTATTGCTGCAGGAATTTTCGAAAGAATTCCTGTAGGAAATAACAGAGAAATTCCAGAGGTATTATTGGAGAATCTTTCGACATTCTTGGAGCATCATCAAGAGGAATTTCTGAAGAAACTTCCAAAGGGATTCTTGGAGGAAATTCCGAACGAATGCCTGCAGGAGCTTCGAGAGGAATTCCTGGAAGAACTACTGGAGAAAGACGTGAAAGAAACAAACTAAGGAATTTCTGGAGGAACGACTGGAAGACTTTCCGACAAAATTCTTGAAGGATCCTACGGAGAAATTTCTGGACGAACTTATGGAGGAGCTCCTAGATGTACTTCCAAAGGAAATGCTGGAGAAATTTGAAGGGAATTGCTGGACGAATCCCTGGAGGAACTTTAAGGGAAATTTCAAAAAGAATTCCAGAGATGGATTTACTGGAGAAATTCATAGAGGGATTTCCAGTTAAAATACTGGAAGAGTGCCCAAAGATATTTCTTGAAAAAATACCAAAGGAATGCAAAGAAAAATTCAACAAGAAAGTGTAACGAGTTTCTACTGAGTCTTTAATAAAAACTCTGGCGGATTTGTTTATGAAATTCTTCTATTTTTTTCTAAAAAGATTAATTAATCTAAAAAGATTTTCCTGTACAAATTAAAAATAATTTACCGTGGCTGTTCTGAGAAATATCCATTAGAAACCAAAACAATTTCAATTTTTTGTTGACATTCGTAAGAATTTTCTATGGAAAATGAAGAAAATTTTCTGAAAAATTGAAAATAATTTCCTGTGAAAATTTAGAACTTTCCGTAAAAATGTGGTACATGGAAAATCCGAAGAGGCATCCCTAAAATTTCAAATACAAATCCGGAGTACAATTCTTTCTGGGTGTTCAGATGATTTTCTCGCAAGAACTTAGAAATTTGTTTGTGGAAATAAAGATTAATTTCCCGTTTCAATTTTGGGGGAACCCCTTTATTTGCTCATACAGAAATTGGTATAAATTTGCAAGATAATTTTAGAAGAATTTTCAATTTCAATTCTCTTGAATTTTCATGAAAAATTCCTCAGAATTTTCATGGTTAGGTAGTCCTCCCTTTTTTACACGAATTAATTTTTTAAAACGAATTTTCACTGAAAATTATTTCAAAAATTCACGGAAAATTGATCGAGTTCTTCAGAATTTATTCTCATTCTCGACGAGTATTCTGGAAATACCGAAAAGATCAGATGAATTATGAAGAAATTTAAAAAAATTGGTTCTAGCCTAAAAAGTCATAATAGAAATCTGTTTTTTTGCCGTTTGAAATAAATTAGATTGGTCGTTGCGTTCTGATACAATGATCGAAATACCTTTTAACCAGAAACTTCGAAAACGCCATGCTACCAAGGAAAATTTAAACAAATGCTGCCATCGGGAATTTTTTAACCAGCACATAAGTTTCGAGTTTCTACTGAGTACATAAAATGTACGTTTGACGTCTAAAATGTGTTGCAATTAACAACCTTATCAACCGGATAGTGTAAACGTGTTTTTACGTTAGAAATTTTAAGCCCGATACATTAGTTTATTATGTATAACTTTTGTAATATTTATATTATCTGCATTTACAAGTCGCAAAATTTATAAGTTAGTGATCAAATTATATTTTCTATTCGCTGGCTTATTGATTGTCTTCAAGTCTCTTTAAATAAGAAGGTAAGTCTTAAAATATTTTGAAAAGTCTTCAAAATGTCTTCATGAAATAAATGTCTTCACAGAGATTCAAATGTCTTCAAATTGAAGACATGTCTTCAAATCTGGCATCCCTGTTCGTTACGTCTAGTGGTCTACATTGTACCACGAAAGGCAGAGGAGTCCAATATTTCTTAAGCTTTTTCGATGTTTTCTCCACTATTAACAAAAATACCAAACCATTTCAACGTGCAGTATCAAGTTTAGAAAACTAGCTGCATTTCCCGATGATACTAAAACAACTTTCTAACGCAATGAAAATATGTTTTAGTAAGCAAAAAAGCACAGGCGTGTGCAACGTTTTATTTGAGAATGGATCTCTGTTGCAGTATTGTTTATTAATTTAATAATATTTCACAATATAGGGTAACCGGCGGTAATGTTGGCCCTGGATGTAACATTGGCTCATCACGCAAATTAATCAATATTTCAGCGGTCATACGTCGATTTGTAGGGAGATATTAACCACTGCTTCTATAGAAAAGTGTATCAAACATATATCTGCTTCATAACTCTAGATTTATACACTTCTTAAACTATTACAAGCATTTATCTTGCGTGAAAAATCACTTTGACTCGGTTTTTTAGCAGCCATGTTTCGTTGACTTATGCAGGCTGGCTGTGCTAGAGTTTTTCTTTTGCCCAATGAAAGAGTTTTCTGAATGAACATACCTGCTTTCGCACATCAGATGAATGGATAACAACCACACTATGTCAGATATCATTTTTATTTCACAATTTCCATTAGTATAGCGACATAATTAACCAAAACTTTTTTGGACAATACTGGGGGCACCCGTAGCCAAATGGTGGCATGTGCTTTCGATTTGTAGCACTACGTTAGTATAGGTGAAGCTCTAAAATCAAAACATTCTCACCAATAACCCGTACTGGAGCAAATAACCGAAAGCTGCAGATAGAATTTCCGGTGCTTGCGATTAAGTTGCTAAGATTTTTTGTTAAAACAGGTTAATCCACTCAGCGGTTAAGTTTCATTCGCAAATTTCATAACGCTAAACTCAACCCACACCAAGCCTCTAGTAATGCTTCATGTATGGTAGGATTCTGAAATGTATATAGTCCTTAACGCTCAGACAAGTACCCTCCCAAAACCTGAAACATCATGTAGTTTGTAAATGGGCCCTCATGATGCTTTTCTCGAATCTCGATATAATCGCTTTCTTTCGCCGTACATACCAAAAATAATTGCCTACCTTACGGCTTCCACAAACACGATTCAAGCACAAGCGATTTAAGCATCAACCTTTCATGGTTCGATACACCATTTTCTTCATAATTTCGCAAATAAATTATTCAATTAGTGTATGAATATTTAGTTTTATCATCATTCGTTTGAATCCTACAAACATTTTCTCATTTAATAATGGAAAGATACAATGGATCGTATGTATGTTTCATTAGATACATTTTCAACGACATTTCATGTGAATAATTTCAAGTCAAATTACTTGACAAATACCTTCATCATAATTTATATTTATTATTGCTTGCAAAAAGTATTTTGATCTGTAAAATGATACCGAAAAAGTATTCTTTCAACTCGGGAAGTTGAAACACGTGAGGGTTTCGAGAGGACTCACAACAGCTGATCGATATAGAGAGGAGCGGGATCAAACGCACGTACCAATCATAAAACTTCAATGCAGGCGGAGTTAAAAACAAGCATCCAATAATTTTATTTCTCGCTTAACTTTTCAAAAGGTCCTAAGTAACATTTTTTCCATGAATTAATTTGAGTACTGCAATCAAAAGCTTTCATGTTGTTCTGTTGATTGCGCTATTCAAATTAATTCATGAAAAAAATGTTACTTAGGACCTTTTGAAAAGTTAAGCGAGATTTATGAATAATTGTGTAATAATATCAGGTAGTGGGCACAGTTATAACTGTTTATGCACAGTACAAAGCAAGGAATTGCCTAGAATAAGTTTTACAATTAGCTTTCTTTAGTAGTGCGTTATGCATCATCCCCACCTAAAGCGTTGTTTACGTTTTGGAAAAAAAGTTTCTTGGAGAGAATCGCAAGAGCGAGAGCAACACAACTGCCATGGCAGTAAATCTCAAAATTATGCGGCAGCCAATAATTAACGTATGCAATTTGTTTGAAAGTACAACATGAGGGCTAGAACATGTAGCCTTTTTGCAAGTGCAGTTTTTAATACAGTTTTCATTTTTTTAAACTTCTACACTTGCAAATATGGTAAATATTTGGGAAATAAACGATTCATATAATAGCATTTTCGTTAGCATGTCCTTGGTTAGCGTGCTATTGGGGGAATCTGAAACGCACTCTCACAGTCAGTGTGGTAGTATTTTACATGCAACCAATTAGAATTCACGCTCAATAAGATGATTTGATTTTCTATATTTGTTTGCATGCTGCCTTTATTCAGCGCAAGCAAAATGACTGGTACTATGAACAGCAACCCATCTTTATCTCTCGTATGTTCGAAATCAACACTCACTCGTCCCAAGTGGGCTGAAAAATTATCCACCTGATGGGGACAAGGATGCCGACCTTTTGTCCATTTCTCTCGAGACTTTCGCTGGTTTAAATGAGATATTGCGGACATTCATCGTCGTTTTTTGCTATTTGGCGTCAAAACCAAATGTAAGCAAGCTGGCTGGTGGATAATTCTGGTTGATAATGCAATATATGAAGATTTATAACGATAAATGTGCTCAACCGTAGAATAATGGGCCAAAGTTTGAGCCGTTACCCCTAATATTAAACTAGAATTTCGCCAGAAAAAGTGGTTTATGCAACTGTTTTATCAAAATATCTAAAACAAGGACATTTCAGTGCAAAAGGAGGACATCTGAGGGACAAATGGTCGAAAAGGACAAAAGGTGGAAAGGGACAAAAGGTTGATAGGACAAAACATCGGGTAGGGCAACAGGTTGAAAAAAAAATCGAACGGGACAAAGGTCGAAACAGACAAGAATTGCCTGTAGAAAAACGTTTCTTTTGAACTACTGATTTATGTAATAATTCGTGTTCTACAGAGAAATATTAATTCGAATGGTGAATAAAGATTTGCATATCCTTTCCACCTAAAATATTTGGTACAAAAGTAAGCTAATAGAAAGCAAGACAAGAGACAATTAAACAGTAGGTCGGGTGTTATCTTGTTTTCATCATAACATTCTAACATTAGAACCCATTTTTTGTTGCTAAAACACAAGCCCGAGAAGCAATCAACCAATACCATGATCTGAAAATACTACGACTCCGAAATAATTTGAACATCATATATTCCTTTAAGTTAGTTTCGTTAGTATAAAGCAGAATAGGTCCCACTTGCCCCGTTTGAAGGGGTAAGTGGGTTCTACAGGTGAATATATTTCTTTCACTACCAATATTTTTTGTAATTAAATAAATTACTTGGACGTGTTACACTTCAACAACGGAAGCATATAATGATGTATCCGTGGTTAATGTTCAGAAATACCATGTTTTCTAAGTATGCGTTAAAAATTTCGCTGAACTAGCGTTTTTTAGGCCCCACTTGCCCCGGGTACCTTAATCTACTTGATCGAAACAAAATGTTGAAGAATATGTAAAAAATATGCTTCTTAATTAACATCTAGAATTCAATGGTTCGAAAACTTTCGTTTAAGAGGCATCAAGGCTTTTCTCCAAAAAAGCTCGGTTGTTTCGTTGCAATAGGATTAGAAGCATCTTTCACGCTTCTCGGGAGCGAACTTCCAAGCTGCTCGCTGCTTTCAGGAGGTATTTCAAGAGGCGTGGAGGACTTTTTTCAAGAGGTCTGGAAACCTCGTTTTAAGATGCCCAAGCCCTTTTTTAAAAGACTCGGAAGCTTCCCTTTAAGAGGCACGCGAGTCCACTTCTAAGATTATTCTTTCAAGAGACCTGGAAGCCTCCTTTCAAGAGGCCCGGAAGCCTCCTTTCAAGAGGCCCGGAAGCCTGCTTTCAAGAGGATCGGATTGAAGAGGCTCGGAAAGCTCTTGTGAAGTAGCTAGGAAGCCTCTTTTCAAGAGGCAAAAAAACAAAAAATAGGGGGTACCTCAACTAATGTCAAAGTTTGAAGGGGTACCTCTCATGAAAAAAGTTGAGAACCGCTGCTGTAAAAGAATGACAGATTCTAGCGGCCAGGAAATTTGCTATTAATTTAGTAATAATAAATTTACTAAGTTCTGTAAATATTAGAAATAGTTGTGAATTGGTCAGTAGCATAAACTACAGATCGCCAATAATTAGGATAGCATATCCCTTAACATAGGCAAGCGGTCATTTAACCAAGTAGCCAAGCTCTTCAAGGTCGAGGCCATTTGTTTTTCGGGTAAGGTGGGAGAGGGAAAGCAGCACAACTTTCGTGTCAATTATCCACCGTGCCAATAAGGTCACGATCACGAAGGGGATCGCGAAATGACGTGTTTCTGGTTGTGTCCGAGCCAACCTTCCTTGATTTGAGAGTTCACGGACTCAATCATTTCGTCCGTAATCAGCCAATGAGTAGGAAGTGTCCGCGTTTGCTTATTTGTTTTTCGATCGTCTAAAGTAAGTTTCCTATAGTGGCGTTAGATGTAATTATTTAATTAATTATTTGTTCGTTCTCTAGTAGTTCGATCCTAAAAGTGTGCGTAAAGTTTTGTGTGCGGTGTTTAGGAATCTTGATAGGTAAAATGTACTCTAAATGTGATGTGCTTGTGCTCAAATGTGTTGTTCGGACAGATTGGCTTGATTTCCCGCCCGCAGGAAACAATTGCACCCAAGCGCGACGCTATCACCGCCTCCCTCCGACGGACGGAATACTCCTGGCGATCACCACTTCACCAGCCAGCCAGAAGCGGACCGATCCGTTACCATATCGGTCCGGGAAGGCTAGGGTACTTCCATGCGGACGAAGTTCACTAGCCTGTCCGCCAAACCACCGGCAAGCAACCGCCATCGAACCACGTCGGCTTCATTGAGAAGCTATTACCAACCGTAAACAAGCCGACTCCACCGGCAGGTCATCAACTGGGTCAGTAAGCGACAACAAACCGTTGAGCCACCAAACCCTTTTTTTACTGGAGGGCGGTGTCCGATGAGAGCGTCGCGGAGGAATGAGTCTTAGACTGAAAAGCTATCTAATGTGCTACTAGAGCCAGCAAATTATATTTCGCGAGTCGGGATTCCTGCCGGGTCCGCCATCACGGACCCTTGAAAATGCGTGCGTGATTCGTTTTCGCCACCACCAAAATTGCCTAAAACTAAAACCGAAAAGCCATAAGGCAACTATGAATAAACATGATTCCCTGTTAGAGTTAAGTTAATAAATATGCTATGTGTTTGCCTCAATAAAATGTTTCTTTGTCGTTCCCCTAGCCATTTAATTTATTAATAATTAATTAGCACAATTGTAGAGAATAAGATTAGCATTAAAAAAAACGTAGCAATCACTTAATGTTCAATTACGAGTTCAATATTATCTTAGAAGTCGGGTCAGGAAAGAAATTGAATAAATCAGTTTTGAGATTTATTTGTTTGTAGAGGACGAACGTAAAACAAAAAAAAGTGTTTTTCGATCACTAAGGAAGTCCAACAAGTCTGTCTGGCCTGTCCATCAAAGTCGTTAGTTCGCAAAAGCCGTTAATCCGTCAAGGTCGTCTAGTCCATCAAGCTCTGATGTTCTGGTGTTCGAAGTCCGGATCCGTCACAACAAGTTCTTCCAGTTCGTCCATTCCGTCCAGTCCGTCAAGTCCGCTAGTTCATCAAACTCGTTATTCAAGCATTCATTCTGTGTGAAAATCCGGATCGTCAGTCTGAGTCGTCCAGTTAGTCCCACCAAGTCCGCCCAATTGTCACGTCATGGAAGACAGCGGTCACCACAACAATTATTGTGTTTAACGTCACAGCGCGATATTGTTTGTTGTTTTTCGAGTCCCGTCCTCTTTGCGAGTTTGACTGTGGTTTGTTAATGTTGCTTCCAACTCATTGATGGTTGTCGGTGAAAGGAGAGAGTCTACCAATGACGAGAGGCACACTCCCACTTAGAGAGTATTAGGTTCTGGTAGGTTCTGGTGGGGTCTCAGGGCAGGGCTCAAGGCAGGGCTGCCCAACGTACGGGCCTTGGTTCTATTTTTGTGGCCCGCGGCGTGTAAGAAAAAAACCCTGATTAATCCACCTAGCGGTGATGGTGCCTTTCTCGTGCATTATAAAAATAGTATTTTGGCCATTACTTTTAAGCCCATAGTCCGATCTGGCCAATTTTCAATAGGAAACAATGGGAGAGTATTCTGCGTCGAGTGCAACATGTTGCGAGTAAATCGGTTAAGGATAAGTGCCAGAAAAATGAGTGACATTTTTTTAATCATTTTTTTTAATAAAAAAAAGTGATATTTTGGCCATAACTTCCGAGCCCATAGTCCGATCAGACCAATTTTCAATAGAAAACAATAATAGGTTATCCTGCGTCGAATGCAACTTGTTGCGAGTAAATCGGTTAAGGAAAAGTACCTGAAAAATGAGTGACATTTTTTCTATAAAAAAGTGGTATTTTGGCCATAACTTCCGATCCCATAGTCCGATCTGGCCAATTTTCAATAAGAAACAATGGAAGAGTATTCTGTGTCAAATGCAACTTGTTGCGAGAAAATCGGTTATAGATAAGTGCCTAAAAAATGAGTGACAATTTTTTACTTATTTTTTTTGATATGATATTTTGGCCATAACTTCCGAGCCCATTGTCCGATCTGACCAATTTGCAATAGCAAACAACGGTGGAGTATCTTGCGTCGAATACAACTTGTTGCGAGTAAATCGGTTAAGGATAAGTGCCTGAAAAATGAGTGACATTTTTTGGGTGGGGTGCGCACAGACACACACATACACACACACACACACACACACATACACAGACATCACCTCAATTCGTCGAGCTGAGTCGATCGGTATATAACACTATGGGTCTCCGAGCCTTCTATAAAAAGTTTGTTTTGAGAGCGAACATAGAGCTTTTACCGTAGACTTAGTATACGAGAAAGGCAAAAACTTAACAACCGGCCCGATAGCTTTTCTTTCTGGCTCGAGAAGCTCCATCTTATTATTTATCAATAAATAGTGTAGGTCATAGGTTCCCAAACTGTGGGTCGCGACCCTCAGGGGGGTCGTGGGCTGTTCAGTGGTGGGTCGCGAAAGACAAATCTTAATTCATAATTTTGTTACTATTTTGTCCCACAAATCTATTCCATACTTTGAATAAAGATCTAACTAATGATTGGATGATTAAAGAATAACAAACCTGACGAGGTCAACGGCCTTTTTTTGTTACCGCCATCGGGGGTGACAATGGGTCTGGGGGGTGAGAACGGGTCATCGCTCTCATTGGCAGCCTGGAGGTCGTAGAGTAAAATCGTTCAAAAAGGAATCTTATATTTTAGTCTTCTTGCCCTCAGATACATTTATTCCATTCTACAAGCATTCTAAGTAGTTGAAACAGTGACCCATTCTCACCCCCATTTGACCCATTGTCACCCCCGACGACGGTATACGATATTTTGACAAGTAGAAAGAAGACCATCCAAATGTAAGCCTCGAACCCAATCCAAAACCAATCCTTAGCCAATTCGAATATTTTGAATCCAATCCTAATCTAATCGTAATCCAATTCAAAATCAATCTGAATAAATTTCAAATCCAATCCAAATCCAACCCAAATTCAATTCCAATCCAATTCAAATCCAATCCACATCCAATCCAAAAAATTGACGAATTTTTGACAAATACAATGATGGGGTATAAAGCAATTAATTATAATTTGTCCAATCTAACGCGAACTCATTTTTATCTAATTTCACAAAATCAATGCAATGGGTCGCAAGCAATATAGGATTCTGCTAGGTGGGTCGCATATCCAAAAGTTTGGGAACCTCTGGTGTAGGTTATTCCTTATTAAAATAATTCAACCTGAGCAAGCACGGAGTCGAATAATGTAGCACGGGCCAGTTTTACTGTTAACGAGATTTTGGCAATACGGATGAAACCTTTCCAGGACGGAGAACTTGTCAGGGAATGTATATCGGCTGTTGTTGATATGATGTGCTCTAAGGAAAAAGGCCTCCTTCAGTAGTGTTTGTTTGCCATAAAGCACGGCGAAGAGTTAGAGTTCTTACAGAAGACTTGAAAACAACGTTAGTGGAAGCCAACTGTTTCTGAATTTACCTGCTTACACTCGGTGAAAATACTGAATGTAAAAAACAGCTGTAGCTGTCTTCATAAGGGTAATGACCATCTTCAAATTACAAAGGAATTAGCAGCTCTGATCTCAATGAAGGAAACAACTAACAGGTATATGCCTGCTGGAAGCTGTTAAGACCTGTGTGAAGGAGCTTGAACTCTTCTTTGAAAGTTTAAGGCCCACCAACTGATGGAGCTCCGACTATGACGGGAAAGAACACAGGCGATGTGACACTTGAAAATCAAAGATATTCTCGCGCTTAGAATCATAGCTGCATTGATCGATTTCTCTTCGTCGATGCTTTCTTTTTATTAATGTGGATAATTGCGGTAGATTTCCGAAGATTTTACTGTTTGGTGTGATAAAGGTTGATTGCATCTTGCACCAGAATCAACAATCACGCTTGCAGCTTTTGAGAGAGTCTCATCCGAGCAAAATAAATTGGGTCGAGTTCTCCCTTGTGGAGTGGCGCTTAAGCCACGTGCCGGCTACAAGATTAGCTTCAAATTTGATAGACTCTTTCGTAATAATCATAATAACTTAACAGGAAAGGTACGACTGGGACAAAAATCAGTTTATTTGTTTGTATATCTCAAAACGCATATTACCTGAAGCTCCTTTGATGTTTTAAATGGGGACAGAGTTTCGGACGAATTGACATACACATTCATTTACAACATAAGATACGTTTATCTTAATAATTTTTCAGCTTCTCCTGATATCTTTATACAACAATTGTCTCCTATCTTGCGCTTTCTGGTTTCAGCAGCCAACAGTAGCAGTTCACTAATTTGCTGCGTAAAAAAATAAGCGTCCTAATCTTTCCTCTAGCATTGCCAGCATTTTTCACGTTTCTATCTAAATAATTGCTCTGCTTGCTAACAGTTTATTTTCCTTACTCTCTATCCATGCAACTAGCTACAAATTTTGTTTCAACAGCGAATTTTTCAACTTAAATAGGGATTAAATAAAAACTTTTTTGTTCATACAATTTATCACACACAAACATTTTTGGACAGATTATTTTTGTTTCTTCTCTGTATAGCGGTTTAACCAAGAATCGTTTTTCGAAACTAAAGTAGTTTTTACATGGTTGTTGTTTCTTCTATGCATTATGATCTAATGTAAATAATTTCTTTCTTCTTTATCATTATCATCAATCGTGTAAAGTAACAAACTTTCCGTGCTAAATAGTGTTTCCATCTACACATTGCATGACCAGCGTAGCTTAAGTAACAGAAAAATATAACTAACTCTATTTTCTGTCGTCCGTTATTCGACACCTCGAGTACTCTTTTGCCTACAATTAACTCGTTTCCCTCCAACAAACTAAGCAGATTTTCTCCACAGGCGAAAAAGAAAACTTATAGCTTGAAATATTTCCTCCGTAGGATTGTAAAGCTTGTCCCATCTAATGAAAGCACACTGCCCACATCGGCGACCATCGGGCGAAAACGAAGTCACGAGTTTTTCGCTCACTTTGTTAGCTACCCCTCAACTGTCGGCAGCGCCCCGTATCGTGTGCTTTAGTGAAGCATATAGGAGCTTTCGTGGGAAATAAATGTGATAACGAGCTTTTGGCGACGATGTTTTCCTCTTTCTCTCACTTCCACTCCCACAGCACACACGCGCATCACACATTTTGTTGCATATTCGTTAGTCAATCATATCGATATGAAAACGACGTCAAAAAGCATGACTGTTAGTCGAGTTTGCAAAATGATGCTGTTTCTATCAATTAAAAAAAAAACACTTTTTTCCGATGGTGAATGATGAACACTTAGGACTTTCAATTTAGTTACGGTTATCCAAAATTTGCGAGAAAATGTGACCGTGTGGGGTAATTTTTTGGCATCGAATTTGTTAATGATTAATTACAAACTGCTTGTGAACTTGCTGCCCTCCTCTCTCTTCCGCGTAGTTGGCGTCTAGTTCAAGTTAATAGTTTCAAAATAGTTATGTGCAACAGAAATAAAAACTTAATAGAAGTTGACCCTTTGCTTAAATCCTAGCTCGTAGCGGAGCGTAGACGAGGTGTGCCTTAGCGAGCATGGTTCTTGCAGAATGGCCGACCGCCTTTCGCGAAGAAGCTCTGTCCCTCGAGGTTCTTCTTGCAGCTCTGTAACGATAGAAGGGGAAACGTTATTATGATTATAGATATTGTAACGAACAATAATGGCGTAGCTTGAAAATGTGGCTAGAGAAAGGACAATGCTAAGGGCGGGGCGGACTTGCGTCCTTAAAGGCTCCCCAGACCTAAGCGATTTTATCGCCGCGACGGCGACAAGTAGTCGCCGCGATTCTATCGTTGGGTCGCTGCAGGCAATGTTCCATTTACGCTTCCATACCAACGGCGATAGAATCACAGTCGCCAAACGATAGAATCGCGTCGCGTGTGTTTGGGGGAACCTTTACGTCGCGAAAAAAAAATAGGTTTTGAAGGCAAACAAGTCAATCATTTCTCAACGAATTTTCATGAGTCAATTGATCAGTTTACACCGATCCATTCGGTTCATTTATGGCATAGGGACACGGCAGGTATTTCCGTCCATCGTCATAGGGGCTAAAACCAACGAAAGCAACGTACATTTGCTAGAACTCCACTATAGCAGAACGTTTCTCCTGAGCTTACGATTTGGTAAGTATGAGTTTTACAAAAAAGCGTCTCTTTTATTGGTTTTCGAGACTATGACGAACAGACGAAAATACCTGCCGTATCCCTAGGTTCTATTACTTCTGTTATGAAGTTGATTAGTGGGATAAATGTTGGGGGAGAATAGTCTTTAACGCACTTTCAGGTCAAAATGACATTTTTGTGTTTACTAATTTTTAGCGAATATTTCAACGTTAAAAAAATAACAAATGGCTGCTAGTTGTTTTGAGTAAAATTTCAATATGTCAAGTTGTCAGTCCTGAAAAATTTGTTGTTCGGTGCATTTTAAAGGTTATTTCTTATCTACGTTCTAGTTATCTACACTGATTCTACAGTTTTGCTTTACTCGTACAACAAAGTTGTACCGAGATGCTATAGGATTACTTGCTATTGAAAATTGGCCAGATCGGACATTACATTTCGGAATTATTGAAAATCATTGTTTTTCCCAAGGGTCCCGTGAAAAAAAAAAATCTAAACCGCAGCAGAATCGCAGTCGCCAAGCGATAGAATCGCGTCGCGATTGTCGCATCGCGTGTGTTTGGGGGAACCTTAAGGACAAGCCTCACGGAATCCAAAACTAAATGCACTCGCGTTTTCAAGGGCACCCCATTCAAAACGTAAGCCACGCACCGTACCACGCGGATAATCTAAACAGGATCTAATCATTTGTCAGATATGACCAGTGTTATACGATATGTGCCTTGCTGCAGCAGATGGTAGTATCATCATCATCATCGCCGCAAAACTAGAGTCAAATGTCTTTTAACCAAACAAGTCAAATGGGTGAAAATACCGCTTGCCAAAACGGGTTACATAGCCGAACTTGTCATTTGGCTGAAAATAACAAACGGCCGAAAATACCATTCGGCAAAACGATTGTCAAACGGTAAATTGGCCGAAAATACCGTGATGCAAAAATCGCACAAAGTGGATGATCTAGTTTGGTATTGTGTACTTGATGCTTGTTACAAACCTCGTAGTATTTGGATTTCATATTAGTTTTATAGAACACTTGTAGAGCATTCAATGGTTTGAAAAACCACTTTAAAACCAAAAATGTAACTTGGGAAGATTATTGTTTGCCACATCACTTCTCATTTGGTATTTTTATTTTTTATTTTTTAGAAACAACACTTCCTAATAATGGTCTCTATCTACGCCCTCATCCTAACACTTCCCAAAGGTCAACTCATCCCTGGTCCACAGACAAGCAACTATCTTGAACGTAAAGCTCTCCGTTGGTAGTCGGGTGGTATAAACGCGAAGGAATGTCTTCCGATTACCATGACTGAAGAAAAATCGATGACGTCAGTATCGCACGCTATGTTTAAAGGCAACTATTATGCAAAGTGAATGCAGGCAAGTGAAGGCAAGTTATATAAAATCCAGGCACTACATTTTTTCCTGATGCTTCAAAGGAAAATTTCACATAAAAACACTTTTCATATGATGAAAGTATCAGAAGTTATACCAGAAATACTGTTGTCACCGAACACATATAATTTATTTTTCGATAGCGAATTCTTGTGTAACTGAATTATTTCATACGTATCTATTAAAAAACCAGCAACCTTGCACCGTCCACTTGTTACCATAGTAACAGAATTTAACGCTGGGCAGGTCAAAAAAGATGCTCGATTATATTTCAATTGTGTTCATAATCATCGTCTGAAAGGAGGAGACTATGACACAATTTTAGACAAAACCCTCCTACAGCGCTACATTAGCTGGTGGGATTGGCCTACCAAATGTTCGGCCCTGTAGCAAAAAAAACATCAAGACAAATCTGAAGTATGGACATCAGAGGTCAACGCAACCCATCATTCCATGTTCTTGAATTTTGTGAGCGCATTAAAAAGAGGCCTTGCAAAGTATAAGGAGCAAACAACGGAAGCCATCCACAGAAATTTCTATACTATCTAGCAAAACTATAAAATGGTAGATAAATATGAACAGTATGCAAGAAAACTGTTATCCACGGTGGTAGCATATAACAGTGGTCATAAAATGCAGACGTCCATTAAGATTTAAATCAAATTTGAAATAAAGAACATAAATACTACTTTGAACTCGCTCGTACTAAATTGTTTGTTGATTTAAAATGTTATAAAGTAATATTATGTTCTTAAATTTAATAACACTTCTTCTTAATGGCATTACATTAACTCTACCGCATCGGAGCTTAGTGTTCATTTAGCACTTCCTCAGTTATTAATTGCGAGGTTTCTAGTCCAAGTTATCATTTTTACATTCGTATATCATGAAGCTACGATGATACTTTATGGCCAGGGAAGGCGAGGAAAGTTTCTAGACCAGACCGGGAGTCGAATGCAGCCACTTTCAGCATGGTCTTGCAGTGTAGCAGTGCATCTTACCGTACGGCTAAGGAAGGCTTCAGATCTATTCATAATGAACCTTAGGAACATTAAAAACTGGCAGTAATTTTAATATAACTTCTACTAATTTCATCATATGAAAAATGTTTTTTTATGGAAATATTTCTCAAAGCAACAGGAAACAAATTTAGTGACTGGATTTTATATAACTTGTTTCAACAAATTTAAAAAAAATCAGAAAAGGGTTTTAGGTTAAAAATATTACCTTAAATAGTAAAGAAGTCAAAATTTCACCGATAAAATATTTTAATCGACACAGATCCTTAAACTAGAGGTCGAAAACTATGATCTTACGGCTTAACATCTGAGGTGCATTCACTTTGCATAATAGTTGCATTTAAACATAGCGTGTATCGGTCCTAACGACGGTCGTCGTCGGGTGTTTACCCTCAAAAATGTATTCACAGTGGAGAATGCATCCGAAAATGTATTCATAAGAGAAGGTTAATCCAAGATTAATTTTCTTTAAAATCCTAAACATAATCGCTTGGCAACGGAAGAATGTTGTCGTCGATAGAAAAATCTCTAGTAGCCGGAAAAAAGACACTCGACATCCAAATTTTGTTAAGTCACCATGCGAATGAATTTATTGCAGCGCTTCTCTCTGACACGCTTGTGATTCCGCTACCGACGGCATCGTTACGATCGAACTGTCTGCCATCGTCAAGTGATTGTGCTTTGAAATACACAAAACACAAAAAGTGGTCCTGAAAATCGTATTATTTTCAATAATGCTCATTTTCAATCACCAATAGCGAAAGGGGTCTCCAGTAGCCTTGCGAGCAAAGGTGTAGGATTGCCAATCCAGAGATGGCGAGTGAGTTCGATTCTCGGTCCGGTCTAAAATGCTTTCTGGTGGTAAACATTCTCGACTTCCTGGACATAGTGTATCCATTGCACTTGCCATACAAGATCCATACTCGTGCACTGGCATGCATAGAAAAGCTTTCAATTAATAACTGAAAAAATGCTTATAGAATAGTAATAGAAGTTGAAAAGCAGGCCAAGTTCCAGTTGGAATGTAGAGCCATTGAAGAAGAAGAATGCTAAACCAAACTTAGAATCTTGCGAGAAAATTTCAGTTAAATCGATGAAAACTCTCTTTAACAAATCATGACCCTGAGCAACACAACCAAGGTCAGTATCTTGTAAGAAAATGTTGATTTTCGCTGACAACAACCAAATCGATAAAGACGCCAATGAATTTCTGCAGCAATCACCCACCGCTTGCCTCCGCTCTGATCGACATTGAGGTCATGATTCCGCGACCAACGCTAACCGACTTTTTGTAGTTCGTCTCGGACTAATTATCTTGTTATTCGTCAGAAATCCGTCCACCTAATGAGATATCTATAAATTAAAGGAGGTTATAGGTAATTATTTTGGAAATACTTTATCGTATCCTGTTCAGGTTCAGATACGTCACACTAAGCTTTTATGCCATTGAAATGGAAAGTAGGCTTTGAAATAAAAACAACAAAAATCAAAAACAAATCGCCACTCGCCAAACGCGGAGTTTCACCCAAAGTAACTGTGTTTTAAATGCTAATTACGAATCATTACATAAGATAAGCGAAATACAGATCGAAGGGATCGCTTCTCAAGGTGAGTATTGAATTATTCACCGTGGAAGTATAATCAATCAGCCTGGTTCAATTTAAACATAGCTCTTCGGATTTTGATCCTTTCATTCGAAATCCGTCCACGGTGGACGGATTCTGATTCAGAAGGTGTTGATTTAATAATTCATTAGGGGTATTCAATAGACGGCGTAGGTTGCTGCGTATCTGTTTATAGAAATGTTTCATGGGCGATTTGAAATATGTCCCTTATGATTGTGCGTGAAACATTTCTATAATCAGATACGCAGCAACCTACGCCGTTTAGTGAATACCCCTATTATTTTATCAGGGGTATTCACTAAACGGCGTAGGTTGCTGCGTATCTGATTATAGAAATGTTTCACGCACAATCATAAGGGACATATTTCAAATCGCCTATGAAACATTTCTATAAACAGATACGCAGCAACCTACACCGTTTAGTGAATACCCCTATTATGTTTTTCGTAGTTTTGAAGTGTAAATGTGAAACATTTCAAAAGTAGAAGCCTTCGTGATCCTGTGTCAATGACAAATTTCTATTTGCATTAGATTTCTATTTCCTAGTGACTTTTTCATATACGGATACACCTTACAGATTTTAGCGGGCTTGGTAGTCATATGGCTACTGCTTCTGCCTCATACGCAGGAGGTCGTGGGTTCAATCCCAGGTCCGTTCCATTCTCCTACTTTGTATCTTTCTCTTTATTTCTCATGTTCTAGCAATCGCTAGAACTGGAAATGGACTTCCATACCGTTTCCATTACTATTCCTATACCTTCAACTTGAGTATTCTAGCAGTAATCTGCTAGAATTGGAAATGATCTATAGAGCTCGTTTCCTACATCCAACTAGAAATTCCATCAGTTACCTTCTCCTATCTATCACATTGGCAGCTCGTTAACCAAGACGGACCTCTGCCTCTCCAACCTAACCCAGAAACTCCAACAAATTCCGCATGAACTCGTGGCAAGTGCAGAGGTATATTCGGCTTGCAGTGGGTGAGTGATTGCATCATCATTTCCTCCCCCTTCCCAACATTGACTTGCATTCTGACGTGGCAGGCGCCAGTATGACCTAACAAATGAGATCACCAGTACTTGTACATTGAAGATGTGTGCTAGTCCCAAGCAAACATCTGTTGGTTCCCTGTCCAAGAACAGCTGATCTGGTCATAATGGAGTAGCAACTACGAGCAGTCAATCAAGCTCAAGCTCAAGCTACGGATACACCTTACAGATTTTGATGCCCCACAGTAGAGTATTTCACTTTCTTCCGAACATAATGGTGGTCCTGACAAGAACCGTTTTATTTTCAATAATATCTCCAATAACTATCAGCAACCACTCAATAGGTTGAATCCTGCGAGACAAACTGAGAGCTTCTTCCGACCACTCACTTCTACAAACGTCACCGATGCGAACTTTTTTTTGCGAGTGCTGCTACCTGCCCAACCGCTGATAATTCGCATCAATGAGCGCCTCATAGGCCATTAATGACGCCATCATAACGACGAATTTTCTGCAGCAACCGCGCCAACGACCACCGTCCAGATTGCCGGAGCGCCATCGCCACACCGATGGAACTGCTCTCTGATCTGATGGAACCGATGACAAAATAACGCGAACGTGCGTGCTTTCTTGTATTTAATGAAGTAACATCAATTCTCTCTCTTCGCATACAATCTTGAAAACTCAACAAGGTATCAACAGTTATTTGATAGTAGAGCTGATAAACTATAATTTGAAAATTTTTGCTGTCTATAACCCAGGTAGAGAACAGACAGCATTCGTCAATGAACTGGATAACATTTTAAACTCACATCAAAACATGCTCGTATTTGGCGATTTCAATATAAATCTGTTGAACAGCACAGACAATATTGTCTCGATTTACACATCTATTGTACAAAATAATGGGTTCCTCTTCCTTAATCCTTTGATCAAACGATCAAAACGATGATCAAACGTAAAAATGAACTGTACAATGCTTCAAGAGTAAACCCGGCCTTGCGTAGACAATATTTGCTATTGAGGAACAACGTGAGTAATCGCATCAAGTGGGAGAAAAAAAGATATTATGAGCGTCAGATCACTAATTCGAAGAACTGTGCTGAACTGTGGAAGGTTATTAAAGAATTAGTTTTCAACAAAACATCAATAGTTCAAACTTTCACCTTAAAGAGTGCTGGAAGGATTATTAATGATGAGCAATTGGTTTGCAATGAATTCAATAAGTATTTTATTGATGTAGTCGAATCTATAGTACCCCATAGCGCACAGTCTATTGTACATATGGATTATAACACCAACACAGCTCGATTCAATTTCACTATGGTTCGAGAAGAAATACTTATTAAATATATTAAAGAATTAAAGCCTCAAAGCGCAACCGGAATTGATTTAATATCTAGCAAATTTCTTATTAAATTTGAAGATATATTGGTGCCAAAACTAACTGAGCTTAATAAACAGTTGCATTGATCAAGCTTACTTTTCCTGACGAACTAAAATCTGCTAAGATTACTCCAATTTATAAAAGTGGTGATAAAACGAATGTTTCTAACTATCGACCAATATCTGTTTTAAACTCCACATCAAAACCCTTCGAGAAAATACTGTACAATCAAATTGAAAACTATTTATATCAAAACAAGTTGATACATCAGAGTCAGTTCGGCTTCGTGAGAAACTCGAGTACAACTGCTGCAGCAATCAGTTTAATGAACACAATCATAAACAGCATTGATCGTGGATCAACCGTATCAACCCTGTTCATTGATCTGCGAAAAGCTTTCGATTGTGTAAATCACACACTATTGTTGAATAAACTGTCAAATTTTGGATTTTCCATCAATGCTGTAAATTTGATTAGGTCTTATTTATCAAATCGCCTTCAGTGCGTTAAAATAGGTAATTCTAAATCTACCTTCAACGCTATTAAATATGGTGTACCACAGGGATCGATATTGGGCCCCATATTGTTCATCATATTCATAAACGATATTTTCCATTTACCACTGAAGGGTAAATTGCAGCTGTATGCTGATGATGCAGCTATTACTTACGACGCTGAAAATGTCAATGAATTAACGAATGCTATGACCCACGATTTAAATCTTATAAACTCATGGTTTGAGCAAAACAAATTATCCATGAACCTAGAAAAAACAAATTTCATTGTGTTTTCCTTACGAGGTGCACCTCCTTTAATCAATTTATCATTGAATGACACTAATATTTCTCAAGTGGACTGTGTTGATTACTTAGGTTTATGGATCGATCAAGGTTTAACGTGGAAAACTCATATTTTGAAAGTCACAAGTAAAATAAACTCTATTGCTTTTGCTCATGAAAATTCGAAAATATATATCACTCGACCTAGCCTGGAATATATATTATGCTTATATTCATCCTCATTTTCTGTACATGAACTCAATATGGGGTTGTTCTAAAACTACTGTAAGATTTTCACTTGCGCGAATTTAAAATTCAATCATAAAAACTATAAAAAGCTTCCTAGGCTATTCCCAACAAATCAACTGTATTCAGAAACATTGCTACAACTGTCACAGCTCAATAAATTTGAGATTTGTGTGTTTTTCTATAAAGTTATCAATGGAAGATTAAAATGCAATTTTACACTGATTTCAGTATCTCAGGTGCATAATCATAACACGCGACAACGTACGCACCTACATGTGCATCCATCAAGAACTAGTATGGCTAGGGATAGTGTCATATCTAAAGGGATTCAGTTATACAACTCCCTCCCACAGAGTATTAAAGATGAGCGTTCGTTCAATATTTTTAAATCAAAATTAAGATCGTATTTGTTTAATCACTTATCTTAGTCAATTAAGTATGTTTTAGTACCTTTCTCAATTGAGAAACCGTGCTGTATATAGCTGGTACGATTATCGTTGGTTAGGTGCTAAACATACTATTAAGCGCAAACAAATTAGTCTCAGTGTTGCCGCCTTAGGATAATCAAAAGTAACGCGTGTAGGCGCGGGACTCCATCCGGAGTCATTATCCTACGTATCTGGGCTCCTAAGGTTGTTGGTATTCCTACTAAGCTGATGCAAGGTAGGGAAATGGTACCAGTCTGCTGCACTTTAAACGATGTCCATCATGTCGCCGTAAATTCAGGTGTGGTCAATGGTTGGTAGTAGTGGTGGTTGGTCAAATAGGGCTTTATTAAGTAATGAACACAATTAAAGTAAATTAATTTTTATACACAACACTCTACACTTATCGTATTCACTACATAGTCAACTGGGCACAGTTTAAGAACTTTTACAGTTGAAAACCTAATAAAGAAAAAAAAAAAAAACATCATAAGCCCCGCCCTTTTAGCAAACGATATGGGTGCACATATTGATAACGCATTTTAACATTCACTGTAAGGGCGGGGCTAATGACCGATTGCTTTCATTTTCTTTGTGCATAAAAAGAGCTTGCTTCATTTTCATTCGAGATTTCAAAAGGATGTCAGTCAATAGCGGTTCGGTAGCGGTTCTATCCACAGCAGGTAACAGCGACATCACTGACAGTCATCAATGGTGGAACGGCGAATAATTGGATGGCGGTCGTGCCAGTCCTCCAATGAAAGTAGCTTTCAAGTCAGATTTTTCTCGCAAGATTAAAACTATTAAGAGGTTGATGATAGTGATTATAAAAGGACATAATTGAAAATTATCCGGTTCTTGTCAGAGCCAACATTATATTCGGAAGAAAATTGTGGCTGTAGCAAATTCATGACCAGTAAAACTTTCTCGTTAGATTCTGAGTTGTTAGCAATTAAATATGAATTTGAATTTCAAAACCCGTTGCAAAATACAGCCCTGCTTTAATATACGAACATAGTCTAAAATAGCCATAACAATTTATCCTCTAATATTCCACTTAGCAGATGTAGGTGCACTGTGCAATTGACCTTTCCCGTCAACATTTTTTATCCGCTCAATTGATTCTTAAATTTTTTGAGGTCAACTTTCCCAAAGAACCCATATTTTTTGACGCCATACTATTTGACGAATAGTGCTGGTTTCCAAGCTTGGCCTAACATTCGCCCGATTTTGAATTAAAATAAGGTCAATTCCAATTCTTCAAACGTGCGGCACTTTTCCGATTTTTTTTTATTCTAAAGTATGAGTTCTGTGAAAAAGTTGAACTTAAATAAGTCAAAGAATTGACTGAGACAATAAAAGGAGATACATTTTTTGGCGGGAAATGTCAGTTGGTTCTTGTAAAATGACACTGATACGATATAGATCTCTTTATTTACATTCATTTGAATTCTTTTAAAGAATATCAATCAAACGCAACTTGTTGCAAGGAGATCTTTTAAAGAAAAGTGTCAGCAAAGTGAGACTGTTTCTACGCGATTTTTGCATAAACAAATGCATTTTGGCCATATCTTCTGAGCCAATTTTTAATAGGAGACAATAGGACAAAATTTTCCATCGGTATCAAAATTGTCAGTCCTTCTATATATGTAAAGCCAGTTTTTGAATCCAACATATACCTTTCTCGACCACTCAGTGTTTGCTTTGTTGCTGAAACAGGAAGGCACTGTAGTTAGACTTCGTGAATAAGTATATTAGTGTGCTCACATTGTGCTGGGCGAAGTCTTCATTTCTAACGTAATCTTAGAAACTAGCGGCTGCAGTGGCGTAGCCACGGGGGTGGTTTTGGGCATAAAACCCCCCCCAGAGACAAAATTTTTAGAAGAATTTTTTTTTACCAAAAAAAAATGTTCTGAAACCCCCCCCCCAGACTAATTTTCTGGCTACGCCATTGAGCGGCTGGAATCTTAAAGAAAATCATAATCTACTGAGTTATCATAAAATGAGCCCAAACATGCAGATTAGACTGTAAGGCAATATATGGATATTTTCTTTCAACTTTTAAGACTCATTTCATCGTGTAACACAAATTTCGAGAAAAAAAAATTTGCTTCGATTATATGGAAAATTTGATTATATGGACTTTTTGCATCGAAAAAGTCCATATAATCGAGGTATACCTGTACAAACCATAATCACTTGGCGCACACATTTTATTCGCATGGTGACTAAAGAAAATATAATGGCGTTAGTATCGGTTCGAGCGGCAGCCGTCGGTAAGTGGTTGACAAGAAAATGTATTGAATATGATAGCGTATTTTTCGATTTAAGGTCACTCCTGACCAAGGAATGTAATTGTCGCTGAAAAATGCGAAAAACAAGCGACAAAAGAGAAGAGCGATAACTCTTTGTCGCCATCTGCAGAGGATAAAGACATTGTTGCGTTCCATTTTATTTGCAACAAACATGGAGAGGTAATTGTTGTAAACTTTTCAAACTGCGATAACTTGTTTATTTCAGAAGTAAAACGCAAATCATGTCAACAGATGGTTAAGTTTATGTCTAATCTATGATAACTGATACTAATTTAACCAAAAACATCATCGGAAACCGACTACTTCTCAAAATGCGTGGCAGGCGATAATTGTCCTATTCTGTTGCAGTTTGGGACAAACGCTTATTGCGAGTTGAGTTTGTCCCAACATTTACAAGAGAGGATAATGTCGTTGTCATTGGCAATGTTGTTATTTTACATTCCTTGCTCCTGACAGAATCCAAGTTTCAAAGTGCTCGCGTTTTCGGGGGCACACCACTCGATACGGAAGCAACGCACAACTGTCATTTTTATTTTTTCACGCATGCTGCGACGCAGCAAAGCTGAATCAACAAAAATGGCAGTTGTCCGCCGCCTCCGTATCGAGTGGTGTGCCCCCGAAAACGCGAGCACTTTGAAACTTGGATTCTGTCAGGAGTGACCTTAACTGTTGTCCGCGAAAAGTGAAAAAGGCTGGCAAGGATTTGAATTTGGGTTTTTTGCTCTTAGTATAATTGGACATGCATATTTATTATTCTATTCAGAACCAAAATTTTAAACAGGAGAAAGTTAATCCGAGATGAATATTCGTCAAAGTACAAAACATAATCGCTTGGCGACGCGACGGTATTAAATTGGCGTCAGTAACGGAATCACAAGCTTGCATCGGAGGTGGATACTGCAATAAATTTATTCGCATGGATGGAGTCAGTGGCGTTTAACAACCTATTATTTACATGATGCTAGAATTACCATTGTACCGAAAGTTTTGCACGTTGAATTGTTGAATTGAAAATTACGATCTGCGAAATTCATAAGATTATCGTAATACAAGATTTGAGAGGAAATTGTTTGCAACTTTTCTGCAAACAGAGTTTTAGCATCTCGACTGAAATAATTTTAAATAAATCAGGGATTTCACAAATGTGACAACTTTCTAGCTACGCCATTAAAAAAAACTGTTTCGGAAATACTTACGGTACAGTTGAAGCACTGACTGTGGTAGTTGTTGTTCAAGGCCTCCACCCACTTATCGCCGGCCTCGACGGGGAACCCGCAGGCGAAGCACTTGGTCGTGAACAGTTCGTTCCAGTCGGCTTCGCAGTAGGGATCGCCCTCCTCCAGGAAGAACGGGCTGTTGCCGAACAGTTTGCCGCAGTAGGCACACTTGAAGCACTCCGGGTGGAACTGCTTGCCGATGGCGTTCAGACAATCACCCTGTGACGATAATTCATTTATTAGAATTAATCTAAATGTTATAATTAAGGGAGCTCTGAACTGACCTTCACTCTGGTGTTGCACTTGCTGCAGACGGGGGCCAAGAACTCTTCGAAGCAGTATTCACAGTACAGGTCACCCTTTTCCTCCACGAATCCAATGTCAGCCAGCGGGCGTTTGCAGTTGCCGTTGTGGCAGATAAAGTGGTCCGGACACCAGATGCGACCGAGGGCGGTGATGAAGGGACCTCTGCGTTGGTAAAGTTTAGTTAATATTAAAGTATTGATCATTGTATGTCACCAATTTTGCAAGGAAACAGATTACATCGCATTAAATTGTCAGACCTAGGTAGCACAAAAATCACAAGCATCAATTTCGTTCTGAGTAATCTATTCCTTACAACGTTGAAATATTATATTCAATTGCATAATCATTCTTCATTTCAAATAAACTCGTCAAACAACAAAACCACAATCTACTTACGTTACAATCTTGTGGTTGCACTTGTTGCAAACCGGCACCTTGTCCACCAGGGACGATAGAGCTCCCGCACTATCGTTGGTAGCGGCGGGAGTGACATCTTGCTTCGCACTTTGCACGCCATTTTGGATGCTGGCCTTGGGATTGCTACCACTGCTATTCTGGTTGTTATTTTTCTCCACATAGGAGCGTCTGTCACGCGCATGCGAGGTTAGTTCAGAACTTACTTTCCGATGGTTGATCTGCGAACCCAGCGAGTCATCCGTCGAAGGGCTACCGTTGGCGCTGTTGACGTGATTATTGTTCTTCGGCCGCAACACGACGTTATTCACTGTTAGATTGGTCGGTGCGGGTTGGAGATCTTTGCTTTCTTGGGACATAATGAAGGGAATTTGGGATTTAGGAAGTGGTGGAGGAGGAGGGGCCGTTGAGTCGCACATGTCGATGATTCGGGACATGGGGTGGGATGGGTTGAGGGTACGTTTCGGGAGAGTATCTCCGTTGTTGAGGAGATTTTCTTTATTCTTGGATCGCACATCGAGAGCGGAGGGATCATGCTTTTTCAATCGAGCTTCAAGCATTTCTTTGAGCACATTGGACGCTTGCTTGCGGTAGTCACTGTTACCATTGATGGAAGCAATTTTGCTTACCGAATTGTCCAGCAGGGTGGTTGCCAGTCCAGGCTCAAACTTGGATTGTTTTTGGGGCGATTTCTTCTGTGGTTGATGATGAAAGGCATCTGAGGAAGGGAAATTGTTAGTTTGAGCACACGCACACACGCGGAGCAGTTAAGAGAGCAACTTCAAACCATGCAACAAAACAACACTCAAAAACAATAAAACGTCTTTGTTGACAAAAGAGTCACACCTGATTTGCTGACTGCAGCAGCCACACAATGGAACACGGCCACCGGGGGCCACGGCCTGGTTCATAATACCACGACCACGAGTTGGGGCGGTGGTCGAACAGGCAGCCCGTCCCTTGTTGAATACGCCGGAACCTGCACTAGCACCAGATCGATCAGTATTTTTGCTTTGACTGCTCAAAATATTGCTGTTACTGCTGGTGTTACTGAAGCCTGTGATGCTGTTATTGGAGGGTCTGCGTCCGTTGGTGGCAGCAGATGGCACTGCTGCAGGTGCTGGGGGAGCTGCAGGTTGCGAAGGTCTTACTTCGGCGATTGGGTTAGTATAGGGGGTGAAAGATGGTAACTGCGGAGGCCACGATTGTACTAAGTCTGTTTCGGGTTCCTCACGCTGCACTGGCAGTGGGGACGGTGGCCCTGATGAAACTATGAACTCATTGAATTGAGCTTTGAAACCAGTGGTTGGTGTTGACGAACGTGCTTGAGTGCTTGGAAGCAGGACGCTATGCTTACGTGAACTCTGGCTAGGGAACCGATTGTCGATCGGTTCTAGGGAAACAACTGTAGCCGGAAAGGAGCTGGGGATCGGTTGGGATATCTGCGGAGGGAAGGATTGTAGAACCTGCTGTTGAGGTTGAACTGCTTGAGGTGCCTGTGGTTCCAGTTGGAATTGTTCTGGGATGTTCAACGCCTCGTCCTGTCCTGAGAACCGTCTTGTCTGCTGAGCGACGTATCCTTTTTGAGGAGCTTCATCTTCCTTTATTTTGGAAGAAAACTTTGAAATTTCTAGTGCTTTGGCCGTTTGCGAATGCTCGTGTTCTTCTACGATTCTAGTGCGTTTTTGAATTAAAGCATTTCCTACCTGACTTGCGCTGTTGATTGTTCTTTCGGATGATGTCTGTTCCCTCATTGTGTTCTCCTGTGATCGTGTCTGAACGGTCATATCTCCACGCTGCTGAGTTTGAATGATCATTGGGGTCTCCTGATAGGTGACCGTCTTGTGCTGTTTCGCAACGCCATATCCTACGCCCATGCCGTGCTGCTGCTGAATCATCTTCTCTTGGATATCTGCAGGAACATGGTCTTTATGTGCGTACCAAGGAACACCTGTTAGCTTACCCATTGATAGATAGAGGCCCGACTCGTTCGGGATGTCGTCACGCGATGGTGGAACAAACGCCTTCAACGGGTTCGGCGGAGGTCCGAAAGCCGGCGACTTTCTAGCCGGCTTGATGGGCGTGTGACGACCATCGAACGACTTTGACTCGGCGAAATATTCCTCAAAACCAAGCTGATGCTGGTAGTACGGAATAGTCGTCGGGTGTTTGGTCAAAATCATCGACGGAGTGAACGATTGACCGCGATCAATGACACCCTTGGCTTGGAGACGAACGTGGGCATTGTTGTACTGTGCCAACTCGGCATCATCCTCCAGGGTCGTCTGTATGACTGGGATGGTACGATTTTGGATGGTAGTGAACGGTAGTGACTTTTTCAACGAAACTTGATCTCTAATATTTACAGTGTTTACAGTTTGCGCGATAGGCTTTGCGAGATGAGATTTTGAATGAGTATCTACAAATGCCAACGGGACGTTCTGACGAAGCTCTTGCGGTTCCGGTGTGTGTGGAGGGTTCTGCGTCGGTAGGTTGTACCACTTGCGTTGGTAGTTGGGAATCTCGGCTGGCTGGTGAAGTGGAGAGTTGGTTTCTCTCTTCGGTGCCAACGAATAATGGTCGGATCCAGCGTCCTTTCTCGGATATGGAGGAAGTTTCTTCTTCGGTTTTTCAGGCTCTGGCTTTATCTCCTCCACCACAGGTTCAGGTTCTGGTTCGGGTTCAGGCTCTGGCTCTGGTTCTCGTATTTCCGGTATGATTGGTTTGAATGGCACCGGAGTACGATTTCCACCGACGCTGGCAAACGCCGAATAGTTCTTTTCCGGATCGACTTGGATCGAGGGTTGCTCTTTCAGCAACTTCTCGTACATTTCCGATCGCTCGAAAAGAACTTCGGTGAACGGTGTATAGGGCCGTTCTGGAGCAGTTGCCAGCGCCTCAGTCATCGACAGCCGACCGGTAGGCACTGGCATGTTTTCCATTTGCGATGGTATTTCTGTGCCAAATTTCTGAAACGGAGCATAAGGAGCTGTGGTTAAGGCTTCCAGAAAGGGTGATGCACGAATGGATGAGATTTTTTCACCGCGAATCGGTTCCATCGAATGAGGAGGTGGGAAATACGGTGCGGAATCCTCGGGAAGAGGTATGACCGGAGCTGGGAGATATTTGGGGAATCGTTCGGATTTGGTCGTGGAGGAAGCGAGTATCCTGGCCATCACGGAACCTTTTCGAGGAATGTCGAGAGGAGGGAACGGCTCAGGTTCTGGTTCAGGCTTTTTCTTGTCCAATCGACGTTCCAAAGCGTCGACCTGCCTTTTGAGGGCCTCCAACTGCCTCATCTTGCTTTCGTGTTGCTCACGAACGTAGGCTTCGTTGCGAGACTTCATAAAATTTGCCTCCTCAATCTGCTCTGCGGTAAGGCGAATCGGTTCCTTGGGTGCGGTGCACAAGGCCTGAACCAGCTTACTTTGCCACTGTTTTGGTACGGGGTTAGGAACAAGCGGTTTCGGTAGATTGGGCATTGGGTTGGGAGATTTGATCACGGGTAACTCGTAGTGTGGTATCGTGAATTCTTCGGTTACTTCCTCGATCTCCACTTGATTCTGTTTTTCGGCCGCTTCTCTGGAAGCTCTCTCTGCCCTGAGATAGCGCTCCAGCTCTTGGCTATAGTCGACAAATTCCACCCGCTTCTGCGGCTTAACCACTTCGGGGGATTTTGCCCGTTCCGGCTCGACAGAGGGCTCAACCGAGGGCTCGACCGATTCCACCTCCATCGGAGGATCACGAAACACGAAATGAGTGTACGAAGCGTCCGACATGGCACCGGTACTTGCCTGGGTACTGCGTTGACCGGACGAAAATGGATAGTCCATCTCCACCATCGGTGTGTCGTACAACGTTACGATTGGTTGGGATGTTTGAGTCGAATACATTTGGTACTCTTCGGACGAAGCCGAAGTCGAGGTGTTTGTAGTCGTGTAAGTCTCGTAGCTTTCTTCCTCCTGACATTGTGACTGCTGTTGGGCATCACTTCGCCGTCTACTCAGTTCCGGTGCAGATTTGCTTTGTACACTCTTCAAAGGCTGTTTCTCTTCTTCTTCTTGGGATGGTTGTTGTTGTTGTTGTACTGCTTGCGCCTGTTGCTTCTGTGCTTCCGGTGGAGATTTACTTTTGCTTTTTTCTCTAGACCTTTCCGGAGGCGGGAGAACCGGTTTCACGACCACTTTTTGCGTTTCCGGAACCGGGATATAGATAGGAGTGGCGAGAGGGACATTTTCGTCTTCGGGGCGCTTCGGAGGCCAGGTGAATAAGGGAGCAGGAGATTCGGCTGGTTTTTGTACCTGTTCTTGCTCGGTTTCTTCTTCCTCTTCATCGTCTGATCAGCCAGTTTTTTTTTAGGCGCGACGTTGAAGGTCGAGGGGTTTTTTGTTTTCAAAAGGAGTCGCGAGAGTTTCACGATGATGTTAGTAAGCGTAGCAGTTAGAATTGAAAGCCGTTAATAGTATAAGATAGAGAAAGAAAGAATAAGAAGCGTTAGAAAAGCATGATTTGATTTGAAGCATTATTCTTGAGAGCGGTGCAATGAAGTTAGTGCTGCGCAATTAAGTGAACAGAGAGGCACTGCGGACGATGGTGACATTTAGACTCTTCTTCTCTAGCGACTAAATATCGTACCTCTAAAATTAAATTTGGGTGGATTGACTGACTTTTTATTGTAAAAGTAGCTTCTTCCTGTGTGACGTTGTTCGATTGTATGGGATTCACACGGTGTTGCATTTTTGTGATGAGGAGGTAGTTTCAATGTCGGTTGGTTGTACAAAGTGTTGATGGGAGTATTTATAAAACCATTTGAATAAAAAGGAAACCAAAATGTCATTCAAGATGAAAAATGAGAAAATAGCTACATAACGGAACATAAATATTTTTGAGTGTTGCTGTTGATTCGAATGAGTTTCTTTTTCTTCTTAGTATGAGTCGATCGCAAATGAGTAACAACCTTGTTGAGTTGGCACAGCAGTAGGGGCGGCTACAACAGGGACCGGAGCTGGAGCGACCACCGGTGGGTAGACCGCCGGTTGGGGAGCCGGAGCTGCAACCACCGGAGCTGGAGCCGGAGCATGACCGGTGATGGCAGCGGCGAAGGGAGTTGGTACACTGCCGGCTACCGGTGGGAAGGACGATGGCAGCTGAACCTGGGCCAGGTTGCTCGTCGGCAGCGGACCGCCGAATGGTTTCGGAACAATGTTGCTCTGGTTCTGTTCGGGGAAGAAACGCAAAGACAGATTAGCGAATGTGGCTCGGTTTGAATGGCAAGGTCATTTGTGTGAGATGGTATTGATTTACTCGTGGGTGCCGTAGATTGGCGTCATCTGTATGAGCTGAGTTGCGTGTAGCGTTCGAGTTGTGACAGGTTTAAAAATAAAGAATAGCGAAAATAAATCGTTCTGTTTTCTGTTGGTAGGCTATTTTTTGGTGATGCAATGCATTCAGCAGGCAATTAGTATTATTGAAGCGGAACAGTCGGTAATCAGTTATCACATCTAGATACTTACTTGACCGAAGTAATTATGAATAGGATTGCTGAATTCTGTGCAGTTTTTGGTATCTTTTGCAGGAATTTCGAGAATATTGTTTGTGATTTCTGAACAATATGAATCTAAATATTAATAAAGTGCCGCAATAATCAACACTATTTAAAAGAAAACGTCGATGTTACGCCTCATTGTTTCTAAGCGCGATCATTTAAGATTGTTCATAGTATCGGCATGTATATGATTTATTATTGTACAGTCAAACCTCCATGAGTCGATGTTGAAGGGACCGTCGACTCATGGAAATATCGAGATGTGGAATAGAAAATCTATGGGAAGCTATTTAAAGGGACCATCACAGTAACCCAGATTTTTGTTTAATATAGCATAATTTGCTTCCATGATCCGATATCGAGTCAAAGAACTTCGACTCATGGCAGTTTGACTGTAGAATAACTTTGCTCACATTCCCTTCAAAAATGTATATAAAATTTCTGAAGATTTCAGTAGAAAACATTTCGTGTTAAAGATTTGAAAAGAAAACTGTGCTAACGTGATAGAGAAATTAGTTATGGCATAAAAGCGGATGTAAGAACTAGCGTTCGTTTATTTCAAGTTCTAACTGTTATCTACTAATAGCAATGTTGGTTTAATCATTCTTAAGGGCCGATGTCCACGTAGCGTACCCAGTACCCAGCATCAAATGGAGTAATGCATACGTATATGTGTGAACGACTACATTCTATGCAGGATACTGAGTGTGGAGTGCAAGCAGTTTGCAAAAACGCTACGTGGACATCGACCCTAAATCTCAGTTATCGAACTTTCACTTCCAGGAACGAGCGAAATGATTCTTGATTTGAAAAAAAGACATGGGTGTAGCCTGGATTTCGAGTACGAGGGGGGGGGGCAACCTTTTTTAGGACTTTTAGTGCTTGGTACTATTTCCTTCTAAATTCCAAAAACTTTGAAACTAAATCCACAACCAGCAGTAAAGGCTGGATCACAATAGCACATTGCGCGTCGCGCTGGCCGTTGAAGTCAGCGTTTTGTACTAAAACGCAACGCCAATGAACGTGTGCATTGTGTGTTTATTTAACCATTATACACCCAACCGGCGGTTGTTAGATTTTCTAACAATTCTGTATAAAAATCTACCAACACCTGTATAAGAATTGGGCATATGCGAAATTGTTAGATTCTTATACAAAAAATGTATGAAAAGCTTACAATATTGTTAGATTCTTATGCAATATTTGTATACAAATCTAGCGATTTCGCATATGCCCAATTCTTATACAGGTTTTGGTAGATTCTTATACAGAATTGTTAGAATATCTAACAACCCCCGGTTGGGTGTAATGTTAGCCAGTAATGCATTTAAGAATACATAATTTATTGCTCATCAGATATCACAATCCTCTAAAAAATCTAAAAAAATCCTCTCTGAAATAATATTTATTATAAAATAGGCTGAAATACCAATATGCAAGCTTTCTCCAAGAACTACTTCGACAATTTCTCCAGGCATTCCGGTATTCTTTAGTAATGCCTACAGAAACCTTTTCGGCAATGTCTTCAGGAATTCCACCATAAATTTAGCCGAGAATTGATCCAAAAATTCCACCATTATTTACTGCAAGAAATCCTCCACGAACTCTTTTATAAATTGTCCTTTATAATTCTTCAGATAATCTCGTGCTTTTTCTAATAAAAATTTCTGAAAAATTGCACTGTGCACATTACTGAGAATTCTGCGAAAAATCTTCGAATTTCTTGTGTAAATGCCATAAAGTTTGCCTTGAAAGTTTCAAATAATTTATTGTGAAAATTTCAAAGAATTTCTCTAGGAATTCCACCGGAAATGTATACAGAAATAATACCGAAAATGAAATCAATAATGGAATGGAGAAATTCCTAGATTGATTCCCAAAGAAATCCTAAAATAATTCCGGTGGAAACTTCAAGATTTCCACTGGGAGATCCACGAGGAGCTTCTCCGAAAATTTCTCCGGGAGTTCCTACGGGAACTTTTCCAGGAGTTCCTCCAAGAACTCCTCCATTCCTCCGGGAGTTCCTCCGAAAATTATTCCGGTAGTTCTATTCCAGAATTGGAATTCATTTAGACTTCTTCATAAATTTATATAGAAATTCCGCCAGAAGCTCATCTGAGAATTTCTCTTCCAAATTTTTTTTCCAAGAATTCTTCTAGTAGTTTCACTGGCAGTTCCTCCGGAGGTTCCTTAGAAAATTATCCCGGGAGTTTCTTCAGAAATTCTTCCGGAAGTTCCTTCGAGAATTCCGCCGAGAGTTCCTCCGGGAATTCCACCGGCAATTCATCCGTGAGTTTCTCCTGGAATTCCTCCTGTAGCTCCACCAGTAGCTCTTCTAGGAAATCATTCAGGTTTTTTTTTGGAAATCATTAAGGCTTTCTTCAAAAATTTAGCTGGAAATTCCTCCCGAAGTTCCTCCGATAGTTTCTCTGGGAGACCTCCGGGAGGTCCTTTACAGGGTGTCTGCAAATTATCCGTACAGATTTTGATAGTTTGCTTCTACAAATCAAAAACAGACAATAATGGACTGAATCGGTAGCTATATGGGCATAACAACTCAGCGGGCTGTAACAGATGTATATTCTGAGAGCACTGAGCGTCATTTCATGTATAAAAAAATCTTTGTGAATGCTCTTTTTCCGGTTTTCCGAACAAAAAGGAATTGCCTTCCTACTCACCCGATTTGGATTGAATTTATCATTCGGTATGGTCTATTTTGAAATCAACAGCCATCAAAACACCGAACATATTATCGAGACATTTGAAATCATGTCACAATCGTCAAAAATGTGTGAAAAGTATCTGTATAGAAACGTGCGGCCATCGTGATTTTTTTCTAACACGATCGAAGGCGTACAACTCAGGATACAGGGGTCATTTTAATGTGAACAAATTCAGCTTGGTTTATGTAGTCCTATTATAATAACATGCAATGCATGCTGGTTCTTTGATTAATTCCAAAACATATTTAAAAACCTGTCTTGTTGTACGGATAATTTGCAGACACCCTGTAGGAATTCTTCTAGGAGTTCCTCCTGAAATTCCTCCGGGAGTTCTTACGGGAGCTCCTCCGGCAGCTCCTTTGGGAATTCCTCCGGGAGATCGACCAGCAGTTTCTACGAGAATTCCTCCGGGAGTTCCACTGGCAGAAGAACCCCTGAGGAGGAACTTCCAGAGTAATTCCTGGAGGAACTCTCGTAAGAACTCCTGGATGAACTCCAAAATGAATTGGAAGAATTCTTAAAGGGCCTCCCGGAGGAACTCCCAGAGAAATTCTCCGAGGAACTTCTGGAGGAATTTGTAGATAAATTGCTAAAGAAAGCCTAAATGAATTCTTGAAAGAAAGCCTGAATGAATTCCTGGAGAAATTTTCAGAGGAACATCCGGTGGAATATCAGGAGTTGAATTTCTAGAGGAACTTCCGAAATTCCATTTCCCGTGAACTCTTGGAAATACTCCTGGAGGAACTCCCACAAGCACTTTCGGAGGAACTCCCACAAAGAAGTCCTGAAATAATTCTCGGAGAAGTTCCTAAAGGAATTTCCGGAGAAATATCTGAAGGAATTCCTGATAAAAAAAAACAGGAAGAATTAGTGCAGAAATTCCCAGATGAAATCCTGAAAATGTTTTCAGATGAATTGATGAAGAAATTACCGGATGGATTATGGGAGTTTGTTCTGAAGAAATTCCTGGAAGAACTATTGGAAGATATCCTAGAGGAACTCTCAAATCAATTTCCGAATGAAAGGCTGGAGTAAATTCCGAGTGAAGTCCGGAAAGAACTCTAGGACAATTCCGCGGAAAAATTCCCGGGGAAATTCTTGAAGGAATTCCTGGAAAAGTACCTGAATGAATTCCCGGAAAAATACCGGTAAGAATGTCCGGAGAAATACTTGGACGGGAGAAATTCCTGAAGAAATTTCTAGTGGAATTCTTGAGGGATGTTCTGAAGTAATTGCTAAAAAAACTAGATGATTTCGCTATTGAATTTATGGAGGTATTTCCGGAAAATTTCCTGGAAGTTATCCCAAAGGAATTAAAGGAAAAGTTCCTGGAGGAATGCCCAGAGAAGTTCCTAGAAGAATTACGGGAAGAATTTCTTATAAATTTACAAGTGAAACTTCTAGTGGAATTTTGGGAAGAGATTCCGTATGTAGTCTTGAAGGAACTCTCGAATGCATTCTTGAAGGAAATGCCAGAGATTTTTCTGAAAGAATAGCCAAAGATATGTCTAGAAGTCAAACTTGGAGAAAAGAAAAATCTTCAAGGTATTTCCTCAAAAAGAAAATAGGGGTTTCTAGATGAGGAGAAATTACAAACATGAGAAGTAGGGTTTTAGTACCGGGAGTACCGGTACCGGAATTCCCGGGAGTACCGACCAATTTTCGGTACCGAAATACCGGTACTGGCTTAATGAAAGTACCGGTATTTTCGGTACTAAGGAAAAAGTTTTGGTTAAAACTTCCGATGGTTAAAACCACATTATTTAAATGCAGCAGCTAGTAAGAAAGATATTATTTTTTTTACTAAATTTTCAAACACCTGACAAAGGAGGTAATAAGCTATGCAGAACGATTGTCGCTGCGGTTCCCTTTGTTATCGTCCCCAAACATGTTGGCTACCTATCTGTCTAAATTCCTTCGTTGACATTTAGTGACCTATCCTTGCCAGCAAAAGATGTTTCGCCAGTGACGACAGCGACAATCAAACCGCAACGACATCGTCACATCTCAAAAAAATCGTCAAACGTCGTCATCAGTATTTTCCCAAATCGTCCCCGCTTGAGGCAAGAGTGTTCCTGTAAGTTCGATTACTGCACCAGGATTCGTAAAGATTGTAAGACAAGAGTTAACGTACAACGACTCAGAAAAAGCTGAAAGGAAAATACTTGTCAATGCTTCATGATTCACAAGCAACAGTTCGCCCTACTTCTGTAGACTCAGAAAGAGCTATCTCTGTTTCTGGAAGCTTCGCTACTAAAATACGATCCCATATGTCTGACGAAACATTGAATATGCTGTGCGTTTTGAAAGCATGTTTCAAGGATAAGGACAAGCCCCAAGACAAATGTTGAATACATACAAAGCTATGAATAAAGTTTGAATCGTTACCATTAAATCCTGACTTTTTATTGATTTTAATGATCTTTGAAAAAAAATCTTCCAGTACCGGTATTTTCCCAGGTACTCCCGGTACTGAGGGGTTCAGTACCGTAGTACCGGGACTCGCCAAAAAGGGTCGGTACTGAAAACCCTAATGAGAAGGATTGAACTTTCATATATTATGGATCCTGGATACCCTAATATGTTTTTGGGAATCTTTTGAATTTCACCCACCTATTTTTGAATAAGATTGGATCGTAAAGTGCACATGTTTAAGGGAATTCATTTCAGTACCCGTTCAATCAATCTAACCCCCCCCCCCCTCTGGCCACGACCTTGAAAAAATAGTATGCACAAGTTTTTCACGTGAAGTCGCATTGTTTACTCACTAAGCGAAAAACATTTCACTTTGAAACCTATTAAAAATAGGTTTCGAGATTGGAGTTTTTCCAAGCAATGGGATCTATTTCTAGTTCTAGCAATTGCAAACATGAAAAATAGATGGGAACATACTTGATACTTAATTGCTTACATGGCATGGCCCTGGCATTGAATCCACGATCTTCTTCGTGTGAGCCAGAAATGGTAGCCATTAGCAAAAGAACCAAAAACTGCATCAGTTGTTGCGGAAGGACGATTTGCTATTTACGAGATTGTTCAATCATTTTACACAATATTGATTAAAATGTTCTAAGAATATTGTTTGAGCTGCATTGGATACACCCTGTTAGATATAAAATGATATAAATTACATAGCTATGCCTGATATATTTTTAACTCCGATCTTGTCCAATTTTTTTTTTATTTTTTGTTCAAACTGTCAATCGTTCAGTCGATTCTAGATCTTTCGTCGCTTCTAGATCTTTTTCAGATTAAGTTTGATTGTTTTCTTCAGAACTCTCAAAACGTATGATTTTTATATTCTTACAACTTTCCTAGCTAAATGTTCATATATACAAACATATATACAAATATAATATATACATACACAGTTGATCCCAAGACGAATCAATAGTGATAAAACCGTGCAAACCGGATAAACCGCTCGTGAGTTATATTTCCTCAAAGGAAAAGAAAACTCATTTCTATATAGAAATATTTCGGAACAAAACACGCGATGAATTCTGATCAGGATTATTAAAAAACACTCTTGCACCCAATCCGGAAATTGCTTGCAAAAATCGCAATAGTCTTTATCTGAGATGGAGCTCTCGATACTTCACATCAAATTAAAAGAGAATAGAGGGTACGGGAGAACGCGATGTGAAAAAAGTCGAAAATTCTGGATCGAAGAGCAGAAAATGTATTAGTGCGGAATCGATTGTGTTGTAGTAGCTTATTAACCCTTTCCTTCCCATGGTTATTGTAGAGTTCCATCAAATTTTGCTCCTTCCAACTTTCTTCGAATTGTTTCAACAACAAAAATCAATATTTGGCACATTTTTTGCATTTATTAGATTGCTTGTATAATCAATTTTGTGTAAAAACTGTGAAACTATTGATAAAAATCAAATAACTATTGATTTAAAATCAAAAGCTTTTTTTTTCGTTTTCCACTAATTTTGGGTAAGTCAAATAACTTTTTTTTCTAGCATTTTTTCCTTCCTATTGAAATCTTTGAAAAAAGTCGTGGGAAAGAGAGGGTTAAATGAAGCACATTGATTTCGCGTTAGGTTTTCGTCTGCATGTGTTCAAAAAAACTTCGTTCTCAATAAATATTTAGTCGTTTGCGAAGGTGTCTTCCCATGAATTACCTTCTAAACTGACCAACTATTCCTTTCCTGTGGCTCACACGGAGATGCAGAGGATTGCTCGGTCTATTGTTCGATGAGTGTCGAACTTTCCCATCCTAAGTTGATTGTGACGACGTGGTGGGCATCGTTATTGGTCTTGAATTAATTAAACTTCAAGTCATGTACAGTGAGAATAGCTTTCTAATACCAAGAAGATTATTCAATTGATGAGCTGTGGATATTTGTTGTCTCTCGGCCAATCACGTATAACAACTACGATATGCACAGTCAATCAATCTAAGCTAAGCTAAAACGCCAGTGTTCGTTTTTGGGCCTCTTCCCCTATATAAAAGCGGTTTTGTTTGTTTCATTAAATACAAGTACAAGCAAATGCTTGAATTGAATCCAAGAGAGAATTAAAAAGTCTCTCACTTATCTTCTCTGTATATGTAGCATACCGTGAGAGATCTTTTGTCGCAAGCTGTCATGATAAAGAACTGATTCGGGAGACTAAAAATCATGATAAATTTTTTATGAAAAGCTCCACACGGAGGGAGCACTGGTTCTGATTAGGGAAAGACGCCCCAAAACGCCCCCCCCCCCGAGGGCGAGGTTAGGTTAGGCGAAAAAAGTTTCAAAATAGTGTATGGGAAGGTCGGAAAAACCGAAAATTTCCACATTTTGAAGAAACATCTAACATTTTGGCGAGGTAAAACTCCCTAGTGGCACTAACCTACAATGTACTTGCGTCTCCACCAACTATCCATACCAGAATGCTGCTTCACCGACGCGTGGTGCTTTGTTTCCTAGAAGCTGCCAGCTAAAAGGTGTTTTGCCTCATGAGTTTTCCGGCAACAGAATATCACCACTTTTTTTAAATCAATATGATTGAGATTTTTGACAGTTTTTGAATGACATCAACTAGCTATCTTGTTTAACTGATGCATAATGTAAAAATACCCGTTAAATAGCGTTACAAATAAGACAATAAAGCAGTGTTTGCTTAGCTAGGGCATATTGCCCCCCCTTCCCCTATGCAATTCAACTTGTTCTACGTCGCTTCTCTGTGGGAGCTGCCTAACCAAATTCTGTTTATATCGTTAATTTGTTGATATTTTCAAATTAACGATATAAAAGTTCACGGTGACCCAAACCCTACCAAGTGAAAAAGCAAATTCTGTTTTTCGCACTTGCATACAAGTTTGATAAATTTGTTATCATGGCTTGTTATGATTCGGAACAGTTTTTACCTTTCTTCTATCGTTGTTTGTTATATATTGAGAGGAATTTCTGCAAACCCTATTTCTAATTCATGACAAAACGAAATGATCAAATGTAAACCATCTGAGTTTCACTTTGATTATTTTTAGTAATTCATTCCCTTTGTCTTAGTTTGACTTATAATCATCACTTGTATCAGGAATAGGGTGGTCGGTATTGGCCATTTTTAATAAATACCGGTATCCGGTATTTGGTGGAGTCAATACCGCTAAAACCGGTAAAATACCGGTTTTTATGAAAATTCCTTATTGACTGAAAAACTTTTGATTTGGACTTTTAGACAAAAAACAATATTTGTTAACAAACTTCAAATGAAACATAAGTAGACATAACATACCGAGCGACTCATTTCCCAATCCACATTGGATTTTGTTGGTAATGTTCAACCGAAGTTAAACAAATGGTTCCAATGTATTTTCCCTTCATCCCTTCATAGGCATCTCTTCGTACCGATCGTCAAGAATGGTAATTGTCTCAGTTTCAACAACGATCGCATCAGGAACGATTAGACGCTTCAACATCCCGTCCGCTGGCCCAATCGATGTAGTTCTGCATGCCTTAAAGAAAATCGTTTCTAATCATTTGCTTTACGGCAGAATTATTCAAGAAAGCAAAAAGATCGTGCAGAAATTACGTAAAGTAGTTCCACAGCAGCTTGAACAGGTTCGAGGGCTTAAATAATTTCCCCAAACGCCAAAAAAATCATCACTGAAGTTTGATTCGGATTAAAGCTTCAACTCATAGATCCGTTTGAGCATAGATAACATGCTATTCCAGCGTGCTTTGGGTCAGCCACTAATTCAAATTATTTTCCGAATTCAGAACAGACATATTTTTACAGCAAATCGTTTTTCACAGGTGATCTCCGGAGAAGAACTATTCAGGCTCAGTTATGAATTCTAATAATAAGAAAAATCACTCAGATAAAGCTTAAAAATACTATAGCACGTACCTTCTTCACAATTTCGTATATAGCGGGAAAATTCTCGACGATGCCAACAATGTTCATTGAAGAAAAAAGTCATTGGCAGTTTGATAGATGGCTAAAGAGCAACACGTGTGATTAATGACGATCAGATGACGATGATGATCGATTTTTGCTGTAGGTGAACGTTGTCATTGATGCTTACTTGTGCAATAGTTCATTCATGCATTCATGCGCATTCAATTGTTGTATTTTTTGCACGATGAGTATTTCTCCTAGTAACTATACTTCTCCCATCTATGCAGATATGCGATTACAGGCAGTTTAGTTGATATATGTAGGGGGAAACTATTCGAGATTTTTTATTCTGACATCAAAACTCGAAATACCGAAAATACCGGTATTTTCCATCTCAAAACCGGTATTTTCGGTATTCAAAATTGGTCGTTACTGCCGGTTAGACCACCTTAATCAGGAATGAAAATTAAACTAGGTGGCTAATGACAGTAACATTAGGGTGGCTCACAAAACACTTTTTCAAATTCTTTGATGGGCTGCGCTTTTATTCGGTTCTATTTGATGCCCTGATGCTCTGGACAAAATTTCAGCCAAATCAGTCAACGTTTGGGCGGTGCTAAACTCGTTGGAAGTTTATATGCAAAAATGTATGCAGAAACATCCAAAAACAGTGATTTGCAGTTGGACGGCACAATTTACGATGAAGAACTATGATATTCATTCAGATCTTGAAGAATTTAATACAGAATGCTATTCTGAAAACCACGAGAAGATTAGAGTTTGTTAGGCAAAAGATATTAGCATTTACTGAGTGTTGTAGGGGTGAATTTATTTCTTTTCAAAGGTAAAAGAAACGAAATTAGCTCAAACCCCACTTCAGAGAAATGCTTATAACCCGGGCAAACTCTAATCTTCTCGCGGTTTTCTATAACATTCTGTATTAAATTCTTCAAGATCTGAATGAGCATCATAGTTCTTCATCGTAAGTTGTGCCGTCCGTTCATCACCAACATCGGTTTGACACTTATATACCGGTACTTTGGTTGCCAGATCAAAGTAATCTAGATGTTAATCACGTGAACAGGAACGACATTAGCAATCTTATACTTTTGAATCAACTGTATTAGTAGATCCACAAGAGAATTTTTTATTACAGGAATCGATAGTTAGGCGAAATTTACAGCTTTATAACATTAGGCAATAGTTAAACTAATAAATTTTCTAACAAAAATAAGATTGTTGCCATTTAACATCAACTACTACCGAAAATTGCTTTCTCCACTTGGCACACTGGTCCTATTCTGGTGATAAAAATTAACTTTGGTTCCCATAGTGGTGCTATCAATTGATTTCTCTCTTGAGACGCGCCACTATTAGTACAGTTCCTCCACTATAGGTACAACGGAGTCAATTTCATTAAGGAAAATCATTGGTTTCAATAGTTTTTCAAGCCAAATGCTAGGATGAGTTCGATTTAACAGCATTTTTATATCCCGACGCATCAACTGTAACTATCGTATTGTGTATAATTACGAAAAATCTAATTCAAACCCCACTACGTCCACTATTGGTGTTACCTCCACTAAGGATTAACCTAGCGATATAACACATTTGGACATCGAAAATTTTTGAATGTGCACACCACACTTACAGATAACTACACAAAGCAAACTAAAGGCCATCACATAGCAGCATTCAGCACCCTCAGCGCCAACTCCACTATCTCCATCAAGCCATCAACGCTCTTACGGAGGAATAGTTTCTACTAATGAGCTATTCGAACAATCTATTAGGACCTCCTGCCTCACATGAACCGAACCGGATGAGGGCTGCCGGAGCCAGTTCAGTGAAACAGGTTAGACTGAAAATGAAAATCGAAAACTTTTGCCCTGGTAAACCATCATTAATGTGTACTTCCGAAGCAATCGATGCACATTGGTACGAGTAGAAAACAAAGTGATAATAACTTTTTCAAGCCGAAAATAGAAGAGATAGAAAACAAATTTGTACAAAGTTGTTCCCAATGGTAAGGGGCTTATTAGGGTTTTGATTAGAGATAAGCATTCAGATCCGGAATCGTTAAAATGATCCGGATCTCTAAAGTGAGTGGATGATTCATGGATCATTTAATAAAAGATCCGGTTCACCAGATCAGCAAATTATTTGACCAGGAAATAATAAAATTAAATGTTCATTGTTTGTAATCCATATCCTTGTAAACAAGAAAGGGTGAAATTGTTGTTAGTACCGTTAAAAAGTGCGAGCCTAAATGACGAACATTTCACTATTTTTCATACTTCTTGCGTTTTGTTTTAAGGATCCGATCCGCATGAAAGATTCGGATTGACAATGAATGACCCAGATCTGATCCGTTCATCAAAGTGATCCGTTTTGCTCATCTCTAGATTTGATAAGTATCAGGGAGGGTGGCGATTTAACAAATAGAAAATACATTTTTTTTCCGTTGTAGCTCAACCAGTTTCCAAAAAACAATTGAGGGCAACTTCCCACGTCCGCTTAAAAAAAAAACAGTTAGTAAACGGCAAACCATTTTGTTATAGAAACCGAAGCGACGATCTCAAAAACAGCAGTCAGTACGATCTCTATAATATACAAAATCTGGAACAGCCGAATCGTTGTGAAGATGGGGTTGCAATAAATGTCGATCACATTCGTTTACCGCAGATCCAGCTGCAGATGTCCAACGGGGACACCGATGAGCGGTTGAGTTTCCGCGACTTATTCTTGACGAGTAAGCAAATAAGCTGTCCCCTTTGTGCGTCTTGGTTTTTGCAAGCTTAATTCGTGCTCTTGAAAGATTACTAGAAAAAGCTCGTGGTTTCCAAAAGGCTTATTTATGGCTTTGTTGTATTATAATAACATTAAAGCGTTAAGATACAAGCTCTTTTCAAGCTGCCTATATTCTTAAAGAAATCTGGAGTAGATCTCTACAGCTTGGATGAAGTCTTCGAACGAATCGTGCACATAATCGACCAAGTCTTCCAGCCAGTGCAGGGATCTTATGTTCGGAAAATTTCTCACAGTACGATTGGATCCAGTTAGCGGGTGGAAAGATGTCTCTTCGGCTAAGCAGTAGGATACTTTGGAGGATTTATTTATTTATTTATTTTTTATTTTATTTATTTCCGAGATGCTGAGTTCAAGTTTTGGACAGTTTTCCGGCCAAGTCTATAAATATTATGAAGCAATTTCTTGAAGGCGAAGCGTTGTCTGTTCTCAGACCATTATCTGTAACAGTAGTGCAATGAGTTTCAACGAAAGTGTGTGTCGGACAGAGACATTCTAATCCTAATGACATCTCATGAACTTTGTCGGAACTGCTTTAGGACGGTTCATCAAGGCAGTCAAGACAAAGAATGCCAATTAAAATACAGCTGTAAGAATTTCAATGGTCGCCATCATACTATGTTTTAAGCAGGGAAATAAGAAAGAACCCAAAGTGGTGGCAGTTTCTGGTGCAAACCTGCCAACGCTTCCCAAAAAATCAGAGGGATTCATCCAACACCCAAGTTGCTAACGTTGCACCTACGGAAGCTGTAATATCCGCTACAGTTTATCAACATCCAACACGGGTTCTTTTGGCAGCAGCAATAGTGATGATTGATGATGATATCGATAAAACGAAAGTAATTTTATGATAGCCCGGTTGAGTTACAAGTCCATCGAGATCAAGTGGATATTTCGGTTGCAGGAATTGGACAAATGGATCAAGCGGTACTCTATTTATAAGTTCCAGACTCTTTCCGTGAATTACCATTCTTGGGTCTCCAATTATTTCTTTGGGGGAACATCTTCAAACTATTCCTTGTTAAAGTGGTTTATCTGCAGTAGTGTGCGAACAAAAGTAACTCGTTGTGTCAAACTTGGGTGAATCGAAAAATACAGCATTCTGATGTTTGCAAGCATTAGCATTAGCATTAGCATTAGCATTAGCATTGTTACGGTGTAATTCGTAGATTAGACACTAGTGATACTCATGTTTATCTTTTGAAATTCCTATTCAGAGTACTATCAGAAATCAAGAAGGGGAGATGTCCTTGATTCCAGTCTTAGACAAAGTTAACAAAAGCATGATGATTACTACCTCTGGCCACGCCCATCTTCACCGTAACTAGGGAGAGGAAGGAAGTGTTGATGTGGTACTTACTTAACGAGAGGCCACCGACTTAGCGACACCCTCATAAGTACCACGGAGTTGGATAATGAGGAAGGTATTCGTTGGGTCAGGATTTGCCTGTAGCTGGCAATGTAACCGTGGTAGATCTTACCCCGTAACACACCACGTAAAGGTGTCTACCCAGCATTACGGGTAACAGCATTCTGATGTTTGCAAGGAACCAAAAGAAGGAAATAACAGTACGCCACTTATGGGATGGAGTACCTCAGATATGGGGGAACTGGAAGAACATTGCTCAAGAAAAAAATAGGGCGATTCGCACTTTGGATAGGATGACTTGAAACCAGATCCAGCAGTCAAAATTTTGGGGTTGACTTGGACTCCATCTTCGGACATTCAACGGTTCCAACTCACCATTTCTCCGCTGGACTTTATTTGATTTATTCGATTTCTTAGGACTTCTTGGAGCTGTTATTACTACGACTTCTTTCTTCGAAATAAAAAGTAGCTCGGTTTAAAATGCCAGACTATCGCTAGGTTAGAGCTCTGCGAGACAGTGTTAGCTGCCCAGTTATACGAATAGGTCCGAGCGTCTTTGAAAACGGTTGATTAATTTTGGACGGATTTAACTTGTGTTCAAAGTTGGGTGAAGCCTCTTCCAATGACGTGGATCACGTTTGTCACCAATTGTTCGGCAAAAATCCAACCATGCACGGCGGGCTGTCGGTGGAATCCAAAATCCGACAGACTCATTCTAACAGACTTTTCCAAGGAATCACTCCTCAAGATATAATCGAAAAATTTCTTCATCTATGAAAGCTGTATCGGTTCCGAGTAGATGACAGGACAGTCCATCATGTGACGTTTGTCAATATTCGGCTCGAAGTTGCTTCGTGAAGGTGAATATTTTATGCTCTGGACAGGACTATTACAAAATAAAAAAATATAAGGACGTGGCCAGGTGTGCAGAGAAAATCGGGTCTACATTATTGAAGTATCTGTCGAAATCTTTGATAATAATGGATATGTTTATCTCTGCAACTAATAACATGGGACCTATGCATTTATGGGCCCACAAACTCATAGTGATTCGTAAATGTTTGGCGGAATACGGTTCTACAATAGGATCCTTGATAACTCCGGGTAGCAACCATAGTTAAACATATAGTAGAGGAAGACTGTCGGCTAAATTGTAACCATCAAAACTATTGATGAGATCGTGGGAACAAACCGAGTTGCATGAGACGCTCCTCCAACAACTGGACCCAGAATACATCAACAAAGTCAAACTCTGGTAACTGGTGCGGAGTGAGTTATTTTCAAAACAATATAATAAACGAAGAACTATCGTCACTATATATTGCAAGAAAGATCGTGTTCTCAAGATCGTTGTAGAAGCTGTAATTCAGCAGGATAGGCGATCGAACATGTGTTGGGGCCTATCTGGGTTGCAAAAGCCAAGTTTCCAGCTTACCCAGTTCGCATTGAAGCACAAATAAGTTGACCAGTTCTGTCTGACCCTGATCTGAAGTAAACAATATCGTAAAGCTGAACTGGGGTCACAAGATCATAACGGAAGTCCTCATTCAAAACAATTAAGCGTGACACCTTCCTCGACGTTGGTTTATGTACTGTTTACCCATAATGTCTGAACGGCGAATGGTATTTTTAAAGTTTACGATGTTTCACGACTTAGTGGAAAAGGTAGAGCTTCTAGAGGGCGAGCGAATATTGTTGGAAGCTATCGCAACGACAAAAATCATCCCACAATCTTTCCTGTAGTCCCTGAGATAACTTCGACTATGTTACAATCTCTATAGCAGCTGTTGGGCGTTGCTTATAATTACTTGCAGTATCGTAAGAAAGATCCAATACCACCAAAACTATTTCAACCAGTGGATAACATTCATGAAGCCTTAACGTCCTTAACATACAAACTGCTGAAGTAGATTGAAAGTAGAGGAGTGCAAAAGCTCCAAAAAATAATTGAATCTTGATTAAAAAAATCTAGACAGTTCCGATCAAATGACAGATTTCAAGTTTCTAGTGAATTGAAAAAAAAAATGCTTCCGTGATAGCCGTGATACAGAGGTGCTCTCAAGTTCTGGTAACAGCGAAGTCGCGCAAACATTAATGTTCTTCTGTTACCAACATAACTGTTTATTTGCCTTATGTGCGAATTCTGATACATCACGATTCTTTTCGCTTTATGATGAAAAGTTAAAAAGCTATTGTTAAATATCTTTCGTAAGTTGTACGGTTTCAATCAAGTCTTGAGGTGTCATAATCAGTACTATATATAAATCCTATATTTGTAAACAATCCCAGTCATCAAACGTTTTTCGAAAACTAGAATAGTCCACCCCAGCCATAACTCACGTGCCACGTGAATAATCCCTTTTCCGAAAATAACCAGCTTTGTAACGGATTGAGCAATCAATCATCAACCATCACCCGACCATCCGATCCTCCCAAAGCTTCTAGATCTGCGCTCAGCCCATCAGCCAAAATGCAGTCCAACTATAAAACCAATTATATTTTTATTTGGCCACTCGATCGACCTACTGACTACCACCGCCAGTATCCGTTTGCGAGCGTTCTCTACACTAGCCCACATAACTTGGGTCTCCCACTTCCCTAGATCTGTTGCGACACCCTGGCAGCCTGTCATTTATCTCTAGACTCGACGGGCAGTCACCACCCTCACCAAGTCGGAGGGATGTGCTTTCGCTGCGAACCCACTTCCTCTGCCCTTTTAGTTTCGAATTCGTCGCGTCGTCGGGTTCAACCCTGATAGTTGTGATGGGTGATTGGTGGGCAATGACTCCGGTCGATCGATCGATCGAAAACAATGTCTACACGCGTTGACGTCGTCGCAGCGGACGACTACCCAAAATTCCACTGGCAAGGTGCCAACGCATGGGAAAAAATCTTGACAGCTCTTATGTAAACGCACGGAAGAAACGACTTGCCGTCGTCATCGACAACGTCGTTTCCTCTTCTTCCGTCGAAGGTCTTCCCGAGTGGGTAAAGTAAGGTCACCGCGGTTAGTACGTCATGCAAACCCAAAGGGTACCTACCTTGTAGCGACCGCTCGCTCCTGGAGGAAACACACTGCGGATGACCCCTCCTCCGATGGTTTTGTAGAAGAATCCATAGTCGTTTTGCGTAACAGCATCCGTTGAGTCGGCGGTGCCATTCTGAGCTGCGGCCAGCCCATTGGGACCGAACGTAGCCAGATCGGCACCCTCAACTGGATAGTGCTGCTGAGCTTCTGGATTCTCCATGCCGTTACCTACTGGAGACGTGGGCGACAATCCTACCAATAGTGCGGGCGGCGGCGGTGGAAGATAATTAAATTCACTGAACTGCTGCTGGTGGTGCACTGGTTTGGTCGTCGCTGTTGTCGAGGGATCGAGGATCAGTTCGTTTTCACTGCTGGTGCGCGAATGCAGCGGGGACACTTTGTTCGATTGAACCGGCGAGAGGGAACTCGAGTTGCAGTAGCCACTCGATGATGTCGTACTGCTCGATCGGGAGTGCGAAGGAGACTGAGTGCTGCTGGTGTTGCTGCTTCCGATACCGTTCAGAGTGATCGCCGCCGTCGTCGTTGTGTTTGCTGACGGTATGGGTGGGGGCGGCGGGTGCTGCTTGGCGTTGGGTGTTATTGTTGAGGGGGTGGTGTCACACGTAGAACACAATCACACGCACACGCGGAAACAAACACAGATGAACGGACACACAGAATGGATTTTTATGGCATGCAAGGATATATGGAAACGTAAAGCAAAAACGGAAATCATTTGATTAGAAATGCTGCTGATTACAAATACGGTTATGAAATTCTTGGCATCTTATTACGTGTCGTTAACTATTTGTCTAATACAATTGTAGCTTCGGCGCCAGGTGGAGACAAAAAGGAAAATTTAATAGAATATTATTTAATATGACGGATTTCTGATTTCTTGTTTTATTGAACAGAGGAGTAATCCTGTTTGTCTTAATTAAGTTTAGCAAACATGATCTCAAATTTTAAGAAAAGACCAGAAGTCTAGAAGTTGTAGAATCAAATCAGATTATGATTTTGATAAATAGGAATAAGGCATAAAAATATCTTAAATAATGCCTAGATGTTTATATGATTTACCCTTATGGCTTTGAAAGGGTGGAATCGGCCTGTAGGATGCAAATAATTGGGTCGAATATTCTTGTCTTAAAAAAGCATAACCATTTTTTGTTTAACACAAGAACAATTTTGAAAAATTGCGAATAGATAAGAAAACCTGCTCTTTACCTCATCCATTTTAATGACGACAACCATTGCATATCTTGTGACGCAAGTAAATGAAAAAAAAAAACAAGTAAAAACTTCTCTTCTTCGCGAAGTGAAACAAACCACAAGCTCGTGGAAACGCCTCTCTATTATCATGTGACAGTGTCCCCTTCCTTTCCACCCCACCGTTGATATAATTGAACCGAAGGTGGCGCTATAACCATTAGAATAGAATATCCCCAAAAATGAGCGATCACTAAAACTGTGACATCTCACATCTGTAGTGTGTCAGTAAGAGGGAAATGGTTCAACATATTCAACAATAATTTCGAATAATTTAAAAACATCAATCAAAATCTATGGGTCCCAAAAAGTATTCCATAATCCAAATTTGAGACAAATTTTCGGATTTTTACTGTAATATTTATTCGAATAAGATTGCTTGCACTATGCGTTTGACCTCTTGGAACGGTCGATGCACCTTAGACCACTCTTCCCCGTAGATGGGAAAACTGTTTTCGCCGCACAAATCATGGCAATAACGGTTTGCAATTGTTCGTATTCTTAAAATAGCAACAACACACGACACATATCATCACGAAAGCATCATCATCAAGAAAGCAAAACAGATTCACTCAACACACTCTATGGCTGTGAAGTTCAGCTGGGCGAGCATACTTACGTTGGTGGCGTACGGGGACTGCGAGCGACCGTTCAGATTGGCATGGGCGTTGAGGGCTGCGGAGATGGCTTGGACTCCAGACTTTTGTCCGCTGTGATGGTGACAGATAAAACATCGATTAGGAAAAGGTTGATGCCATAAAATAAATTAAGTTGAATTAAGCGGCACAGAGAGTAATGAAAGCGAAATCAATGTAAGATGGGGCAGGAAAATGAAAACTTTAATGACACACACTCGCAAAACTAGTTCAACTAACTGCAGATGGGGAAGAAGGTAGATAGAAGTTTGTCACACCTCACCGCTTTAGTTGACCTGACTCAAGTGCGCAATCGATTGCTGATGAGAACGATTCCGATTAGTTACTTACAATGTTGTCGAGCACGGCGTGACGTGTGGGTATGCATATCGGTGAACAACTTTTAGCTTACGGGTGAGCACACGTAAAAGTACTAGCCGCCGTCGATAGTGAGTCGATTATTTGTTTGCTCATTTGTTGACTCAGAAATATCAGGTTTTCTGCGAACTGATATGACTGGCTGGAGCAGAGACAGACAAAATAGTGCGTGTTCTTTTTACTGGGAATATTCATTATAAGTTCTAGTCATTTCAGTGGTTTGAAAAGAGTTGTACTGCGCCAATAGAAGCATTAAACGTTTCTTAATCACGTCTTCGTAAAGGCCATAAAACATACGCCACAGATTAAGGTTCCTATAGGATCCAAAAATTCTTTATGATTGTAGTTCAAACTATGACTAACTTTGAAATCCTCCAGATAACTTTAACTAGAAAAGTTTGGCTGCTCAATATTTCAATATTCTCCACCTACTCCCGGAATATATCCCGGACGAATAACATCAATTGAACTGCATAAGAAGCTGTCGATGAAGAAACCTCTAATAGTTGAATTTTGCATAATCTCTCGCTCCACGGCCAACCTATTGGACTGAAAGCCGAATTTACACTGAATCAAGAGCTGATGAAGGGCCGGTCATCAAAGACGGCTTGTTGGCCATAAATCTGCCATATCATTGGCTTTGTTTTAACAGCTCACATCGAATCATTGTTTAGGCAAATATGAGTAATATAAATTCATCTATTTGAACGGATTTTCTTGCGCAGATTGCTAGTCCAATATCTAAGTATTTTCGAACTAATAACATTTTTTTCTTGTTCGGGTGTGCCACTGCGATCAGTTATTAGTTCTGTTGTAGCGTTACCCGTATCCTTAGCGTTTAAGTACATGTCGAATTACTCCATTACTATTAAGAAGCAATGCAGTATCGGTTTCGATACAGCTCTTGTTTTGTTTTCTCAAGAGCATAATGCCAAGGTGTCGCTATTTAGACCCTTCACAGAGAGCAATTCTATTGAAGGCGCGCCCTTGTCAATAGGAAATCAATCCTTTCTTGAGAAAACAGAAAAGTAATACTGTTATTTGGCCATGCATCTGAGCCCCAGCCAGATCCATGTTTTGCTTCTAGAATATCATCAGTAAAACGTTGAATACCCGGGATTTAGCTCTGTCTTTAGGACCATTTCAAGCTAGAGAAATTGTTCAGTAATAAGAGCTTCCGTGTGTTCCTCTCACTACCATTGCTCACCAGTTAATGAAGGGTTAGTACGTATTTAAACACCTAACTCGATTTTTCCAGCAGCAGGTTTTTTTAACTAATTGCTTGAAAAGTTAATTCCGCTGCATACAGTTTAGCCTTAAACGAAAGGAACTTGAGCCTTTCAACTGTCTGAAAAGTAACATTAATTATGTTTTATTTCTGAGACTGCTGTTGCACAGTGTTTTATTTCGTCATTTTCACGATCGAAATTCAAAAACTCGAAAAGTGTTGATTTTGGATATAGGGTTTGTTCACAGAAGTTTCAAGATATTTAGGAGCGCATCTTTCGATAAAAACAGTTTGATGATTAATCCCCCCAAAAGTTAGTTGAGAAAATTATTTTTCCACCAAAATGAGATAGACACGTAGTGTCCTCCTCAAAGATGTAGCAAATTGTAATACGAGCAACTTTGCTGAACATGACGAGTCTCTATCTCTTAAATATAACAAACTTAAGACGTTTTATGTATAAACCCCTTTAAAATCATATTTTTCATTCTAACTCTTTCCAATATTTTTTTCCCATTTTCCGTCTCTTCTACATAGTTGTTAAGCAAGCAAAATAACATGTTTTTGCTGAACATTGTAACTTTCCATCTCACATACAACAAAATTTAACTTTAAATTATACATATTTTTAGAGGTTTTTCCACTTATTATTGCTCTCTTAACCGCTCTTAAGCTCTCTTACTCTCAGTCGCAAATTTATTTACGATATGCTGAAAGTCGCCCATTTCATCTTCCTACTGACATTGAAAACTTTTTTCGACAAGAGTGTTCTTGATTGATGTGTTAAAAACTTGTTAGCCCATGAAAACTCATAATATTTGAAGGCGATGAATTAACATGTTTTATGTGGAAACCCTCTTAAAATCATTCTCTTAACTTTAACTAATTCCAATATTTTTTCACATATTTCGTCTCTTCTACAAAGTTGTCAAATCAGCTAAAATACATGTTTTTGCTTAACATTGTAACTTTCTATCTCTTATAAAACCAAAGTTATTCAAATATTATGATTTTTTTTGGGTTTACAAATTTTTAACACATCAATCAAGAAGACTCTTGTCGACAAAAGTTTTCAATGTTAGTAGGAAGATAAAATGAGCGACTTTCAGCATATAGTAAAGAAATTTGCGACTTTTTGCAATTGAGAGAGTAATAATAAGTTTCCACTTACCTCTAAAAATATGTATAATTTAAAGATAACTTTTGTTGTATGTGAGATGGAAAGTTACAATGTTCAGCAAAAGCATGTTATTTTGCTTCCTTAACAACTTTGTAGAAGAGACGGAAAATGGGAAAAATCATTGGAAAGAGTTAGAATGAAAAATAGGATTTTAAAGGGGTTTTTACCTTTAAAGAACAATTCCAAACTGCAGCATCGGTTGAAGTTTTGTAGCAACATAAATGGAGTAATTACGATCAGTTTTAGTTTCCACTGAATTGTATGGCTTCTGCGATGCCTGGCCTGCCAGTTTATCTCCGAACTAAATTCGACGAATGCTGCTTAATTTCCTGCCGGCTTGGTGGCTTCTTTTGGAGATTCCACTGAAAACAAAATTCCGGGGAAATTATCCCAATTTTGACGGAATATTGTCCTAAATTTTAATTTTGTTTATTCTGCCGAATTTCCATGGATTTTTCCGAACTTCCACTTAAAATTCGAGGTTTTCTCGAAAAAATTCTTCAGATTTTCATTTATTTATTTTTGTTCTGAATGAGATAGGGAGTGTCTTTCCCAATTTTTTCTCTTTTCGTCATCACAGATAGAACATTTTATCCTGAATCACAATGTTTAAAACTCGACGTGCATATGCACAACATGTTAAGGATTCAATTCGAAAAATTTATTGGAGGTAACCACTTCCTTCGACATGTGATTTCCGTACTAAGGTCCCGCTTTCCATACCGATGAGTCCAAATTACCAAAATTAAACGGTCATTTACACATTGCATGAATCATTTTCACACATCGCGGTGATGCCACGACAGAATCTCAACCTGTGTGAAAAATTTTTATAAGACAAAGCACACACACACTTGTTTGGTCAGATATGTGTGAGTGACTTTGGTTCGAACTATCAAAGTCCACTCAGATAACCAAGATGGCGAACGCATCCAGCATGCATCACAACAAAAACAACTTGTACGAAGGATTTTCGAGGGCGGAATAATAAAAACGTGCGACTATAATCATCGCACTTTGTTCCGTTCATCAAAACATTTGAAAAAAAATCTGAATAAGTAAGAAAACAATAGCTCATCAATGAACCAAGGCAAGAATAGCATTGCGCATCTCGACTCGAAACGAGCAAACCATGCAAACTGTCATGCGAAAGAGCTGTCAAAAGGAGATGCGCAATGAGGTCTCAGTTTCTACTAAAACGGACTGAAAAAAGCTCCACGCAATAAACATTGCAGCGTGCAGCGGAATAGTAGTAAAGTAGAAGTAGAAAACCATTAGCTAGTTCAAGGAGCTCAAGGATTCAACATGCTTAGAGTAAATGTCGGCGGGGCTGCACGGTCCAGTATACATATATGCAATGGAGGCAAATGGTCTGATGCGGTAGCATAACTTGCCCAATCATTTCCTCAAGATTTTCGCTGATTTCGAGAAGTACGGCTTCGCTTCGCATTCACTGCGATTGGGATACCTCTTCGCGCTGAAATGCACTTGTGTAAGAGTTCTCATTGGTAGATGGCGTCTAGTAGAGTGCTTGTTGTGAGTGTTGTCCTCTATCATCTGTCATTTTTGCAGCAGACGGTAAGTGAAGAATTACTGAGGAAGAATAGACACATCGGCAGTCGGAAGAGTCGTTTGGCCGAAAGTCATTCGGTTAATAGTCAAAAGTAATCTAGTTGAATTCCATTTGGCCAAATTTGACGTGACCCTAAGCGGTTATTACGTTGAAATGAAATCGAAGAAAGTGTCGTTTGACTTGTAATGGTGTTTGGCTGAACTAGTCATTTGGCAGCAAAAGTCGTTTGGCCGACATGGTTGTTCCGCAGGTAGGTCCATTTGGCCAAACAGGTCGTAAAGGCTAAAATGTCATTTGGACGTAAAGGTACTTTGGCCGAAAAATCCTTTTTGGCCGAATTGGTCGCATAGCAGAAAATGACATTTGATCGAAAATGTTATTTGACCGAATTGTTCCACGTTTACGGTCGTATTCGATCCGTTTGTCCAAACAGCATTTTCGGCCATGTGATCTGTTCGCAGCACCTAAACGACTTCGAATTGGCTGATGACGTTGCACTCCACGCTCAACGGCGCTCTCATATGCAGAGTAAAGCTCAACGACCTTGCCAAGCGTACCTCTTCGGCAGGCTTCAACGTTAACAAAACCAAATCGTTGGATGTAAACACGGTGACCCTTCCAGTTTCACAGTCGCCGGGCAACCAGTGGAGTTTGTTGAAAGCTTCCAATATCTTGGTAGCCAAATGAGGTCAGACGGCGGTACCAAGATCTACATAGGCGCACGGATCAAGAAAGCAAGGGCTGCCTTTGCGAGTTTAAGAAATATCTGGAAAAACAGGCAGATAAGTGAACGCACCAAAATACGAATTTTCAACTCTAACGTGAAATCTGTGCTGTTTGTACGCTAGCGAAACATGGTGTGTATCAGTGGAGAACACTCAACGGCTACAGGTGTTCATTAACAGATGCCTGCGGTATATAATTCGGGCCTGGTGTCCTCACAACTGGATCTCAAACAACGAGCTCCACCGTCGTTGTCACCAGAGGCCGATAGCAACAGAAATTCGGGATCGGAAGTGGGGCTGGGATGGCCACACTCTACGTAGGGCGGAAACGAAATCTGTGAACAAGCATTAGACTGGAACCCTGCGGGACATCGCAGCAGAGGCAGACCCAGAGGCTCATGGCGGCGAAGCCTCAATAAATAAATAAAAGAAGTTAACCGAAATCTAACATGGCAACAGGCAAAAGCGATAGCTGGACGTTCATGATGAAGATCTTTTAAGTCGGCCCTTTTGCACCACCGGAGGTGTACAGGATCCATTAGTAAGTAAGTAAGATCTGTTCGGCAAAACAACATGTTTGACCGTATGACCCGATCGGCCAAAAGAAATTTTCAATCAAATTACCTATTCAAACAGCAAACAGCTCGTTTGCCAAACGATATTTTCGACCAAATGGCGCTTTCTACCAAAGGATCATTTCGGCTATGCGGCATTTTTGGCAAATGATCTATTCGACCGTATGACGCCTTCAGCCAATTAAAATTTTCCATCGAAATTTAGAAAAGTTTAATAATACAGGGGTTAGACAAAAAGGTTGAGATAGGCAAAATTTTGTCGAAGTTCAAATAAGCATAACTTTGCGTAGAATAATCCGATTTTAATGAAACTGGGCCCATCCGACGCGAAGACCCTTCTAGTATACTGTCCCCATGCGAAACCTCAGATTGGCCCTTGACCACCGGGGATATTCCGGGTTAACCGAGGGTATGCTAAAAATGCATTTTTTCATCTGTTTGACACCCATATATGCATGGCTTCAGATGGTGCGAAGACCGGCCCTAGAACCTGCTATAAGGGTGGCAGTGGACATTATCATTCTGGAAACGTGTCTATAATCATCATCTCGGAAAGTCATGAAGTTAGATTCTCATATTTGCATTATTCCGATCTGTCAGCATTTCATCATGTTCCAAGAACCATTTTTACGGAAATGGCCATATATCTGCGTAGTTTTGATAGATTCTTGATCTACAGCCACCATTGGTCGGCATATCAGCTCTAGTTTTTGGAGAAAGCATAAAACATGATGGAAGTAAACGTGATATAAAATGACAAGCAGTGGAAAAAATGCATCTTGAACATACCCTCAGAAAACTCGGAATATCTCCGGTGGCTAAGGACCAATCTCAGGTTTTGTAAGGAAACAGTATACAAGAAGAGCGTCCGCTTCCTTTGGTTCTGATTTTATCAAAATCGGATTATTCTACGCAAAGCTATGCTGATTTGAATTTCGACATAATTTTACCATAATTTTATCTCAACCTTTTTGTCTAACCCCTGTATGTAGAAATTGGGAATAATTACTCTTGGAATTTCGCTTGGATGTTTAGAAGAACTTTACGTGAAAATCGGAAGAGTTTTGTGAAAGATCTTCTGAAAATTTACATAACGGGGAACTTTCCCGAATTTCATTGAGAGATTCGTCCTATTTTTTACAAAGCTTTCAAAATATCGCAGCACAGGACTACAATATTTTTTTTTTCTTATTTTCCACGGGAAACTCTTTTTAATTTTCACAGGAAATGTGAGCTTTGTGGCCGTGCGGGCAGCGACGTCAAACATCTAGACCAGCGGTTCCCAACCTTTTTTGAGAGATACCACTAAGAACTTTTTTTTTGTGGAGGTACCCCCTATTTATTTTGCTGTAAATGAAAATAAGCGTAGCTCATAAGATATACGAGAAATGGACCTAAAAATTACCGGGATATATGGCTCTCCATGAGTGGGCAGTTCATTCCCAAGTAACATTCAAACTGCTCTTTGGCATTCGATGTAATTTATTGTAGTTTTATTGCGACAATAAGCATGCTACTCGGCCTAAAAAAGGTATTTAACTCGCATAAATTATGCCGCATAATCTAGTAGTTTCCAAAACCGTTTGAAGCAGGTTATAAATTCAAAAAAAAAAAAGAAAAGTTTCAAATATGAATTTATTAGGGCTTTCCATGCCTTGATTAAACTTATTTGGGAAATAACATTAAAATTCTTTGATGTTTGATTTATTTGTCATGACGAAATATTTCTTTAAGTCGTTTTGTTACTTTAAAAGTTACTTTCGGCATTACTTGAGGCGAATTAGCATTTGTGATTGCTACACAAGGAGTCTTAGAAAATACAAACGCATTTCTGAAAGAAAAAAAAACAAAGACAACTGAAAAGTGACGATGAGTAGTAAGAGCCTAAACATTCATTATTGCAAAAGAAATAGCTTTGAAATATTACCAAACTACTTGCTTACACTCAATATGCATGCTGACAAATTTTCAGCTGTGACAATCACCTTGACATCGAAATTTTGCTTTCCGAAATCGCGAGGCGAAAAATTTGAAAGAACCAAAGATAGAGGAAATAACACGGTGCGTAGACCCGCTCCATTCATGTTTCACTTCTTCGTAAACGGTGGCACGGAAATGCGCATTTTTGCTTCCGGCTGATAAAGTGCCGTCACAACTTAGTGGAGTACATACTTTATTCTTTACTTACGTGTAATTAACGATCAATTCGAAGTCTTTATCCATAATTTCCTTCCATGCCACTTTGTTTTTTTTTTGAGAAACTTGAACTGTCAAATTTACTCTAGTTCTGGTCATCATATATGTTGAAAAATGACCAATCAGCATTTGCAACACCTAGGCGAGCCTTCGTAAATACTACATCTAAACATTATGATTTTATGATTGATTTCATTAAGGCAAACAAATTTGAACAAATAAATCTTGAAATATTTACTCGGATGCCATCGCCATATTTTGACGTAGGACTTACGTCTCTCTTTACTATACCGGGTGTCATTTCAAAATATTCAAATCGACCGCGTTACGCTGTGTTGAAAGATTTTAAATCTTAATAGCGTTCGTCTCAATGGACGAATTTCTGCGGTAAGCCCCTCAATCGACAGATTTCAAGTACGCCTTTCATGTCCATGCTTGATAAGACCCGAAAAACTTGTTTCAATAGGCATTAAACTGTTTTCAATGAAAAACATTCAGATCAAGGGAACCTATAAATATGGGTACCGCATAATTCTTGCATCATTCCATTACCACGTTCTGATTGGTGCAGACACCAGCGAATGAGCAGCCGCTGGGTCTGCCGAGAAGCCATAAAATAGCGCAACGAGATTTTTTCTTTTCATTCTGACCGGGACAAGCGAAGCAACCACATCATCGATTGAACAGCACTCACATCACGAAATAAAGTCTGCACCGACCGCTTTTTCGGCTCGACACCATCGAAGCCACCATCATCAGCCGAAACCTAGCCAGTACAGCAGCAGTCCACCCCACAGACCCGACAAAGCAGCAATGCTGAGCAGATACCGGCAGCAGCAGCAGAGTCGAGCCGAGACCGGCCGGCATCGGTGATGAGCCGAGACTGGCTGAAGAAAAGCCACATGATGCAGCATGTATGTCCAAAAAACAAACGGTTCTTCAGAGAACCAATAATAGAGATCAATATCAAAGCTTTCAATATCCTTCGGGATAGAAATTATACAATATTCAATATTCTAGTGATAAAATTTTATGCGTGATTTTCATAAATAGCGACTTCGCTTGACCATGCCTAAAAAAACATAAGATGTCCAAATCTCTCACATAATATTTGGATATTTGGATTAAAAAAAAAAACAGCTCTAACATTAATAAACTATCAATCGATTTTTCATCAAATGTTGGTTTTTTTGGCATTGATCAAGAAATATCTAGATAAACATTGTTTGACACTGACCGCACACAAAGCGAAGGTGACTGAATGATCTCCCATGTTACCAATTCTAAATCTTATCACCCGAAAACCCATGTCAGGGTGTTTCCTTCCATCTACTACTAACAATGTTGTCTCAGAAAAGAACACGTACTTCTCACCTGAACTGCAATTCTAAGCTCGCTTACCCGGCTTATTGGCCTGTATCAAGCGAAAAGTCCCGTTAGGAAATACACGCCAGCAGCGAGCAACAAGCGTAAAAAAGAAGAAGTCCTTCTCGAACGCGTTGATGATGATGACGCTTTGGCTGACAAAGAAGCGGGATACAAGACACTGGCTGATTGGCCCACCAATTGGGAAGCAGAGAAGATTCAAAATAAGGTATAAAAGAAAAGTGCATTCGCTCGCAGAGCATTCAGTCTTTTTTATACCACCACTAGAAATTCGCGGTTATTTGAAAAGATCGTTTTCTTACCTTTTGGACTTAGCCGAAGCAAACAGCCTTTTTCAAGGCTCTAAGAGTTAAAAATAATGTTCTCCTTTAGTCGCTATTGCACGGATTAGGAGGCCCTACATCCCCTGCTTTTTTTTTTTTGTATCTTTATTAAAGAGACTTTCAGCCCGAGGCTGGCTCGTCTCCGAGCATCCAAAATAGCTGATGTGGGAAATTTGGACATATTATGTATCTTAAAGGCATGATCAAGTCAAGTCCTACGTCCACTTAGCGGTTATGTCACAGACATTACCCACTGTTCGTTTTTTTTTCACTACACATGGGTAGAGAATTTCAAGAAAAATATCTATAAATACTGCATTATATGTATGATTTTTCACGATATATTATAAACGAATCACCTACAAACAGTAAAATAAACAAATAATAAAAAAACGCAGAAATGTGAAAATTTAACATAAATTTGTTTATCGAAAAATAATTGTTAGAACGGGGTTTACTGAGAGCGCATCAGTTATATCGGTGTTTCGCACCATATGACACAGTAAATCTCATTTGGCAGCTGAAATTGATGCACCATAGACTAATTCTGCTTTCATTATGTTTATCAATAATTTAGAATATTTTATTTCAATATTTGATTATGGAGTTTTGGTTTCAGATACAATAATAAAACTTTATTTTATTTTGTTAAGACTGAACGAAATTTATTATTTCATGCGAATGTTTGCATAAAGCTAGATCTAGAGAACTTCGCAGGCATCAAGATCAAGTGTCTTAGAAAAGGTTTTAAATAAGATCAGCTTTCTTTTATAATAGTGTACAAATGGATTTCAAAAGGTATTTGGTGCCGAGTTCGTATACAGGTTTTGTCACATTTCGGTCTTGAAATACGTCTTGCATTTACCCTTCAACACCATTTCAAGAGTGGGCCAACTAGGCAGATACTACTCTTCAAGAGGTTTTGGTGTAAACGATGAAGTAGCAAATGCCTTGACTAGGATTTTATTGTTGTAGGATATAAATACTCTTGTAGTAAATCATAAAACTCAAAATGTTACTTGGGTTATGCCTTTCCAATTCAAATTACGTTTATAAATCAACCTTCCTGCAGGATGTATATGACTATTTGAGGCTTCCGATCCTCTTAAGAGTAGGCATCCGAGCCTATTGAAGAGAGCCTTCCGAGCCTATTGGAAGGCGCCTTTCGAGCCTCTTGAAAGGAGCCTCGCGAGCTTTCCGGCTCTCTTGTGAGGAGGCTTCCAGCCCTTTTGATAGGAGGATTCCGAACCTATTGAAAGGAGGCTTCCGAACATATTCAAATGAGTCCTCCGAGCCGAATCTGCTTCCAGCCCTTTTGAAAGGAAGATCCCGGTTCTTTTGAAAGGAGGCTTCCGTCTTTTTTGAAAGGAGACTTTCGAGCCTCTTGGAAGGAGGCTTCGGAGCCTCATGGAAGGAAGCTTTCGAGCCTCTTGAAAGGAGCCTTCCGAGTCTATTGACAGAAGGCTTCCGACCCTCCTGGAACGAGGCTCCAGGGATTTCGCGGAAGAAGGCTTCCCTGGTCTCTTGAAAGAAAAGCTTTCTGGTCCTAAAAAAGGCTTCTGGGCCTCTTGAAATGAAGAGCTGTTTGGAAGGAGGCTTCTGAGGAAGCGTAGAAGACGTTTTGTCCTTTTGATATTTTGTCCCGCAGCCCTTCATACACTGTACTGGTTGTGGAGGACAGGATTCAACTGACTTTCATTCACTGATCCTTATGCATGCTATATACAAGAGAAAGTTTTGAAACAAAAAAAACTCAATTATAAAAACTTTATCAATAAGTTTTGATTGGAATTTTAATATATCCGCCATTACGCGTTTTGTCCGAGATACCCCTGGGACCAACGAAGGTCTAGAATCGCTGGTCTAGACGCATGTGCAAGGGAGTGTGGGTTCGATTCCTCCCCAGTAAGAAGGAAACTTTTCGTGATCGAAAAATTCTACTCTGATCCACTTGGCGTTAAGTGTCCTGTCCGTTGTGTCATGTTAGGTGTTAAGTGCTCAATCTGCATGATCTCTGGTACCGTCTTCGATCTTTTTTTTTTTAAAGAAATTAATCTGAATTTTAACTTTATTAAGAAAGGCGTTTCTCATGCTGGAAGAAGCAACTTTTGTGAGTGAATACTTGTTCCCAAACAGTAAGAAAGTATAGCTTCAAGACAACCCAACGAGCTTGGTGGTCTACCCAGATAGAAAAAGTTGTTGAGGTTGAGACTTACACAAAATTAATCCCAATTTTGGCGAACTGTTAGCAAAACCATGATCAACAGGAATAATGTAATTTTCTGCGTCTACATTTTGTCATTATTTTTCTGTGTAATGGCTGTCGCTTCTGCCTAAGTTGGAAATCGTGGGACTCGCCCCTTTCTTAATTTGTATGTCAATGTTTGTCCTATCTGTGTTCCACGTTCTAGCAAACCGTTTCCTATTGCTATACCTCAAATACAAATTCCAAAAGTTTCTGTGGTACAGGGTAAGAAATGAAAAAAATTAACAAAGTCTTTCCAAGTGAATTATTCAGTACAAATCCTGCTTTTCGAAAACATGTTAGAGCATCCCTATATAAGAACAATGTATCATTTTCATCCCATAACTATTAATGTCCCAGTTATCTAATCATATTTTAGTGTTTTGACGTGTTTCTGTGATCATGCTGGAAATAAAAAGGTAACAACATAGGTTCACCAACACCTTTTGACGTTGTCACAGCTTTTTCGACCCATCAAGTATGTTTCAACTAATCTCCTGTCCAAAAGGTTGATATTAGACTGCTTTAAATCATAAAATCGCTTCGTGGACTTGCGGTTAGGGACGTCAATCGTCTAGACTCATGGGTTATGGAGTGTAGGTCCGATTCCCGCCCCGGGAAGAAGGAAACTTTTCATGATCGAAAAATTCTTCACCGGTCCACTGAGTGTTATGTTCTGTCCGTTGTCTAGGTGTAAAGTGTTCAGTCTGTACGACCTCTGGTCGAAGACGATGTTCCTGTCGTTTTTAAAATCGAGTTAAACTCACACTTATGTTCAATTTTATTAATATCTAAAAAATGGGAAAACAATAGTAAACAATTCAATAAATCGATCAATAATGAAGATGAACAGAATTTTTTTTCAAGTCTTTATTTTATTAGGAATTAAACATACAGAGATATTCAAGAAAGCCCCAGAGATTCAATTGGTGTCATTACAAAACTAGTCATAACGGATAAAACAATGAGTATTCTGGTGCAATAAAAATGATAAGAAGACAAGGGAGAACTATTGTGCATATAGATTGTTGTATGCGTGGTTTAGCATGTCCAGATCCTTATTAGTCACGTGATATGACTAAAATGTGCTCAACCTGTTTGTGAGTAGCAATAGAGGAAGAGGCTCCAAAACGCCCCCTGGGGCAAAACGCCTTTGGGTATTCCCTCATTTTAACCGTATTTGGCATGGCCGTAACAAAACTAGACCTAAAATGATGTAGGTTAGGCGGACAAAGTGTCAAAATGAAAGATAGGAAGGTTCAAAAAACCGAAATTTTCCACATTTTGATAAAACATCTAACATTTCGGCGAGACAAAACGCTATAGGGGGACTAACCTACAATGTACTACACGTCTCCACGGACTGTCCATATCAAAATACTGATTCGCCGACGCGTGGTGTGTTGTTCCTTAATAGCTGCTAACTAGAAGGCGCGGGCAGCAGGGACTATGTCCAAGGGCTTGACGATCCCTCCCCAGTCCATCTGCGAGTTGTGCCCTGGCCCTCCGACGAGACAGGAGGTTTGCGCAGGCCCAATAAGCCGCCTGGAAAACCAATAATTTTGAACAATATAAGAGATAATACAACTCGATATAATCGGCAAAGACCTTGGCAACAAATAAAAGATCACGCGTTTTTTTTCTTTTTTTTTTTGTTTTTTTTTTGTCTTTTTTAGCGAGACTCAGCCAGGCATTGCAATTTATCCCATCATTCGATCTACTAAGCAAAGATGCTGATGATAAGATATCGATCTTAGTTATCTATCTGCTCAGTAAACAAAATGCAATGTTCGCCATGGAAAAACATTTGTTCAAGACTTGAGGATTGTGATTCAAAGTTGTTCAATTCTGATACATAGAGTTGGGTAGAGAGAAAAGGTGTGAAATGTTGCCAAGGTAGATTCGTTGGATATGGGGAATTGACTGATATCCTATCATTATTAGATGGTTATGGAACAACTTCTCGCAAGGGCAGCTGTTGTAATATTGGTCATACGTCCGTGTACTTAATGGAATAGTGTGGGTTCAAGTCCAACCGGCAGCCGAATCATTTTTCGCAATATCTCTTAAAAACACCTTAAAATGGCAAATTTAACTTTGTGTATTGTTAAATTTCTTTAAAAAGTTCTCGGCATGATAATTTGCCTCAAGAGTTCAAGAAAGTGATCAAAACAGCATAAGGGAACATCAGGGCGTGAAGTATCGGAAATCGTGATTTTTGATGGCTATATTAATGAAAATGGTGTACTAAATCGAATCGAATAATGCTCTGTTGTATTATTAACTATTTTGTGCTGATATCAGCTAAAAGAACTTTAATGAATCAAAGTTTTACGACAAAGACTAACGTTTGCTCAAGTGTACCTATTAATGTGCACTGTTCGAACAAATCATGTACATTTACATCAAATATCATGCACATAATTGGAGCATAGAAATTTACATTTCATTTTATTTTTACATCACTATCATCTCAAATTTTTGTGTTGTTTTAAATTTACATGTTCTATTTTATCCTATTTAAATGAAAAATGGTTACCATGAGAATCGAACTCAGGTCCGCAGAGTGATAGCCCGTTCTAATGCCACTCTACCGTCTTCACTTCTTGAAACCAATGTTGCCCAAAGAGTAACAGGTTCTGAGTTATAGCGATTCAAATATACCAGTATCAAACCCGTCGTGATCGGGTCCTGTTTAGGTAATGTAACTTTACATGCTTTGAGTAAACGCATGCGCAATGCGCAGCGCATTGTCAAGGGGAAACATCTGACTGGATAAAGTGCAAGAATTCGAAGTTTTTCCAATGATTTAAGTAAACGCCTGATGAAGTACACCGATGAAATGCAACATTATGGATGTTGCTTTATAGTCGTAATGGAAAATCTTCACTTTGGTATGACTGTGGTCGAAAACGAAGGTTTCCCGCCGCATTTGCAGCTGCCGTGATGGAATTATTTGTTTTGTTTACATTCTACTGAGATCGTCGCAAGCGTGGCCATCTATTATTTCGGTTCACATAATATCATGTAAACTTAATGGTTTATAAATTAATTTTCATGGTGAATAAAGTATTGTTGTCAACAGAGTGTAGTAATAATGGCAAGGTAATGTATTTATACGGTTTAATTCATGCTCTGTTTATGTGCATGATTTTCAACGCATAATTACATTGAGAAAACGATTACATGATCTGCATTTACATTAGTTTCACTGATTACATTACCAGTAGAAGTCAAATTTTTTTGCAGTGGGACCCATCTTCTTCACATATTTATTTTTAAATAAATTAACAAATGGAGCTGGTCAGATTTCGTTCATAATTCATCTCCTGAGTCTACACAAAAAGTTGGTGAAGATCGGTGCAACAGAAAAATATGGGGTGTACCTAAATATTAATGTGGGAATGAGTGTAGTAATATTGACAGAATTGATGGTAAAACAATTGAGGAGTCCAAAGGAGTTCAAACGACTCGATTTCTGAGAAAATTTTGCTCAATTTTGAATAGAAAGTTTCCCAAAACGATTGATGGTAGGACTGGAGAATCACGGAGTTCCTACAAAGTTTTGAGAATTTCCCGAAGAATGAGCTTCAATTAAGAATTTATGCTCTGTTCTCTTTTTTTTATTTCCAAGCCCACAAAAACAAAATTAGATAACCACACATTAGTAGTTTTGAGATGAAGAAAATACATTGTTCTTATATAGGGATGCTCAAAAACGTCTTAGAATCTTCAATTTGTACTAAATAATTTATTTGAAACGTCTTCGTTCACTTATTTCCAATACTGTACATATGAGAGGCCTATTGTATTGGCATTAATTATCATGATAGAAATTTAATAAAATTTTACGCTTATGAGTGATGAGCATTTTTCCAACAAAGTAATGAATATTTCTTAATGATCCTCTTATGAGGCATTTATTTTAGCTGCAGTGACTGTTAATTTCTCAGAAATCTATTACCTAATTGTGAATGGGTAATGCTACATAACGAAAGTGGACAATGCAACACCACCGTGGAATGTATGAAGAAATTACTTATCGTACCATAATTTTAGAGTGATTTGCGATTTGGATGTTCATGACTATAGTAGGCTTATGAGTGATTTTTTTTACGAGCAAAACTCAAATCTATCTAAAATTGAGATAAAAATAGATTCAAAATGATTACATGCATCAAAATTGATATGATTTTTTCTCAATAACATTTAACATCATATAAATTACTTACTCTCAATAATCGTTTTCAAATAATCTATAACAAAGAACTATTTCCTTCAATATAGGAATGGAACTACGTTTAAAGGAAATGATTAATACCATCACTTTCATAATACTTGTCACTTTTATGCAACCTTAACCCTACTTTAGTAACTGGAATCGTTTTCATCAAACGTTCAGTACTTTTCGTTTCGTTCTTATAGTCTCACTCACTATCACTAGTCAAATCACTAAAGTCGTTCGGCATTCACTCAGTCTAATCGAGATTTTTTTTCTTCTAACCCTCATTACGCTAGATACATGATGTAGTCTTCTAGCACTAGAATGGCTTCGCGAGGTATGCTGATTGTCGGAGACCAGTATGGAAAGAGAAGAAAGAAGAGAAGAAAAACGAAACAGAAAGACAGAGAAGCAAAGAGATAGCAAAGAATAGACTCCATTTCGTTGAAGCAGATTGAGAGCGATAGCGCAGAATACGGTGAATGGCGTTGGGTAGATGTTGATGATCGATGGGTTCAGGCTCCATGCAGCATTCCGCAATTTGGGTTTCAGGTTCTATGTAATACCATCCGCTAGAGTAAGAGAATAATCGTTCCAAATACGTACGGTTTGGTGATCGTGACCGGGACCATTCCGTTGGTGCCGGGTGGTGGACTCTGGAGAGCCGCCAACCGAGCGTGGATGTCGCAGTACAACTTGTCGTTCAGGTTGAAATATCCCTGGTTCTTGAGCGACGATCCACAAGTGGCACACTTGAAGCAATCAGCGTGCAGGTTCTTGTCCTTGATGCGCACGAACACGCCGCTGAAGGTTGGTGTGGGTGGTGGAGTGTGTTTGGTGGGTGGGTGATCCGTGGTGATCGAACGTTTCGAATTGGCAGTGGTGTCGTGTTTTCGCACAGTGTTTGCACAGTCACAGGTAGAAACAAATTGAACACAAGGAACCAGAAAATATAAAAAACGAAACATTAAACTCATGCAACTCATTTTGGGCTGGGGGTTTGAAGTAACCGTCCAAAATTGGGTATTTTCTCTGTCACGCATTCATTTAGCACCAGCACGCGCATGCAACTCAGGGTAAAATAACTGTAATAAATAATATTTGAAGAAAACATATTGAGAAGACTACGTATTTGCAAGGAGCAAAATTTGACCAGTCTTCCTTATATGGCATCTTCGCAATATAATGCAACTGCTTCAAAATATAATACAACTCCTCTCTGTGATTGGCGAGCTTTGGGAAAACGGAATGTTCGGCTAGTTTGTTGCTAAGTAATCTTACTCTTGATGTATTTTTGGAGGAATGCCTGCCCTCGGAGCTGTCTGCGGAGCTGGTCGAACTGGAACCGAAACCGGAGCTGGAGCTGGTGGCGCCACCATCGGAGGTTTTGGCAACGGATGATACGGAGCCGGGTGCTGCTGCTGCTGTTGTGGTTGTTGCTGTTGCTGCTGCGGATGTGATGGCGTTTGTGGCTGTGGATGCGGGTGTTGAAGCATTTGTGGTGGAACGGGCGACCTGGGCTTGGTCAGGGAACCTACCGGAAGACGGCCCGCGGTGGCATAGCCACCGATCGCGTGACTTTGTGTCGCATAAAAGTGCGATGAGGCTGATTCCAGTTTGTGGATGGAATAATGAGATTTGTTTGAGAAGATGCTATCTGTATTCCACATAGAAAATGTTGATAGTCACACAGAAATCGTTGCCGTTCGCGGATATTAAAAGGGTATTGGATACAAAAATTTACAAAAACAATGCGTCATATTTACACAGGCATGACCAACGGCAAACGGAGTGTGAACAGGAGGAATGGAAGAGAGAACAATGAAGTCAATTAGAACAACTCGTAGGACAGATCGTTATTTTACAACTGGCTGCTGCGGCTCTGCTGGAAAAGAAAAATCGCAATTCTCGACGACTGCATTTCATGATGATGCTGTTCGATACCGTGTCTGTAAAGCTTGCTGAAAGTAGTAAAAACCTCACATACACGCGATACGCTT